>NW_008824865.1:886732-922792 GCF_000699105.1 Pygoscelis adeliae | reverse complement strand
GAGTGGGATGGATTGAGGTTCCCCTCCCCCAGCATCTCTCATTGTTTCCAGAGATGTCATCAGAGGCATAGTTGTAATAGAAGGGATTTGGGAAGAAGAAATTTCTTTGAGACTGAAGGTACCTTCAAAGAGTAACTGCAGGCTAGATCATAATTTCTAGTATGATGTCTGTGAAAGTCAATAGAATAGCCAAGAAACTGACCCTTGAAAGAAAATGATGTTACTGAGAACTGGACCGATACATGGATTGTATTAAGGATGATCATGCAGTGGAAATCTTCATGAAGATACTTAGCTTTTCCTCTATAATTTAGTGTGATTTGCTACCAGAAGGGAGTTCCCAAAGTTTGCAACAACTTGATATTTAGACAAAAGTTCAGTGGAAGAACTACAAATGCTGGTGACGGGCTTCTGTAATTCTGCAAAAGTTGACAAATATTCCTGAGAAACAACTGCTGAGAAATGGAACTCAACTTATGCCAATGCTTTGATGGTACTAGATCAAGAATTTCAATTTTTGCAATGAAAAGGAGGCTTGAGGTTAATTGCTAAATTCTGAACCAGCCAGCTCAGCTGATATGACCAGTTCTAAAGAAGAAGAAAGAGCTAGAAAAGTCAATGGGTTAGATTTCCAGTTAACATAGCTAATGCAGACACTGAATGCCACATATACGGAATTCAGCTGTCACAAGGATTGGCATATTTCCTCACAATCTGAAAACTGCTACTGGAGAGATCCTGTCAAAGGAAAGATTAAAAGGAGACAGCTAGTTGCTAAAGACAAGCAATGGAATATACATGTACATAATTTGAATGGTATGATTCGAAGATGGAACAACTAATCCTAGTGATAAATAACTGAAATCAGGTATCTAGCCATGCTGGGGTGCACAGAAAATTCTTTGCACCATAGAATTTCCAAATTATTTTTCATTGGGCTGTAGAACTAACAACAGCAAGAACAGATAGTAAATAAATATTTCTTGCTCCAACAATTAACTATACTGCAAGCTCATAAATAAAACATTAACAGTACAACAATTTACACATCCCTACCACTTTATCTTATAAACATTAGTTCTTTCTCTGTATGTATAAATAAAATAAAATCTGTTCAGGTAGTTAGCTAAATTATCTGAGACATACCACTTTTCCTATACCAACACATGGAGGTATACTGTAAAGTCAAGATCTTGTCTGCCAAAATAAGGCAACATTATCCTTTGTAAGAAACTTCTACAAACACAAGAAGGGTTTTACTTTGAGAAGTTAGATGAGGTGTTGCATAACGCAGCACCATGGCTCTCCAACGGTGGCTGCTGTATTATTGCCTTAACAGTACCACCACCAGCTGGGAATTGTTGCCACAGAGAACCCTGGAAAATTTTGTTGACGATTTGGATGTTTTGAGATTAGACGAACTACATATGCCTAAAAAAAAATCCATTTTATAAATTTTTTGATAGATTTATGTCTTTTCTGTGAAGCAAAAATACTCCAGAGGACAAAAAAGGAACATGGCAGAGTGATCTCTCAAAAATTTTCTTTCATTATGATTTCTCCTAAGATTTTAACACAAGGTGGATCAACTGGATCACTTGCATTTATTTTTAATCAGCAATGAAATTCTGCATAATACTAGCACATGGTCTTCAAACCTACTCAAAGGTGCAAGTTAATCATGTTAGACCGAATAAACAAAACAACTGTAAATACCTTTTTCAATGTTTAGCATGATGTAAAAATGTTAGCCTTTTATATGTGACAGTTGTACTGACAATAAGAAGTTTCTGCAAAGTACCTGTTGTGATGCTTACCTGGCTACATGATTAATTACAGGGGCAAAGTTTGTTGGTCCATAAAGCTGTACAGATTTTAGACTCCTGTAATATGCCTCCATTACACCATCAATTCCATGGCAGTATGGATTTTGAGGGTTTCCATTCTAATGAAAATAAGAGATGATCAAAGTAATTACGAAGCAAAAATGATATAGGTTAGCAAACATTACCCAGTGTACATTTTTAAGTGGCAAAGACCTAAGCACTCTAGGATCTATTAATAGAGTATACTACAAATGCCCAATGTAAGCGCCATGGCTGGTTGTGAGTGATAACTGCTTAGGGAAGGAGGTTCTAGCAGCCTCATGTTATATGCAGTCTGAATCACTGGAACTGGTTCCTAGGCACAAATACCATCTTAAGTGGAATTAAACAGCCTTTCTTACATGCAACAGTAACAGGCATTTCTCTGTGAGGATTTAACGTATGAATTACAGGGCCGATGTAAAACTGGAATCATGTTTAGGAGCACAGCTCTGGCTCAATAATTTCTTATTTTAAAGATGTGGAAAAAAGAAATGGTAGGTAGATCCCGATGTTCATACACTATGTGAGTATAAGGTAAACTAAAAACTCATCATTGTTTTGGTACAATGTTTCTGCATTGGAAAACTGATTTTCAACCTGTTATACACAGATGAAGAAAGGAACTTATTCTTTGGGAACCCACTGATGTGGCTGGGACTGTAAATTCTTTGGGCAGGCATTTTACTACCTATCTCGATAATAACTCTATAATGAGGATACCTATTTACAGATGACAATACAAACATATAAGCTAAATCCCAGATTACTGACCCATGTCAGGCCAGACAAATGATCCACGTAAGGCTTCAAAACCTTCCAAATCACCTTACTCTCCTTCACGTGCAAACACCTTATTGGCTTAATGTGCCAGTATCTCATTCTGAGGCAGAGTATACCTCCCTGAGAATCTAGAAAAGCAAAGGGGATTTTTGATGGAATTGATCTAGAACATTAAAATAGAGTGTTGAAAACACTGCTTAGCATTAAATGGGAGACATCTATATATGTTTATATATGGAGGAAGGAAAAAAAGACTGTTTTTTCCTCTGTAAAAGCACCACAATGCCTCATGAATTAACTGAATTAATTTTTGAAACAACTTTTAAAACTGAAAGTAGCCAGGAATAAGGCTGCTGTTTTAAGAGCCTTAAGATTATATGTATCAATATAATCGAACTTGCTACACAAAAGTCCAAAGAAAGTCTGTGATTCAAATGAATATCTGCAATTGCACCTGTTTTAAATTACTATCCATGTGAAAAGCCTTTCCTTGAGATAAGACATGTGGCATTGTTTTCTAGCACAGGCTGACAGAAGAAATACACATCTACAATCACCAGTCTTCTGCCATGTCTTTGCTGCTATCTAATTAAAACTCACCTGATATACCTACACTTGCTGTAATTCTGACAACTTTACCCTACTCAGAGAAGAACAAAAAACTCAAAATAAGCAAGTAGATAAACATCCACACTAATCACAAGCATCACTTATAACACATCAACCTTTCTGGCAAATCCTGTTAGATTTTAGGTTTGTAATTTAACTGGCACATGGACCAGTCTCAGATTTGTTCTTGTCACCTCAGGTTATAGTCCATTTAGTTACCTCTATGTCTCTAAACTAGCAGCCTGTAAAAGATAAAGAGATCCCAGAAAATGAGAGAGAACAGTAACAATAATGAAAGATTATCTTGGATCATGATTCACTTGCTTCTTAAGATAGATTAGCTTCAATCTGAAGACTTTCAAGCATCTGTTTCTCATGCTGCTACAGCTGAGGTTATAGATGATTACTTTTCTTTATTATTATTTTTGGCCTACAGGGACTTTTTGACTCTGGATTTCTCTCAGTAACTTCACTATGATGAAAAATTTTGAAACAGTTTTTTACAAAGAAGAATTAGCACATCCTCTGTTCTTTACTTGTCCAGTAATGGCTTAAGACTGCAACCTTAACTCCCAAAATTTTATTGTACTAAAGAAATTCAAACAATATATAAATATTTATTTACTTACCAGTGCAAATTCATGTGATACTCTTCCATCTGGAGGCAGTCTAGCTCCAAAACCTAGAGCTGGGAACATTTTATCACTATCATAGTCCTGAATTATTTCACCTACTGCTTTCAGTGCCATGCCATAAGCATTCAGCTGATAGGGATTCATGTAGTGCAGTGAAGTAGGCTGTGAAGGGTTACCTGTTGAATCAAGGATCAGATTTACTTTAAAACTGAATCACTTCAAAATTTTCTCCTTTAAAAATGTTAGAAATCTAAGAAAGCAGAAATTGGAAAGAAAAGATCATTAAAAGAAAATTAACTTATTTCCTATATACATAACTATGGTTGTACCAGGTAAAAATGCAATGTTCTCAATACGTTTTTAATAGGTGAACAGTAGTAGCTGTAAACCTTCAGCATTGAAAGGGGAGCAAGAAACTGTGATTAGACTTGTAGATTTGTGTCATTTTATAATATGATATACACTTTTAAGATGAAATTTACGAAAGTATTGTGACATTCTGAAAGCAGCTTTGGAGGAGGATCAAAACCTATCTCTGCTTCACTCCACTTCACTCCTTCCTTTTGCCCCTCTCAATGGGGTCTTCTAAGTTAGTCAGTTTTCTCACAGCAATAATATAAAACAAAACAAAAAAATCAGAAAGTACATAAATATTTGCAGACTGCTCCTACTTTCTCAATTCTATATTTAGCTTTTTCAGTTTCTATCTGTTCTGTTTGCTCTGCTTTTCTGGACAGGAATTGGCCTCTAGTCTGTTGCTCAGCAAAATGGAATCCTGATTCCAGGTGGTGCCAGCCATACAGATAATCAATAATACAATGAAATTAAGCAGAATACTGATATAGATACATACACACACACATATGTACACTTAAAACTGAACATAGCATATACATACACAAGATGTTTATTTTTATTCTTACCATTTGAGGCTGTGAAATCAATAGCTACTGTGAAATTGATTTGGGTTCTGTTCAAAAAGCAAATACAAATCTTATTAATAGTTTTACTGTTATGTGGAAAAATAAACAAGAGATTATAACATTGTTTGTGGACAAACTGTAGGACACTGACTTTCTAATACAGGAAATAAACACTGAAAATACTCTTTTATAAGGTTCCAGCCAAGAGCTATGCAACACTCTTTTATTAACACACTGAAAACAGTTACTTTACTCCATCCTTCCTTTTTTCATTGTTTATGAAAAATCCAAAATCATTAATAAGGTTATTAATATCCATAAACATTAATTCATTTTCAACAGTAATACTGATTTTTCCTTGGACATATTTTATCCCTAGTCATGGAAGACTTTGACAAGGGAAGTAGGCTTTTACTAATTTGCTCCTTTTCTTAACACTAAAACTGTGTCTTCAATCAGAACATGTTTGAAATCATGCTATGCATAAAATCTTTGGACAGGATTTCATAGTTTTTGGCAGTGGGTTTCTTTCATGTGATGAACATAGTCAATACTTTGAGTGAGCATATCAAGGTAATTCTTGGAAGACAAAAGTAAAATCTGAAAGCAGGAATATAAAGATCTGTATTTGGAGCAGTAGCTAAATAAAGCCATTATCGTGCATGGATCAGTTGTTAGCATAGACTTATTGTCAGAAATATTAATCATTAATAGACTTTTACAGAGTGACAATCCAATTAAACGCAGTTCTATTCTGCAACTTCCTTTAGGACAAAATACTGTTGTTCTGGAGATAATCTCTTAGCTAGTAATGCTCTATCAGGAAAAACAGTTTGTATAAATTTGAAAATTGACTTTTTGCTCAGATTTTGCTCAGAGTCTTTTACACCTTCCTTCGAATTTCTGCCTCTCAGTGTGTGTAACTATGAACTTAATGACCGAATTAGCAAACATTAAAGCTCTTTGAAAGTTACTGAACAGATTTAACTCATGCACATTTAGATTAAACATCAACAGCCTGACACCTGGCCTTGCAGTAGTGGTTTTACTGCTCAAATAACCTGACGTGCCCAGAGAAAATACTAGTTATTTCATAAAAAGCTGGGTATGAAAAAAAATTCACATGGAATCACTTTATCATACTGATCAAGGCTAATGCAAACTAAGCTAGGTTATGGGTGGACTTTGTCTCCAAAAAGTGGTAAAAGCCTACCAATGCCCACAGTATCAAGAATAGTCCTTGGAACATCTTCAGCCCGGAATATATCTAAAACCATTGTGGCCTCAATATGGACTTCAACAAAAAAAAACCCAGTGAAAGCTGCTGCAATCTCTGAAAAGTTGAGAGACCTACGCTTTATGAGAGAAGTTTTCTGCCAATACTTCTGCATTCTGCTTTATGCAGTTTCACAAAAAAATTTTTAATGACATGACAAGTCAGATTATGTTTGATCTGTACCCAAATGTCAGGCCCTGTGCCTTCTTAATCACAATGTCCTTCTGCACTGTCAGTGAGTTGTAAGAATAAAGATCCTAAGAAGTGCATGTCAACTAGTTTTCTACAACCATCACTATAGTGTGCAGAAAAGTTGTCTTCCTCAGATAATAACACGTTAGGAAAAACAATAACAAAAAAGTCTAATACAATACCATTTCTAGATTTATGCTGACAGTCCTTATTGGCACTGCTAAGCAAAACTGCTTTTGGGCTATAATCTCCCCGTACTTAAATTTTAAGGGCTTTGGTGTGGTGCAGTGTTTGAAGAGTAAAACAAGACTCCTCCAAGCATTACATGTCAGGTACACGAAGTACAGAAATCCTTCAGCATGCTGAAGAATGTGTCACTGAGAAAAAAACCTCAAACAGCTTTTCTTCTGCATAAGAACAGCAAAACTTACTTGTAAACTCATTTCCTGGATCAGCTACTCTGATCTAATTGGTAAGAAGAAATGAGTTTCACAGATTCTGAATTCAAGACAGAAACAAAAGAAAGCACAGTAAAAGAAGATTAAAAAAGAAAATGGCTAACAAAAGTAAAAGAAAAAATATTAAAACCACATCTAATGGCAAAAAGGACAGTCAATTTTCATGTGACTACAGGCAATGACTGACAGCATCAGTTTCTAGAGTATTCCTCAAAGCGGTTGTCGTGGAGAGAATCTGAAGAGTAAAAGTGAGAAAACTCGTGGGTTGTGATAAGAACAGTTTAATACTTAAAATAAAATAAATAATAATAAAAGAATATACAAAAGCAAGTGATGCATGATGCAATTGCTCACCACCTGCCAATGGATGCCCAGCCAGTCCCCGAGCAGCGGCCCCCCTGGCCAGCTTTCCCCTAATTTATATACTGAGCATGACGTCATATGGCATGGAATATCCCTCTGGCCAGTTGGGGTCAGCTGTCCTGGCTGTGCCCCCTCCCAGCGTCTTGTGTCCTTCCAGCCTTCTCAGTTGGTAGAGCATGGGAAGCTGAAAAGTCCTTGACTAGTGTAAGCACTGCTCAGCAACAACTAAAACATGGGTGTGTTATCACATTATTCTCATGCTAAATCCAAAACCCAGCACTGTACCAGCTACTAGGAAGAAAATTAACTCTATCCCAGCCGAAACCAGGACAGCAGTGTATCTGTAGCAAATGTATACTGCTCCAGATAACAGAAACCCATCTGGTAAACTAGAAAAACTCCCTCTCCCATTTACAATCCACTGTAATCTGGACTATGATTTTTGTCCAAGCAGAAGAGTATGCATATTACAGTATCTGCCAATTTGACAATTATAAAAATCCTGATATAAGATCAAAACAGATGTCTACATCTCTAGAATTTGTTTCCATCTGTATGTACATTTCAATGATACTGCTATAGAAAAATATGCAAGAATTTAAACCAATTACTTTATTTCAACAATTTATAGATGACTGTACACAGATTAGATTTCAGTTTCCTAAATATAGGTTCCTAATGTTATTTTAGAGCCTCCAGGGTACTTACTACAACATGGAAATTTCTGGGAGTCTAAAATGGCATTAAATGCCTATATAGTTCAGCAAACTGGATCCCACTCTTAATGCAACTGTCGCTTTGTATTATGGACTCATGACCACAGAGAATGTCATTCATGTCTTACAGAGAACCAGGAAAGCTGGAACAAACTCTGTTAGGGCAAACCCACACTGTGACCGCCCTATGTTTTCAATGACCGTTTCATTTCATATATCATACAACATATGTATGGAGAAAAGGAGGCTCAGGGGAGACCTCATCGCTCTCTACAACTACCTGAAAGGAGGTTGTAGCGAGGTGGGTGTCGGTCTCTTCTCCCAAGTAACTAGTGATAGGATGAGAGGAAATGGCCTCAAGTTGCGCCAGGGGAGGTTTAGATTGGACATGAGGAAAAATTTCTTCACTTGAAAGGTTTATCAAGCACTGGAACAGGCTGCCTGGGGAAGGGGTTGAGTCACCATCCCTGGAGGTATTTAAAAGACTTAGGGACATGGTTTAGTGGTGGACTTGGCAGTGCTAACGGTTGGACTCAATGATCTTAAAGGTCTTTTCCAACCTAAACGATTCTATCATTCTATATCAGAAACATCCCTCTGAATATGATCTCATGGAAAAGAGACATAGAAGCCTAAGTTACACAAGGCACCAGTGACCTCTGAGGAAAGAAATAATGAATTGCAAAAAAGTACAAAATAAAGGTCAATTCTTGTAGTCAAAATTATCAGATTGTAATTAAACATTTTTTGAAAACAAAACTGGGTCTTTCAAACAAACAATTCAACTTCAAATTAGTACCACTGGAGAAAATATTTTCAAAAGCAGCTGTAATATTGTGAGCATGTGTATTTTGTGTGAAAGATCATTAAGAAAAGGTATTAATTTCTCTACTGTTTCACCAGGACTGAAAAAATTAACCAGCCATAACTAAAAAATTAATCCGGGAAGGCTAATTTAAAGGGTGTGTGTCATGAAAACATAAGACACAACTACTTTGGAAGCCAAATGGGATGACTGGGAAATTAATCTGTATGACATTTTAAGAAGTGTTTTCATGGTAACACATGTTATTCTAGAACCAAATTAAATGTAATGAATATATCTGAAAGTCCACTGTCCTGTTTTTATTTCTACTACATGTTTTATTTCTTTTTAACAGACTAATTCTTAGGTTGTATCAAGTACATGTTATTAGGTTACTGTTATTATTAACATATTAACCTTCATGAACAATAACGTATTTTTTAATAAGATTATTGATTTCTGTATTTTGTGTAAGGAACATTACCTGAAAAATCATTAATTAAGAATAAGGATGCTCAAAATTTAAAAAAGCATATAAAATTGAAGTCTTTGAGACAAATTTAGGTGCCTGATTAAATGATGCAAATTTTAAGGCACATAAAGACAACAAAATTTACTGTTTCTGATAAGGAAATTCTTTGGCTAAGGCTGTGTCCCTGCTTTTCCATCTGTATAGTTCTCCAAGGAGCTACATTAAAAGCTCGTGACACCTGCTACATCAGTGATGTTGTGAGGTCATGAGGCTTTGCACAGAAGCTAAAACACTGACACCTGGCTAGGCAGGCTGAGCTGCTGAATGTCCTGTCCCAAGGGAGAACTCAGGCAGAATATCCAAGCACAGCAATGTGCCTTATGGATTCAGAGCTGGATAATCATTACTACTCTGCCAGAATTTAGTTGGTATAGAAAGACATGATCTATTTGATACCTGGACAGGTGATTTTACCCTATACTACCACGAGAAATGAAGAAAGTATCTTAAAAGGAACAGTAATCTTCACCTCACAACCACAGAGCAGCTGTTGTGTTTGTTTCTTTGGGAGAGCAAGGTGAAACCTATCGTCTTTTAATAAGAGTTCTATCCGCACTGATATACATAAGGGAACAAACTAAGCCTGGATGTAGCTTTTGACTAGGCTTGATAACATTTGTAATGATTAGGTTTTTTTAAGCAGCACATTGGAAGGAATCATGAATTTCCTCCTGTGGCTTCAGAGTGACAACCAGCTGGTCTGTTAGCAGGGGGGAGCTGTTGAAGGTTTGAGGACCACTTACTGCGCAGAACTCTACAACGGAGCTATTGGAGTAACTAACACTACCAAGAGGCTGTATCCTCTCCATGGCATTTAAGTCCCCAGTGACAGTTATTTTATAATTTCCCCTTTGCAGATGCTTGTTTGCCGTACCAACATAAAGAAGATTTTTCTGATAAAGGCTCTACAAGATCTTCCTCTTATATAGTCTTATTACTCCCTATTATTCTCCAAGGATACAAGAAATACATGGTAAAGCCTCCAAAATATGTAGCTATGGCATCCCTTGCTTCATAACTGTATCTCACATGAGGTCTCCTCCAAACATCAAATATGCATGCCATTACATTATATGGCGTACTGGTTGGATGAAAATAGCTGTCATGAAAGGAGTCCTAAATTTCCATTTTGACCATCAATGATTCAATACAGTTCAGTAAAAAATGTATGTCCAAAGCCCTTAGAATCCAAACAATGTGTGGGTGTTCATTTCCAAAAACCTGGATGAAGGTAAGGCTTTTAACACGATGGCAGGAAAACATTTCCTGTTATCTTCCACTAATCTGGGACAGAAGAGATGACTTAGTATTTTTGAGTTGCAAAAGGATTCAGCTCCTGAATTTTATTGATTTACAAATGCCTAGAATAACTCGTTAGCTCACTCCCTATTCTAATAAGTCAAACAGGCTCAAAACTTCTGCACAGAAATATCCTTTCTGTCCATTAAGTCTTGCAGCTTTTTGGCTCCTGGTCTCTCTTCCAGACAAAAACAGAGCAGACTATAAACTAACTGTTTGACAGTCATTCCTGTAAACCAGGATAATTTCAATTGCATTCCTCTTCAAGGCCATATCCCTTACATTCCTGAGCTTATTCATTTATTTGGAGGTGTTTTGATAGGAATATGTTATTAATTGGTAAGTGGCAGGAGAAATCAGATTTTGAAATACACATTAATTTTTAGCACAATGTACCTACTTTAAATGTGGGAAGGTCAGTGTGGCAAAATATGCGATTCAGTATCAAGATGTAAGGAAAAGCCAGCTACTAAGATGGCACCACTTAATGCAATATTCAGATACAAAAGAGACATCCACCTCTTTCCTGCCATACTGCTATAAAATCCAGCGTTATGTAGTAAAACGGAATTAGAATTTATGGACAAACTTCTATTTCATTCTTCAAAGCTCTTTAAAAAAACAGCAGTCATATTGATGATACTTATAATGGAATATCCCAATTAAACAGATGCAGACTCAAAACATAAATGAAATCAATACTGTAATCCCAATTTGTCGCAGTTAAAGCTGTCAAGATTTCCATTAAATCAGTATTAGTTCTAGACACCTCAAATCAATTACAATGAAAGTTCTGAACATGAAGTATTTCATAAGCATCCGTTTATGAAAGAGCCAATATTGTGCCTATTGCAGAATTAGTGTTTTCTTCCCCTTGCTAACTAAATGGAAGAAAAAAAAGGGAACTAAAAAAAAACCCCAATTTTGGAGGACATACTTGAAGGGAAAACAGACTGATTAATGACAAAATAATGTTCTCCTTCCCCTTCCTTCAAAATCTGTTAACTGGACTGCAACTGATATGTAGTAGTCTTAAATGAGACGAATGAAGGAAGAGAGAAGTTAAGAAAATGAATCTCAGCCTCCTGGTCATGTTTAAAAAACCGTAGATGTTGCAGAAAGGTAGGTAACATTTTATACAAGTACTTCTAGAATTTTCACTGGCATGTACACAGAAATAACTGTATGAATGACTAAACAAGATTCTATATAAAATAATTAAATGATAAGTATTACTGCTCATACTTCCAAGCACAGAGCATTCTACTGAATTATACTTTTTTATATAAAAAGAGGAAAAAAGCTTAAGTGGTAATTATTAATATCACAAGTCTTCAACTTGCAGTTACAAAGATATTTACAAAATATCAATAAGAACAACAAAGTATTATTTGTGTTCAAAATTTCTATTATTTGTCTATAGAATGTAGATAATTAGGTTTATTAACTTGTATTGTAACATCTCAGTGAGAATGTGATAAACCACCCTAAAAAGATTATATCTGCACCTGCTATATTCTTTTCTTTCCAAATTTAGATATAAAACTTACTTCCTCAGTTACTTATACACACTCTTCTTGTAGAGATGGATTTTAAATGAATGGGGAATAAGATGGTTGTGGCATATATATATAAGTACAACACACTTCAAAGAACAAACAGCTACACTAGAGGTAAAACTGTTCATTCATGCATTTGTGTATACATATACGGTAAACATAGATGGATGGCCATTTTCTATTTCTGTTAAAGTCCACAACAGGAATGTTCCTGAGAAAGGCAACAGCAGTCCTAATAAAAGTAACCTGTTTCTCTCAAACTCTAGGATTCCCTACTAAAAACAGAACACTTGCACAAATTAGAAGGGCTACACAACAGACTGACCATGACTGTTCATACGGAAATCACATCCAGAACCTCGATGCTCCAAGTATTCTTCTGTTATCTCAAGCAGCTGTCTATCTGTTACTCACAGTGATTCAAAGCAGGCACAACAAGCCATACCGATCATTGGAAATGGCCTCAGAAACATAGAAATAACTGATTTCCTAACTGTGGCAATCTAGGTGCCTCAGAACAGCTTGTCAAGCAAATGTGCTGATAGAATTCTTTATAGCATATAGAGTCAACGTATTCTTCAGATATTAAAGATGAAGTAGTACCTTGACAGCATGCCTGACCTATGTTAGGAAGTTTTGCCTTTGCTAAACTGTAACAGATTCTAATGCAGTCAACAACTGAATTAAATCTTCTCTGAGGAGAAACTGTAGGATCCAAAGAGAGCAAACATAGACAAGAAGTATTCCAGCAGCAGTGTTTCCAGGTAACTGAACTGAACTGGAGGTAACGGTAGCAATTCTAGAAAAGCTTGATAGTTTGCAGTCCAGAAGCATACTGGAACAAAGTGCAGGGGTCCTGAGTGTACAAAAAAGCCTAAAAATGGCCCTAAACAGACTCACCTCGGCCCTCCACCACACGCCCCCACATTGGCTCAGGAGCCTCAGCCTTCAGTCCCTGCCTGAGCTACGTCAGAGGAGTATGGGTCTCCAGCTCAGTCAAGCCCACGTCTGGCCATGGAGTCCATTAATCCAGACCTTGACGCATGGACTGAATTCCTGGCTTGACCTCCCTGCCTTGTCCACCATAGGCCAGCCTGGCAATCTGTCCTGGTTTCGGCTGGGATAGAGTTAGTTTTCTTCCTAGTAGCTGGTACAGTGCTGCGTTTTGGATTTAGTAGGAGAATAATGTTGATAACACACCCATGTTTTAGTTGTTGCTGAGCAGTGCTTACACTAGTCAAGGACTTTCCAGCTTCCCATGCTCTACCGACTGAGAAGGCTGGAGATGCACAAGAAGCTGGGAGGGGGCACAGCCAGGACAGCTGACCCAAACTGGCCAAAGGGATATTCCATGCCATATGATGTTATGCTCAGTATGTAAACTAGGACCTGATCCTGACCTGGATCTGTGGTTTACCTTCCCACCCTGACCTCAGTCTGCCTCATCACTACAAACTTCCCTGATGATCTGGACTCTTAATTGAGCCTGGCCACCATCTCTGGGCCTGCCCTGCTTGCCTTGCCCATGTCCTGTACAACTGGGCCCTGGCTGTTGAGACTCTGCCCTGCCAGCCATGCTACCCAGCTCTGCTCCCAGCTTCCCAGCTATTCTGGGGAGTGATGGCTGCTCCCTAACACAGCCCCTTCCCTCCACTAATGTGTCCCACTACTTACACGCCCCAATGATGGGCCTATACAACTCCCTCTGAAGGTCACCCATAACCCGTCGTGTATACCATACAACATTGTAATATCAAACAATCAAATCTGAAATGTTGCAGAGGCTCTGCATCCTATCCAAATGAGAAAATATGTTCAGCCACCAAAGAGCGAGCAAATGAGCAAGTCAAATCACAAATTTCTCCAAAGATATTGGTTAAGAATTTTAAAGAGGATATGTCTACATCCCTGTTAAAAACCCTAATTAAGCATTCCCATTTTTAAGTACTATGCATAAAATATTCTTGTCAGGTTTAATCGTAATGAGCCAAAAGACACAGTGTTTTGAGATACGTAACAGACTGAATTCACCCTTTGTGAAAATATTTATTTTCTTGGACGGAGATCGAACAGCAGTGAATTTGGATTTTCTAACTTTAAAATTTAACTGTTTGGGAGAACTGAAACATCAAAGAGGCTGTTAGTCCTTGAGAGAGAAAAAAGTTACACTCTGAAGCAGCCCATGGGTTAGGGTCAACAGTGTGAGTACATCTTAACAATGATCCATTCTCTCTACAAGTTATCAGTTCAGTATGGAGTACAACTGGTTGTGGTTTTTCAAAACCTTGAATGCAATGGCTGTCGAGATAGCTTACTGACAGTTTCTCTGTAGCTAATAATTATGATTGGGGGCATCACTTTAACTTAATGAACTTCAATGATGAATGTGTTAGGAATAAACCTGAAGCACATTCTCATCTGTAGGATTACCACTGTAGGGAACAAAGACAAAGCCCTATTATTGCTACTGCCAAAACACAACACAGACTTCTTTTTTATTTCAGCTGAAGCCTGGTTGAAGACTGGCACAAAAAAGTAACTCGTTTCTTCACATGTAATCAATTCTCTAAAATAAATGTGAAATGTATATTCAGACTGTATGCCTCAAAAATCCCTACTAAGTGCCTAGGAATGTACAACAAATTATTTCCATTTATCTTAGAGAATAATTGTGTTCTGGCAGGGAGGTTAAGAGCCAGGAATTTTTGAGATTCGATCCCATTTCCAGGCATATTCTAGGGTAAGCCATTTGATGCTTTTGTCCCTACTTCCCTTTTGGGAAAATGATGATAAATGAGAAATTGAACATGTTATAAATTTCACATAATTAGTATTGAAAAAATGCCTTTGAAAGGGAAAGACTCTAAATAAATGCCAATATTAAATACACCAAAGGTCAGTGTAATCAGAAGAAATAAACCAGCATTTGACTAATTTAATAGTATATAGATAATGCCCTTTCGGTTAATCCAATTCTCACTGGCTGATCAGAGGTCATTACTCAATCTCAGTGTTTTAGTACCAACACTGATTCCAACATTATAAGCAAAGTTCCATAACTTCAGTCAATAACTATCTGCAGGTTTTATGTAGGAAAGTACAGTCTCTAAAATGAGGAAACAATACAGCTCTTTACAGATACTACTTACAGTCATCATATGCAAAGCACATATACAAATTATTAGTGAATTACAACGAGATTGTGAAAACAATAAAGGTTTGTTGCCAATCACATACCCGCCTTTAATATAGTCAAGGAATGAAACTTCGGTTTCAATTAGGAAGGAAAGCAATGTTACCTGAAAGCAAATAAAAGAGAGTCAGACATGAATTGTCATTTTCCAGTTGAACAAGTAGAGACATAAGCACGATGTTTTTGGAGCTCTATTCTTAAGATGTAATTTCCTACAGTATTAGGGGAAAAAAGATTTAAAAAAAAAAGAAAATTAAAAAAATGAAACCATTTCAATAGGCAGTTCTTGAAAGGGAAGAGACAAATCTGGAAGTCTACTTTTTTTTTTTTTAAGTGAAAGGTAAGGGATGGAAGATTGTATTCCAGGGCAGGTTACCACATGCATGCCTTCTGATCACTGTGCACTACATCTACACACGAATATTAGAAGCTAGATGATAATGCATCTATTCTATGAGTACTTCAATAATTTTTAAAGAACTCAATTACAATTATTTGTCATTTCTCATCTCACATTAAAAGTGATATTGAGTATTGATGCAAGCCAAGAATGCAAAAATCTAGTAAATTATACATATATATGAAATATATAAAAAAAATTAAAGTAGAACATATAAAAAATGCAAAGATAAGAAATTTCTTCAGTCCCAGCTTTTACCATTCAAGAAATGATATAGGTCCAAAACACAGACAGTGGTCTAAAGGTGTTAACTGGCATTTCCAGCACTGGAGTCACAGAAGTATAAACTCAAGTGGAAAAGATCCGGCATTTAAGATCTTCATAAAGTGCACAACATGTATGAAGCAAAGAATTCAATCCAAATTATTTTCGTTTTATGTACAAAGTGACACAAAACTCTCTCATAACATAAGTGCATCAGGCAGTCAGCGAAAACTGCTTAAGTTAACTACTGAAAGCAAATTCACTGATAATGATACAAGGAATAATAAGGGGATGGAAGTTTGTCACAAGATTTGATTTGCCTCCAACTGCAGCAAAATATAAAAATTGAAAATATTCCTATGTTGTAAACTTGGACTCAGAATGAGATTACAGGTAGTAATTCTGTCTTCTATCCTACTTCCTTTATCACAGGTTCTCTGTGATTCTTAGTGATTTGCAAAGTTTAAAACCATCAAATTACCCTTCTAGTTGAGAACAGAAGACCATAATAAAGTTCTACCAGACTATCAGTAGCATACTCTTGCATATAAGACTGAATTTTCCATGCATTTTCTCACTGGACTCAGTCATTTTAATGGTTCATTTGTTATTAGAGCTGGTCATCTTGTTCCTAATTAGTTTAAGCAAATGTTTTCAGTGAATCTGATTAAAAAAGGTAAAAACCAGAAACAGACAACACCCTTCCAAAGTGCCCAAAGTGTTTACTTCCATACAGACAATGACTACTGATGTTCCAAGTTTTATACATGAATTTTAAATTTCACTACTTTTCTTTGTTCGAAACTAACCATGTATTCTGAAGCATTTCTGCTTAGTATGTAGTTTGTGTGTCTGAATTTAAAATGACCCCTTAAGTAATAATGAATTGAGATTGGCTACTGTATGTACATAGTCCTTAAAAGCAGCAGTGAGATAGCAGTCAATGATCGATATCCACTGTACTTAAAGTTTGCCAGAAGCCAACATCCTATTAGTGAGAATGATGGTCTCGGTGCCTGGTTCGAAAATTTAGAAAGCTGTGGGATAAAGAATACCTTGGGTGAATGACAGGGAGAAGAAAAACACGCGAACTGCAGGCAAACACATTGGAAAGTGATGATTTGGAGAAGCATATGGGAAGCTTAAAGGACTAATAGAAGTAAGGGCAAATAGGGGCAAAGAGGACTTGATAAAGAAAAGAAATTACAAAACCAACAGTAGAGAACACTAGTAGAGAAGGAAAGAGGAAAGAAAGTGGACACAGGAAGGGCTACAGGTGTCGTCTATCTGCACCTCCGTAAGGCCTCTGACACGGTCCCCCACAACATCCTTCTCTTGAAACTGGAGAGGTATGGATTTGATGGGTGGACTGTGCGGTGGGTGAGGAATTGGTTAGATGGTTGCATCCAGAGGGTAGTGGTCAACGGCTCAATGTCCAGATGGAGACTGGTGATGAGTGGCGTCCTGCAGGGGTCCGTGTTGGGACTGGTACTGTTTAATAGCTTCATCAATGACATAGACAGTGGGATCAAGTGCACCCTCAGCAAGTTTGCAGATGACACCAAGCTGAGTGGTGCGGTCGACACACCAGAGGGACGGGATGCCATCCAGAGGGACCTGGACAAGCTCGAGAAGTGGGCCCGTGTGAACCTCATGAGGTTTCACAAGGCCAAGTGCAAGGTCCTGCACCTGGGTCGGGGCAACCCCCGTTATCAATACAGGCTGGGGGATGAAGGGATTGAGAGCAGCCCTGCCGAGAAGGACTTGGGGGTACAGGTGGATGAAAAGCTGGACATGAGCCAGCAAGGTGCGCTCGCAGCCCAGAAGGCCAATCATATCCTGGGCTGCATCAAAAGCAGCGTGGCCAGCAGGTCGAGGGAGGTGATTCTGCCCCTCTACTCTGCTCTGGTGAGACCCCACCTGGAGTACTGCGTCCAGCTCTGGAGCCCTCAGCATAAGAAAGACACAGACCTGTTGGAGCGGGTCCAGAAGAGGGCCACAAAAATGATCAGGGGGATGGAACACCTCTCCTATGAAGAAAGGCTGAGAGAGTTGGGGTTGTTCAGCCTGGAGAAGAGAAGGCTTCGGGCAGACCTTATTGCAGCCTATCAGTACTTAAAGGGGGCTTATAAAAAAGATGGCGGCAAACTTTTTAGCAGGGCCTGTTGCGACAGGACAAGGGGGAATGGCTTTAAACTAAAGGGGGGTAGATTTAGACTAGATCGAAGGAAGAAATTTTTTAGGCTGAGGGTGGTGAAACACTGGCCCAGGTTGCCCAGAGAGGTGGTGGATGCCCCATCCCTGGAAACATTCCAGGTCAGGTTGGACGGGGCTCTGAGCAACCTGATCTAGTTGAAGATGTCCCTGCCCACGGCAGGGAGGTTGGACTAGGTGACCTTTAAAGGTCCCTTCCAACCCAAGCTATTCTATGATTCTATGAAAATTGCTAACAACTGTTTATTGGAAATTTCCACGTAATTTGAGACAAAGGATAACAGGACACAGTTGATTTTGTCTGTTCAAATGCAGACAGATACATGTGAAGTTGTTAAAATATTTAAAACCAAAATCAAAAGGAAAATTGATCATTTAAATGCATTTTTTGCTTTTCTGTACCCTAAGCCAGATTTCATACCTACAATTTTGAGTACACTTTTAGTATTGATTTAAAATAATAGCTTTTCGTAAGTTTCTGACTCACTAATTTAGCAGAATAGAACTTTATTTTAACACGCTAAATTGTAGTAAAAGGAATATGTTAGCATAAAATAAATTATCTAACGAATCAGATCTTGTATGGTGAATTTTCATGGACAAGCTGCTTCTGCCTATTTTTTACAATTTAAAGCAGAGGTACAAAAAAAGTGTTTATTTTCCTACTGATGAACAGACATACAAGAATGTGAGAATGACAAAACATTCTGTCAAGGCTATACAGTTCAGAGCGAAAGTAGCCCTACTGACTTCAGTGGAAATGTTCATGTGGAAAAAAACCCACATGCTGGATGTGTTTTCAAAAATCATATCTTGTATCTGATAAGGTTTTCCAATATACAGTTCTTCAACATTTATCTTCATGTTTTTGTAAATGATGTTTTGAACATCATGGATGCCAGCAGCTGAGAAAGTGCTGAAGGGAATTATTTGCATTGCTAGCAAATGGTTCATAAAACAGAATATGGAATATGAACAAAAGGACATTGAACTCTCATCCCAAACTATACTAACAGATCTTTCAACATAAATTTACAAAAACCTGTTGGTAATAAAATATGTTGACTCTTTTTGGTTTAGCCATGATAAGCATACTAGCTTTTACTGATGTTAGCTCAGCAGTTAAATTTAAAAAGAAAATTGACTTTTAAAAGTGCAGATATGCTTCAGATAAAAATTAATAGTATTCAGTCCAGTAATTTCAAGAATTTGACTGAAATTCTGGTATAACTCATTTTGGAGATCATTGGCAACATAACAGGACACTTGGACACAGCTTTTATCAGACCCTTCAAATTAAAAAAATCTGGAAATAAATGCTGTATAACAGTAAATAGTTTATCGTGGCCTTCACAGAAGGTTCTATTCTAATCCTGTTAAATTACAACTCAACTACACTCTGTTTCAAGAGAAAAGAAAAGCATCCAGTAAAATAAAAGATATTTACTTACTGTTCCAGAATTAACATACTTTTTCTTTTTTCCTTTTTTCTTTGGATTTATTACCTAGAAACACAGATACAAATATTAAAGCAGTCTGATTTATGATTTAGCATAAAGATAAGTGTCAAGATACTTTCAATGCAGAAAGTAA
Source organism: Pygoscelis adeliae (assembly GCF_000699105.1). NCBI lineage: Eukaryota > Metazoa > Chordata > Aves > Sphenisciformes > Spheniscidae > Pygoscelis > Pygoscelis adeliae. The sequence goes on along the minus strand of NW_008824865.1, from coordinate 903,113 downwards.
TCTATTTTCAGTGGATTCTAAATTTATTCAGCATACTGTTTACTTACGCACCTCAATGCTTGGATATATGCATATTTGAAAACCAGTGAATTTATCTTCATGGTACCTGCTAGGTAAGCCAGTGCTGTTATTCGCATTTGACAAATAGGGGACCAGGGCAACAGAGGTGAGAGTGTTCATTAAATCTGAGTGCTCAGTGAAACACTTCTTTGAATTTTCACAAGATTCTGCATTTTTCTGCGTTCCTGATTCCAGTGTTTCTGTGTACTGTGTCACCTTCATCTCACAATGCACCTCTTCACATTCCAGTTAATCAGTTTCCATCTTCTTCTCAGTATTGCCTGAGAAACATGAGAGTTGTTCTACTCCTAGTTTCTGATTTGGTGCAATGACAGGATCTGGCTGACAGGAAGAAAAACTGGGGGGGACAGATCATACTGTGCCTGAATAGAAACTAGTCAGCAATTTCATGAAAATGGCACAGACCACCACCTGACTGGCGTACAGGAGTTGCGGGGGCTCAGTGCACTCCCCACACACAAGAATCTTCATGAAACTGGACTACAAAACATTAAACAGTTTTCCTGAATATCTTGAACCCACACCTATAAAATTTCTCACTGTAGCCGCCAATAAAAATTGTTTCCCTTCTGAATACCTACCCATTCAAAGGCAAGTCTCAGTCAGTTTCATCACATACGCATTAAAATGTACTCCTGCTTTTTTCAAAATTGCACATGGAATTGGAAGCAAAACATTATTTTGTTAATTAGGTCGATCAACTATCTCCGACAGAACTAGGAAACTCAACTCCTTGTGGCTTACTGCCAAGTTTTACTGTAAACTACTCACAGATGTTCTGTGAATGACAAGGAATGAAAACATTCCCAATTGAAATCTTAGTCACTTAACTGCTATAAACTATTTAAACAATTTTGCCTGAAAATGGGAAAAATAGTAATACATGTCTTCCAAAAATTCTCTCCCCCCAGCCAAAATGAAATTACATTTAAAGATCATATTCCTTGCACAACACAGAACAGCTGTGAAATGTAAGGCAGAAAGAGAAAACTATCATTTGAGGTCTTCCCAAACAGGCTAAATGAGAGTGACCCTTTCCCTGCAGTATGCCACACAGAATACAGGTAAGTATTCTTCAAAGCTTTTACTGCCTTACACATACATAAGCCCTTTAACACTTAAAAAAAACCAAATAACCCCTGTCCCTCCTATAACAGTGTCTTGACTGCTGAGCAATGGATTAAATCTGTGTAATGGTGATTTATACACAATGCTGTAATTCCTGTTGAACCAGAATTACTTAACCAGAAAGTGACTCCTGCTGACAACTGCCCAGAAGAGGAAGATGAAGGTAACAGACTGCCTGCCTGCCCTGTGGCCCTTCATTCACAACTCTCCAGAATCCAGTGGTCTGGCCCGAGTTAGCAGCATATTTCTTGCCAGCAGTCATTAAATGCCAAAAACCAGATTCATCTGAATCTTCTGCTTCAGGTAACTTGACAATTGGCTTCTTAGGAATTGCTAGGAAATGCACTAGAGCTCGGAGTGAAATATCATGGGAAACAAGGCATCTACTTGGTATCAAAGATGAATTAAATCACAGCTTGTCTCTCTCCTATAATTCCAGGTACTATAATTATTATCATATTTATGTGGTTTTTTCTCAAATTTCAGGTAACTTTATAAATAAAACAATGTTTTAGCCTCTGAAAGCCTTACACCCCTGCAGTAACCTAGGAAGCTACATGAACACTGACCTATTAAAAAAAGGTCAATTGAAACCAGCTTGTTATAGCAACATTTCTAATCTGAAAATATGGGACACCCACTCAAACACAAATTTCTCTACCTGCCTTGGGTCAATTTGTAAATGCAAAACAATTAAAAAAGAATTTGTCCAGTCTCTGTTGTTCTGATATTGCACAGACTGATCAAGTAGAAGCAGTACCAAAGTACAGAGGACTGCAATGTGGGGAGGCAAACATGGGATGCTCAGAAAATGTATGCTATTGCTGGGAGTAAGATATTGATACTATATTTAAGAAACTGCAAAATGACTTAAGATGTTATGACAGAATATTCCCGGTAGGGTAGGAGTCATGTCAGTGATACAACATGAGAGGACATTTTCACTGCACACAGTATCTGTGCTGTGACACTATCCATAGCAAACTGCTGTAAATTACAGTAATTCTGGGGTTGATCTCGGATCTAAATAAGAAAAAAACCCATGGCTTTCAGTTATCTTTGTCCTGCTTTACACAGCAGCACCTTTGCTCATCTTCAAAATAAAAGTGCAGCACATAATTGGAGCACCCTCCTTCCCCACCTTACATTAGTGCTTGCCTAAACCATCATATTTGTGATCACCTATATTAGGAATATGAAATTCTACAAAATACTGATGTTTAATGGCAGTAGTCCAAGATCTGCACATCATACAGGAAAAAAACAGGCTATAGCCACATAGGTTTGTCTTCTCATTATTAGCAAGAATACCTTTCCATGAGGAAGAAAAAACACATTTCAGTTCTGGAAGACACCATTCATACAAACTGCATGATGCTGGAATTCATGGTGCAAATACAGAAGCTGACCTAAATCCTTCAAAAAGCATACCTAAAACCCAGAAGAAGGTCTTAAGTATTTATTCTGAGGTACATAAGAGGTCTTGAAATTAAACCGTCTACCAGGCTAACCATGACTGCATTTGTCTTACATCTGAATCACCCTTGGGAGAAGCAGAACTGAAAGAAGTTCTGAAACTGAAAGAATCCCTTAATCTTAAAGGGATTAGGATTACAGCAACAAAGATCTTGCAGACAGGCTGGTCAGGAGTTTCAGCAATCTGGACACATATGCAAGTCTAAATTCAGGTATAGGCTCTCCTACCAGAATGGACAAAGAGGGAACAGAACCGCAGTCCTCAAGACAGCTAGTCATGGAACCATCCCAAAAGCAACCACAGCCCATATGAATCCATAAGTCACCAGGTGGCATCACATAGCAGAAGTGCCTGTATTACCTGCAGTATAACTTGAAGGCAAATTAGCTGCTAATTTCAAAGAGGAGATGCTCATACTGACAAGACTACGTTAAGAGGAGATCTGGCGGAAAAAGCTATTCCTGTTTTTTTGGATGGCACATATGAGCATTGTTGATGTTGGGAAGCCTTAGATATTACTTTCCCCTGGGGAAGGTGGGGAGGGAGGGGTAAGATCAAAATCTTGGCTTCTGGTAACTCTGGCAAGGATAGAGTCACTAAAGAAATCCCAAGGAAAATATCACACACAATGTCCCAGGTAGCAGCTGGGAAGGAGCTCCAGAATACGAGAAAGAAGAAATACTTTCAGGGATTTCCAAAACAACAGGGGAGAAAAAAAAATGCTAAGTGCCTTATTTTTTCTTTAGTTCCTATACTTGGTCTGCATTATATAAGACAAGGGTTGAAACTGCTGATGCAGTAAGAGGAGCCATTTTATGCTACCAGAACTTCTAGAGAGCAGGAGAGCTCTGTGTATGATGACATTTTCCAAGAGAGGGCCGCTTTTAACTAGAATAATCTTGCTGGTAATCAGACCTAGGAATGGGCATTTGTACTGTGGTGTGATGACAGCAATCTACTGCATGAGGATAAGAGTCAAGGTCTAACCCAAAAGAGCAAAGCTCCAAGAACCAAGGCAAAATGAAGGTAATTTCTAATAGGATGCACTGTCACCTTTCCCATCTTTCCCTTAGGCACTTTGGCAGATGCTGTATTTTCCTGGGTTATGTTCATTACTCAACTGATACAAACATCTTGTAAGTTCATTAAAGAGGAGGCTATAGCTTCTCCAATGTGAAAGAAAGGGAAACACAACTAAACTCAAAACTGGACCATTCCTGTGTTTAATACTATTTATAAACTCTGAAAGGGACAAAAGATCTCGTATTTTATAATCAGTTTATTTTTATAAAGGATCTGTCAAAGAGAAATCGTAAAAAAAAATGCACACTAAAAAACTCTACCTATAAACACACAGTTGTTCGGTTTCATGACTCTCTGACATGAAGCACTGAATACGAACTTCACACTCGACTCTTCTAAGGTTCCTCTATTCCCGGTATATAAACACCTTAGAACAATAAATACAGCACAGACTGTACCTTGCCTGAACAGTAGTTTTCTTCTGTTGTATGAATGCTCGTATCCAGAAATGAAACACAGCAAAAATGAGAACAGAATTGACTGAGAAAGACAACAAAACAGTGAAGTTAAAAATAAAACAAAGAAGGCTCTTTGCAAATCTCAGTAAGTGAGGCTATGAAAGACCTACAGATTCAGCACTTCACCTTAGAGAAACTGAAAGTATTTGGCACAATCCATATACTTTGTCTGTGAGCATGTGTGAGATGGAGGGTGCTAAAAAGCTTTAACATAAATGGCTGGACATACACATACGTATGTGAAAATGCAATAGCATGTACTTTGACACAGGGGAATATACAGGTGCCTGGAATACACGCATTATTCCCATGTGAAAATTGCTACTCTGGAGCCCTTGCAGGGAGTATCTCTTTATGATAACGCTGCTCTAATTAACCTGTTCCCAAACACCACCACCACATCAATATCAGGAGACAGCTGTGGGGTTTTGTGCAAATGCATCAAGAATGGCTATCATCAGAATGGTGAATTAGATGCTTAGGTACTGTTGTGTACCTAAGCACTAGGCTACTGCTGGGTGAAAAAGGAAACACAGGGCAATCAGGCAACTAGACTTAGTTGCCTATTACCCATATCACCTAAATTAGGGTTAATACTTCCTGGCTTTTGTACACAGACACACAGACACACAAAAAGGAGGTGGAACTTGAAACACTCCACATTGTTTTACCATGGGAAAGAAACCAATTCCTTTTACAGGCATTCTGGAAGACAACTCCAAGTACACGATGCAATACAGCGCAGACCCCTGACACAGACCTAGACAAGCCAGTACGTGTACACAGCATAGGGTAGTTAGACTTCCTACCTCTGGTCCTAAAAGGAGGATAACCATGTGAAATCAGCACCAGAACGGATCATTAGACTAAGACAATCTAGGCAGAACTTACTAGATCAGATGCAGCATAACTCTAACTCACCTATACTGCTTCTAGCTGGGGAGCACATTCACAGTATTTGAGTTACAGTACTACACATTGTTACCTACTGAAGATAAAACTGAAGTGATTTAAGTTATGCATAAAAATAATGGGGACTCAAAACGCAATTTCTTGGATCTAAAAAACCATAAGCTGGAATTGAACACTGCAGAATGTAACGTATTTCCTTAGGAAAAGTCTGTAAGTTGACACCTCTTCTCAGTGACAAAATACATTTTAAATCTCTTCCTCCTATTGCCTCTCCTTATTTAACACATTTTGAAATTTCATGATACATTTCTCATTCCAGACTGAGATTCTTCTGTGATATTAATTTAAAAGATGAAGTTTTAATGCAGGAGTCTTAATACTTAGACTTTTTTTTTGCAGTCAATTTTTTGTGCCCAAACCTGGGATAATTTTTAAGGGGACCTTTCCAAAAAAGAAAAAAAATGCCAAAAATTAGACCCTTTATGACACTTCAAGTTTGTGCATCTCAATTTTTGTTTGCACAAACTCATTGATTGCTTCTGAGAATAAATTATAGCATATTTTGAAGATTCAGTAAAGTTTGATCTTTGGAAAAAAGTTTACTTTTTCGCAAATTCCAATAATCTCAGACTAAGTTAAGAAAGAGGTCTTAAACTAGGGATTTATTAGATCTGGAATAAACAAGCCTGCACAATTTTGGCCACAGGGCCCTGAGGAGAAAAGGGAAGAGAAAGAAGACTAGGAGGGAATGTGGATGTAGTCTGCATTCACCTACAATACATGATAAGGTCCTACCACAGTTAGAACTCATCTAACAATATAAAACCCTGTAACTGAATTGACAACTGCCTGTCAATCCCAGTAGCTGGCAGATGTATGAATCCTAAACCAGAAATGAGGTGCAAATTTTTAAGCAAAGATGGTAACTGATCACATGAAAAACCCTACCAATAAGTAAGCTCTCTGTCACTTGTAAGCTCTGCATCAAAACTCTAAAGATTCTAAAGTCTACACTTAAGATCAAAGGCATGTGACCCTGTATCTGACATAGGAATCACCAGATATTCTCTGGATAGGAGAAAATAGCATGCAACACATGTAACAGTTGGCAAAAGGAGAAATAAATGACGAATTGTTCACATACAAATGGGGGTAACCCAGTATTTGCTCCAAGTTATGTCATACCAACCCAGCTGCTTGAAGTGCTCTTCTTGCCCTATCACAGCCCAGCGTGCATACATGTGCACACATATCTACTTGGCTTTAAATCTTTTTACAGAATCACAGAATCATTTGGGTTAGAAAAGACCTTCAAGATCATCGAGTCCAACCGTTAACCTAGCACTGCCAAGTCCACCACTAAACCATGTCCCTAAGCGCCACACCTACACGTCTTTTAAATACTTCCAGGGATGGTGACTCAACCACTTCCCCGGGCGGCCTGTTCCAATGCTTGACAACCCTTTCAGTGAAGGAATTTTTCCTAATATCCAATCTAAACCTTCCCTGGTGCAACTTGAGGCCATTTCCTCTTGTCCTATCACTTGTCACTTGGGAGAAGAGACCAACACCCACCTCGCTACAACCTCCTTTCAGGTAGTTGTAGAGAGCGATGAGGTCTCCCCTCAGCCTCCTTTTCTCCAGGCTAAACAACCCCAGTTCCCTGAGCCGTTCCTCATAAGATTTGTGCTCTTATGAATCAATACTTTTAGATTCTCTGTTCTTCTTTATAAAAGGAGAAATGTGAAATAATGCCAAAGTTTGATTTTGACAAGCACTGTGCAGATTTGACCAGTTTGCCATGAAAACATTGGAAGTGTTCTCATTTATTTCCTGAAAGTGAGTAAATACTCACAATACTTACCTCATACACGTTGAACTGAGATTGCCCTCTCGACAACTCTCTGTAACTTGTTGTGAATTCGCCGATGAAATCATGGCTGTATTAAAAGAGAAGTTTTTAAATCAAATGCACAGCATTTAGTAATTTAAACATGTATTATATCTATTTATGAAAAAGAGAAGCACAGCTAATATGAACTGACACCCAAGAAAGGAGCAATGGCAAAAGATATAATTTGCTTAAAAATCTTTATTTTTCCCTCTGTTGTGTGTTCACTCTATTAGTAATAAAATTTTAGAGATGAAAAGTATTAGCTTAAATCTTTCTGATGGCTTCTGCTTAACTTAGCTGCACAATGAGGACTAGGTTGTAAATTACTGATCTGACCCCAATGTAAGCTTACAGAGTCTGAAAAACCAGAGTGGACTATCAAAGACTATCACCATTTTCTCACTGGTTGACCACTGGCATCACAGACACTGAACTGTGTGCAAGACTATGTGAGAGAAAAGGAGGTATTAAGAGTGTGAGAGGAGTAACTTAAACCAGAAAAGACCAGCCCTACCAATTTGTGTAATGTGACATTGAATGGTACTTTTAAGGGGAAGACCCAAATCTTATTTCAGCCACTCTGTCTTCCCGTCTGGGAGGAGAAAAGCAATCCACTGAGGCTGCTCAGCTTACGGCATTAGACACCACTGGAAAGTAGATCTTAACCTAACACTAAAGCAGTGGTTACCAAGCTGCTGCTTTCTAAATTCTATTCCTGCTCCAAGAATACATTCAACACTCTTGTGCTGTCACTCACGTTTTGAAAACTGCTTTGTCAACTCTTAAGTAGGGGATGGCATGCTGCCAAGAGGCCACGGTGAACAGGGTGGCCAGAGGGAGTGTAGTGGATGAAGCATTGCTGAGAAAAGCGGCTGGGGTCAGGGAGCTGGGGCACAGAAACCACAGGCCTGCCAGAAGGGACTGAACTGCAGGTTCGTATCTCAGACAGGTGCCTGGGATGGAAGTGACCGCAGGGGTGAGTGCCTAACAGCTGGCTACACAAGTGCCAGCAGTCACAATACCTGTTCCCATTCTCCACTCTTCCCAGCTGAACTTTCCTCACTGCTGCTCCAACTCCCATTCCCCCCTGCCTGCGTCTCCCTCCGTTTTCACAGTTCTTCCCTAACAAGGCGTTGTATCTCCTCTACACTCTGCCTCCACATCTGGTGAGTGTCCTGGTTTCGGCAGGGGTAGAGTTAATTTCTTTTCTAGTAGCTGGTACAGTGCTGTGTTGTGGATTTAGGATGGGAACAAAATTGATAAGGCACCGATGTTTTAGTTGTTGCTGAGCAGTGCTTACACTAGTCAAGGACTTTTCAGTTTCTCGTGCTCTACCAACTGAGAAGGCTGGAGGTGCACAAGAAGCTGGGAGGGGACACAGCCAGGACAGCTGACCCAAACTGGCCAAAGGGATATTCCACACCATGTGACGTCATGCTCAGTATATAAAGCTGGGGGAAGAAGAAGGAAGGGGGGGACGTTTGGAGTGATGGCGTTTGTCTTCCCAAGTAACCGTTACGTGTGATGGAGCCCTGCTTTCCTGGGGATGGCTGAACACCTGCCTGCCCATGGGAAGTAGTGAATGAATTCCTTGTTTTGCTTTGCTTGCGTGCGCGGCTTTTGCTTTACCTGTTAAACTGTCTTTATCTCAACCCACGAGTTTTCTCACTTTTACCCTTCCAATTCTCTCCCCCATCCCACTGCGGGGGGAGTGAGCGAGCGGCTGCGTGGTGCTCAGTTGACAACTGAGGTTAAACCACGACAGTGAGCTACGAAACTAACTTTTTACCTTCCCTCCAATGGTAAACTAGAATAGAAAGTCAAGGTTTTATGACTTTGTTACTTGTAAAATTTGCTTTTAAGAAATACAGCACATTTCTAATTAAGATATAAATATTAAAAGCAAATTTAAATAAATCTGAATGTTGCAAGAAGAGGAAAAGTGGAAACAATCCATAGCAACATGAAATTCTTTCTTGATTTATTCATAGTGAAATGAAATTAAAAAAACAAACCCCAAATATAAATCTCACTTTCTGAAACCAGCATGAATTCACAAAATATGCAAAACAAACAATTAAAAGGTCCAGTCATCATGCTAATGCGCATGAAATAAGCAAAGCATCCTGTAAGAAAGCTTGAGAAATACTATAAGGTGAAGATATTCCTGACCACTCAGATTCAGAAGGGACCACCTCTCATGAAACACTCCCATTCCAGTTTGGAGATCAGGAAATTGCTTCTGAGACAAAGACTTTTCTTAAGAAACACATTTTGGAGGTATCACCTGCTTTGACTAAATGCTCTCCAGATTGCAATGACTATTTAACCAGGGGAACAGAAGAAGCCACCCATACAGTCTATGGAACTCGAGTTCTATATGGGCTGCAGCACATAAGGTGTGTTTAACCTTGGGTAACCATGGCACTGGAGCAAAACGCACCTTGGTTAGAGAGGAATCTTCCCCTTTCGTAACAGTTCTTACCTTAAATTTTCAAGTCAGCTTGTATATTTCAAAGGCAGAAATTCAAACAATAGCTCAATGACTACCTACAAACATGCTGTAGCAAATAGAGGAAACATAAGCAATTCCAGACAGCATTGTCTCTGGGGAAAAAAAAATCTGTACTGCTCAAAAGTAATTGTTTCCTTAATTCTAAGAGACACTGGAAAGCCTCCTTTCCTTGCGGCAATATACACAGACTGGTAAGAACTGAGCTAGAAAGATATTATTTCCTCTGACTAATCATGTTAAAAAGGTATGGGCAACCAGTCTCAGAGTTCTCTGCACTTAAAAGATCATCAACCTGGATCTTAACACTCAGTATTCAGATGGATGTACGCCCCTCCACTAGGTTGGCTCTGAAAGATGAGTGCCTGTTGGACAACATTTGCCTTCGCCAGAAGTATAACTCATTAAGAAAAACAAGGCACTGATCCCTCCCAATATTCATGATCACACTTCACCAAATGGATCTCCATATTAGTCTCTGGATTGAGAATCCAAAGACGTTATTCTGTTTGCCTTCCTAGCACCAAATATTCCTAGACTTAAAGACTTTTGTCTGTGAGTGGCGTATCAGAACCCTGAATCAGAGACTCTTAGCACATAAAATAATCACTTGAACAACATCTTCCTAAATCTGCCACTTTTGGTACTACGCTTTGAAGTGCTGAAAATCACTTTCAGAATTGTACTTTCATTTTTTTTAATAATCTAACAGAAAAAAAACAATGAAGGAAAGGACAGTCATCACCCGAAATACGTCAATGAGTAAGGGGAAAAGTGCCATAATCTAAAAATCAACTATCTAGCTGGAGAAGGAGGATGAAGATGAAGGACAAGAAATAAGGTGAGAGAGCCTATAATCTGAGATTTACAATCTCTCCTGCAGTCTTTAGATTCTCAGATGAATGTTTTGGTGGCCCTAGGTTAGCATGGTAATATTTACAGTTTTAAAATTCAAGAAAAAAACATTTCTTCTGCATAACAGATCATAAACATCAAGGCTTTTGCACCATGTATGCTAAGTAACAATTTATCTGAAATTAGTGAAAAAGCCTTCAGAGAGAAATGAAAAATCAGAGTATTGCTGATGTGCTGACGTGAAGTTGCATATCATCTTATTTTTTCCTTCTGTAAGACCTGTCTGCAAGTACTTCATTGATAAGGACACTCAACAAAACGAAAGTCACTTTGTTTCACACAAGTGGGCTTGTCCAAAGTAATAAAAACAACTTCTGTGACTTCTTACAGCACCAAATATTTTGGGGTTCGTCACAGATCTTAGGAGCAATAAAAGGTATCAATTAGAACAAGTGGTTCACATTTTGACAGTTTTTGTGCAAAAACTGGTTTGAGACAAAGAAATATTTAATAATTAATAGTGTTAATGTTACAAAGGACCTGTGTTACCTTTTAGTCAAGAAATTTCAAGTGATGTTTGAAAATAAATAAGAGCTAAGAATATACAATTACTCTCAATAATACAATTCATGGAAGTGACAGTAAGAAGCTCAACCCAAAGAACCCTGGCACCATTTTCCCAAAGCATAGATGCCATAGAACGGGGGAAAAGAAAAAAACCCTCTAAGTCAAGACTCAAGAAGTCAGAGTCAAGTCAAGATTCAGAAACCAAGTATATGCACAATAATATTGCCTTACTGATTGCAGAATAACCTGCAATATTCAGTATAACTTGCTTTGCTATCTAGCAGGCTCTCTGATGATCTTTCAAAGGTTGTTCCCGCCCAGACTGCACGTCTTTGGAGCAAACAGATTCAGCCTAGTGAGGTCATCAGCTAGCGTAACAACTGCTTATAAACAAAGAGTCCATCAAAAGCGGAAATTAATATAAAATAACAGCAGCATTATACAAAAAATTGATAGACTAATTCTTGAATGGGATTCACTTCAGATACATTTGGCAATGTCAAAGTTAAATTAGGCACTTAGGTTCTTGCTACAATCATTAGTAAGTCATAGGCACCACCAAATGGCAATTTATTCCAGTTAGCATTCAATCAGACCATTTTCCCCTGTAAACTACTGAAGTAGCATAAATGATTAGTTCAATCTAGTTGTCTGATTTTTACATTGTCTGAAGTTACATGAAATGAGTGCTGTCTCATCTTTCTGAGGAATTTAACATGTAAGATGTCAGTGTTCTGCCTGCTTTTAAATTCCAAAAAGGTAGAAAGTGAAAGGTGAAAAAATCATACAATTAGAATAAAAAGGAATACATGTAAATAGTATCCTTCACTTTTTGTTTTTTAGATATTAATTTTATAGGTATTCAGAGTGGGATGTGAGCAAAAGCAGATAATCTTTCAAACTGTTTGGGAGAGTGCAGAGGCTAATGATTGCCTGAATTCCACAGTATGTTGAAGATTTCACTCAGAATTGCAGCTACACAATAATATTTGTCAGACTTCTTCCTTTTCTTTTTAATCATACCTCAGTTTCAGATTTTGGACAAAATGGGACAGCACATGGGGTTTGATAATCTTTTTTTTTTATTAACTTGGCAATATAATTTAATTTTTCATTGTTAGATTATTTTCAAAAAATATTGTAGTTTATACACAAAAGTGTAAAAATATCACATTTTTAAGGATTTGGCAATCTAAGTGAGGAACAGAGGATGTTAATAGAAATTCATTGTTACAGTGATGCAGTGATTTTTTGCTAATATGGCTTTGTTAATTTAAATCCTTGTGTTTTTAATTGCAAGAATATGTTATTTTCTCACTCCAGGGAATATCTAATCAAGAAGGATGAATTTGCACTAGTATGTATTTATAGAGAGTAAACATGTGATAAGAATGCTTATAAATCAACAGGCTTCATGATGGAACCAAAAAGACAAAAGTATAAGCTGAGAAAGCTGAAACTGGTTTTGGACCTTGTCAGCAAGGAAATGAATGGCAGCACAGGATAAATTTGGCTATTATGATTACAAGATCTATTGGGCCACAGAAGCACAATATCATTAGCTATAATACTAGAAGCAAATTGCATTAGCAATATTAAAAACATTACGTATAATAAATAATATACTTTTAAAAATCCAAATGTAAGTGCATATCCATATATTTAAAATGTAAGTTAAGATTAATAGGACATAATTACGACAGACCAACTTAAAGATAATAGAAATCAACATATTCTTGTATTGCATCCAAGTTCTAGTACCATGATTTATGAGTAGTTTCTAACCAAAGTATTAAGATACAAGCTTGAACATTTTTAAAAGAACAAGAGGTATCAATCCAGTCTGATAAAAAAAAAATTCTATCTTGTTTGTCAAAATAAAGGCAATTTGAAAAGCTAGTTTCTTAGTACAGAAAGAACAAGTACAGTACAGACAGCAAGCCTGAATAATAACAGATCACCCCTCTTGAATTTAGCAACAGAAATTCCACGTATATTCCACCATCCTCTTTCTAGCAATGGAGTTATTTAAAACCCAGGTCTTCCAACTCTGGAGTTTACAACAATATTTTGATGAAGACAGGCATGGAAATGAACATTCAAACCCAATCTGAAATTATGATAATTAATAGGTAGTTTCTCTGTCGCAATATCTAGGCAACCATGAAGTAGCAATTGCAGGCTTAGGCATTTTATCGTACTTGAAAAGCAACAGTTTATGAAGCAGTGTTTTAAGCAAAAGAAAGTAGATTATAAAATGGATTATCCCTCTCTTCATACATGTACATTAACTGATAACTTAATGAGATTCACAAAACTGATTTTACAGATCACAAAGCATTCCATCTTGCTTGTTCCATGTACAAATATATGGACTTCATGTTTGAAATGGGCTAATACACCAGCATTTACCACAACCGCAAAACAAAACAGAACTGTAGCACAGCATAACTTTTTTTCCAGTACCTGTACCTCTAAATATTGATAAATACCATTCTCTAGTCCTCAGTCCTGTTCTGGCCACTATATATTTACACGTTTTAAAACATGCATATAAATACGCACCGATAACCCTAAAGTTTAACAATAGAATTAATGTCTTACCTTCCATCTCTATCCCAATCATACACTTCTACTTTGATTGTCCTATAAAAATAAAAAACACAACCCTATTAAAATATATATTAAAATGTACCAGGATTGCCTTTAATACTTGTATTTTAATAGCATATGGGTGCATCAATTGTGCCAAATCCAGAAGGCAGAATTTTCCAGTCATTTCTCATGGGGCAGAAAATAGCAAGTCACTCAGGTTACCCAATATATCTTCATAAATTAATAGTAAAATACAGCAGAGGCTAAGGAAACAATTAAACACATTGGAAGTTTAACCGAGATATTTTTACTTGCTGATGCTCTGAATTTTCTGTGGTTTTTTATAAATGATTCTTTAAACGTTAAAGTATTATCAAAGTTCTTAAGAACACTAACAAACTGGAACTTATTGTGAAGGTTTCTTTGGTACATGCTATTATCTGGAAAAGGGGTATCTACTGTGAGGTAATAACAACTTACAGAAAAAAGTAATATATCCATATTTGAGAAGAAGTGTGCAGAGATTGAGAGGGTCCTTATAAAAAAATTATTAAACAGTAAAGTACAGATTAAAAGCAATGTTCACAATACAAAGTAAAGCACATTTAAAGTAGTAAGGAATTCTAGTCCATACATTTTGGTTCTTAAATGAAAATAACTACTCAAGAATACAATTCAATTTGGTAGACAGTATTAACCTCTTCTAAACATTGTGCAGTGGTGAAAAATGAAAACTCTGTGAGATCCACCCGAGATTTTGTGAAGGCCCTGTCTGTGGTTGCAGATAAAAAAAATCTGTAGTTCTTTAAAGACTGCACTTTTCCCCTCTTAAATTCCCCCCTACCTCTCAATAGAGGAGGCGGCTGCTTGGCTATCTGACCAAAGAGGACAGAAAAGTGCAGCGTAATTTTTTTTTTAATTCCCATAAAGCCAACAGGATAGTTGTTTAGTTCTTTCATCAGACTACACTAGATAACCATCAGATTATACAACATAACCATGGCTCTGCTTCCTAGAATGAAATGGGACAAGCAGATTGTGGGGTATGGGGGGGAAGACAGAGGCAGACTCTGGGTACCAGTTTTTCCCAGACTGACAGATTGCCCCGGACACTGTGGGAATACTCACCCTCCTCTTAGTGAGTCAGGAGCTGGTGGGCAAGTTGGGTAATAAAATGTTAAAGTCTGCCAACACTCAAGTACTCAGTGCGAACACTTTTTCAACAGAAGAACTAATTAGAAATTACTTCATTTAAATGAGAATTGAAAGCCAAACTAGTGGATTATTAAACACAAAATAATACATGGATCTAAAATATTTTTTCACAGTATAAAACAGTAACCAATTGGCAAATTTTCAGAGAAGCTGTCCTGGTTTCGGCAGGGATAGAGTTAATTTCCTTCCTAGTAGCTGGTACAATGCTGTGTTTTGGATTTAGGATGAGAACAAAATTGATAACGCACCCATGTTTTAGTTGTTGCTGAGCAGTGCTTACACTAGCCAAGGACTTTCTAGTTTTCCATGCTCTACCGACTGAGAAGGCTGCAGGTGCACAAGAAGCTGGGAGGGGGCACAGCCAGGACAGCTGACCCCAACTGGCCAGAGGGACATTCCATACCATGTGACATCATGCTCAGTACATAAACTGGGGAAAGCTGGCCGGGGGGGCCGCTGCTCGGGGACTGGCTGGGCATCGGTCAGCAGGTGGTGAGCAATTGTACTGTGCATCACTTGCTTTGTGTATTATTATTATTATTATTATTATCATCATATTATTATTATTATCATTTTATTTCAATTATTAAACTGTTTTTATCTCAACCCACGAGTTTTTCTCACTTGTGCTTCTCCAATTCTCTCCCCCATCCCACCGGGGGGGGAGAGTGAGCGAGCGGCTGCGTGGTGCTCAGTTGCCGACTGAGGTTAAACCACGACAGAAGCGCCTCATGAAAAATGTTAAGTATATAATGGTTTCATACAGTTTCTTGAGCACCCCTCTGATGAATCTGCATCTGGCTACGGTGTGCATCAGGATACTGAGACAGGATACTGAAACAGTTTAACTAAAAGTATGATCCAATAAGCAAGCTCATGTACCTCCTATGCATTCCTTCACATTTATGAGATTATACCTCTCTTACGAAGAAAGGTTCAGAGCGTAGGGATTGTTCAGCCTGGAGAACAGAAGGCTGTGAGGAGACCTTATTGTGGCCTTTCAATATAAGAAAGATGGGGACAAACTTTTTAGTAGGGCCTGTAGTGACAGGACAAGGGGGAATTGTTTTAAACTTAAGGAGGGCAGATTTAGACTGGACATACGGAAGAAATTTTTTACCACGAGGGTGATGAGACACTGGAACAGGTTTCCCAGAGAAGCTATGGATGCCCCATCCCTGGAAGTGTTCAAGGTCAGGTTGGACGGGGTTCTGAGCAACCTGATCTAGTTGAAGATGTCCCTGCCCGTGGCAGGGGGGTTGGACTAGATGACCTTTAAAGGTCCCTTCCAACCCAAACCCTTCTATGACTCTGTAAACATGTACAAGCTGCAAATGGAAGATGAATGTGGAGATGAACTGTTTCCTTATGACTAAAGCGAACCTCTGAGGACAGCTCTAACTATTCTTGCTTCAGGGATGACTGGGAAACAGACAAAATGTAGAAAACAAAAATTTCCCATGTAAAGGATCAATCTTATTTTACATACTTGCTTGAAGAGTGGATTTCTTAAAATGCAAATACTATAGAGCATATTATCATCAACATCATTAATGAAACAGGAAACATATATCAGGATGGAGGTAGTATATAGTTTTATTTAT
>NW_008824865.1:866793-886703 GCF_000699105.1 Pygoscelis adeliae | reverse complement strand
TAAGTAAATTCAACGATCAGTAATAATGAATCCTATCCAGCCTAAAATGAACTGAACATGGGATAGAAAAATAACACCTCCAGACTTCCTATATTTTAAGCAACAACGTGCTTACTTTTATTCTTCAGTTTCACATGAAGGTCTGTGGTATTAATAGAGGGGACAGGAATCTAAGCAACTACTTTATAATTTGCTTCCACGGAAGCTGCTCCCTATTCTTCCTGTAAGATACAGTTGAAAACATGTTGAATAATTTTCTTTACTAGGAAGGGACTCTCTGGGGATAAGGTTGATCAACAGCTGATATTATGTATACCAACAAATTCATGCCTAGATGTTTTTCACATTTTTTATAATATTCCAAAATAGGCAAAGAAGGAGTTGCTTTGACTGGATGTTTCTCTTTTCAATACAAATTTAACAGCTCTGACCACACCATTTGTTATATTTTATCCCTCTTGTGGAATTTCAGTTTGGGGTTAAGTTACCTTAGAATGAAAACTGATTAAAGTGAAGGTTGTTCTGTGGAATGAAATGAAGAACAGCTCCAAACCTACTTTATCCCACCAAGTATTTGACCCTTGAAAGGAAACCGTATTTAATTTAGTAAGAAAGGCAATATCACAGAGTTTTTTTTCACTAGAGAACGATTATTTTACTTCCAGGTTTCAAAACCTGTTACTATTAAGATAGGACATGCTAGTAAGTTAAGGTTTAGTGGGACTTAAGTTTTGAATCGTCTTACAAATCTGTGTTCAAATAGCCAAATCATCTCAGAGAGAAAACTTGAATTATTAAGATAAATTCTTAAGATTATCAAGATAAATTCTTGAGAAGGATCTTCAGACGTGCAACTTCAATAACAGCAATTCTTCCCTGAATAAAAGCTCTTCTCTCCTGAAATTTATTTCATATTAAAAGGATTGATCACAGATCTTGAGTTTTACCTATTTTGCATGACATGCAAGATATTAAAAGGCCTGTCAAATCTTCACATATGGATATTTTATCCTCTCTATACTGCTATTTTATCTTAGAGGACACAGTTTAGAGCATGGTTAGGTTCTCTATTTTAATTTTAAAAAATCTTTAAAAAAAATCAAAGTTAGAGAATGTTGGGGTTTAGGATATCTGTGTCTTAAAACTTTTATGCAGAAAATAACTGTGTGTAAGTGCTATTTGAGAGCTCATATTAAGAGAAACAAAGAAGAGAACAAAAATATTAGAGATACTAAGTACTACTGTAGTACTGAAATCCCATGCTTGTGATGGCTGAAAACTTATTGTATGACTACATAGTGTTGAGAAAAATTAAGCAAATCCTGGCCTTTTCACAATGAAAAAGTGGACAGAGCTCACTCAGAAGCACACACTAACTGAAGATTTCCTGTACCCAAAACTAGAATGAATGTTTACTGTGATATATTCTTACTAATGACATTATTCCCACCTTTCACATCTATCACACAACCCAGAGCACCAAAATTTGATCTGTGAAGCTATCATTATCTGAAAGAGACTTCTGGGGTTTGTCTTTTTATGTATTACCATGCTGAGCTTAGGAATCTAATCCTTGCCTTTGGAAAGAAAAGTTTTCAAATAAAAAAAACCCCAAACTTTGGATGTTTTTTCTGGACTATCAGCAGATACTAATTTGAATTAATCTGACAGCTAACGAGTATTTCTTGATTTGAAACATGATTGTTGTAGGCAGGATTATGAAGTTCCATGGAGCATTTTATTCATAAGGCATTCACTGAGCACATTATGTTGAAAGCATTCAAAGTAGAGAATAAGAAAACAGTAGTTCCACAATAATTTGAGGCATGCTATTATACTTTTTAATTCTCTTTTGGAATGCTGGAGTTATTTCAATATGCCTCTACCACAAAATCTTTTTTAATTATTATGAAAACTTTTTTCTTTAATATGATAAATAGTGCAGCATCCAGACTAGCTTCATGTGCACTACTTTGCTTATGCATTATGCACATGAAACCATATACAAGTTAAAAATTCTATTTGATTAGAATATACTTATTATGAAATTGATGCATTTTTATTGCATCTAATTGGAAGAGTAACCAACATGGCCGACAACTGTATCAAATACTTCACAAGGAGAGTGTTAGCAATGTAGGAGAACCCTTTTTCCTTTAGTTTGAAGGAACATGACATCAAGTACTGGAAGCGCATAACAGATCAAATAAAGCAGCTAAGATCCGGTAGGAAAGACTAAAAATGGCCATTCCCCCCAAAAATGATAAAAAATACCACCTTCCTAGGGAACAAAGCACTGCCACCAACAAAAAACCCCAATCACAAGTCAATTAGCTTTTGACTTTTTAATAAGCAGCTTATAAAGACAGAGCTTTAAGTTTATTACTGTGAAAGCATTGTGCTTAGCTTAGTGAATATAAGCACTTCTTACTCTCCCGCTTCTTCATATTGACTACTGAGATTCAGCTAGTTGATTCAAGAGTTGGTTTGTTTATCCCCTGGCATTAGCTAGTAAATTACAAGTTCAAGGAATGCCTCCCTGAAAGACTAGACTTTCATGGTAACTGATTAAAATAATTTTAGTGTACACATTTCACTGAATAATTAGCTTAATAAAGTAATGCAACAGTTATGACATGGCAAAATCATGTACTACAGTAACATAAAATGTACATGAATGGATGGTAATCACATACATGGAAGCTGAAAATAAAAATTAAGGTAGACGAGTAACTGCATAAATTCCAAATTAAAGATTGTTTCAAAGACACACTCATAGGAAAATTATCAATTTAAGCAAAGTCTTACTTAATTTCTCTACATGCAGCAATATTTTTCAACAAAGGGTTTGGCTTCTGCTGATGGAAACATTAGTTAATGGTTAGAAGAATGCAATACTAAACCTGTTTTTATTTTAATCAGTAAGATAAAATACCTTATGTAAGATAATAAGATATGATCACACCAATCTCAACTTAATAAAATAAAACAGATGTTCAGGGGTTACAAGGCATTCAAACCAGATTTTTGACCTTTTGCCTTTGACCAATGTACCCAGACAAGTACATTTTCATAGAATCATAGAATTGTTTAGGTTGGAAAAGACCTTTAAGATCATTAAGTCCAACTGTTAACCTAGCACTGCCAAGTCCACCACTAAACCACGTCCCTAAGCGCCTCATCTACACGTCTTTTAAATACCTCCAGGGACGGTGACTCAACCACTTCCCTGGGCAGCCTGTTCCAATGTTTAGCCACTCTTTCAGTAAAGAAATTTTTCCTCATGTCCAATCTAAACCTCCCCTGGCACAACTTGAGGCCATTTCCTCTCGTCCTATCGCTAGTTACTTGGGAAAAGAGACCGACACCCACCTTGCTACAACCTCCTTTCATTTTGCATCTCTTGTATTTTTTACACAGTCTATGTAAAGCTGAATTGAACCTTAGCACATCTATCCATCTACCTACTACATTCAGCTTACATATTATGCATATTTTTATTCTAGTCTTCATATATTTCCTTCAAGATTTTAAACTAAATATTACACTATACACTGTTAAAAGTATTATGACTGATAGATAAGTCTATACTTCCTCAGTGTCTTACTAAAATAATTCCAGTACTCCAGATTTCAGGTAGCAGAGAGAGATAAACTACCAGACATTTAACTGGGTACTTAATAATAACACCAATATCTAAATGCATTTCAAAAATATGAATGGTCACAACAGAACAAGAAGCCATCAACAGGGAGTTAAACATTTTTCTTGTTGATATTTTTAGAAGTTAACCTGTCCATTTTTTAAGGAGTCTAAAAATATCCATTGTTCCTCAACTTAACTAATTTGCTTGTTATTATCAGTAAAATATTGGTTAAAAACATGGTGTTACTACCACGTTTTCCAAAGATGGATCCTTTTCCATGGGATCAATGAAAACTTCAAATCTGAACAAGATCATATTACCTTCTGCGTTTCTCATCTACTTACCTATATATTTTAAAGGCTTTCATTTATCAGCATCCTCTGACATTACAATGTCACCCAAGGAAGACAGATCATAATTGTTTTTCATTGAAACATTATTAAAAAATACTTGTGCACACTAGTAACAGTGGCCATTCTTCAAATTAGTCTTTTCTTTCTGTTTCTTAATCGCACCAGAGAGAAGAATTTTTTTCCAGAAATACCACTAACTTTTCCTACAGATTTACCATATTTGCTTTATTTTTCTGAATTCTTTAATGTGATGAATGGTTTTGAACACGTATTATCCTTTCAAAATGCTGATTAAATAACCTAAATAACATCAGGAACTGAATTGCATAGAAAAACTTACATATAAAAGAATACATGAATTAGGGGGGCAAAAATCATATATGCTAAGAAAGCTTAACCTATAGCTTACCGGTCATAGTCTCCATTACACAGTGCTCTGACAGATATCTTGAATGCCTGCCACACTGGATTTAATGTATTTTTTATGACTTCTGTTTTGTGGCAGATTGTAAAACTGTAATAAAAAAAGATATATTTTGTATTTATTTACTTTTTCTTATGTGTCATCAAACATGGAATCAAAAAAGCTGTAATCTGTATTCACTCATACACTCATACAATGTCCATATAAAATTTAAGATAAGAAAAAAAAAGAAACGCAGTGAAATCAGAGAGAAGGGAGGACTGAAGAGGACAGACCTGTTTGAGAGAGATTACAGACTAGGGCGCTAAACAACTCTAAACCTAAAATGTTTTTACCCAGAATTTCGACAAGAATTACAACCATTCAGTCAGTTATTTCAGGCAAGAGCAGTCTCCATCCCACTTGTTTAAACAGGCCCTGTACAGCCAGGAATCAGTCACAGATTCAGAAAGAAAGTGGTCTGGTAAGGATTTGACTCTTGCTTAGCGATTAAGAAACTGAGCCAAGGGAGTCATGGCTTTCTGATGCTTGTTCCCCATTTTATGTCTATGATTTTTTAACCAGGGCTGTCTCAGGTAAAACATACAAGCCTCTGTGAGATCCCATGATCACGTTGTCTCGGGTGAAATACAATGAATTGTTCAAATGCATTCTGCTTTCTCTAAATGATGCAAAATTAAAATACTTCTTTTGAATCCTCATCTTGGGGACTGAATTGTTCAAAAGAAAATAGGAGGCAAGGTCACTGGTGAAATCGCTACTGATATTCTACATACAGATGTAACTAAAGTTGTCCTTTGAGGGAGTATCTTTCTTACGTTCCAAAGGCCTATGTTTTTATCCTGGCTATGATTCAGAAGGCATGCCTGAAGCTAAGAGACAGAAAAGAGAGCATCCTTCTGCCCATGGGTGCAGAAGTACTGCCCCAACCTCCTGTTGGATTCAGGAGACCAATAAAGAATCAGTGGCTCACCACTCACCTCCCAGAGGGAAGTGAAGAAGCATGGCACTCAAGGCCAAGAGAAACCGCATATACCAGCGCTCCCAGTAATGCCCAGAGAAATTCTACTAATGACCTTAATGCCACTCTCAAAGGAGCCGTAACTCCTCCAGGCTTGCAATTTAAGATATTCAGCTTTTATTCAGGAAGCTGTTCCTAAAATCTGCCTTTGAGAGGAAAACAGCAGGGAACAGACACACATATACCCATACATAGGTTTATGTTAACAACTGTTCCAGTTAAGCTACTGAAACAAGTAATATCATACATGTCTAGCCTTTGGTTTGATACGATGTTATATGTGAGGACGATCAGTTTCCAAGAAAACTTAACCTGCCAGTAGACCACCATGTAAGCGGTACGTTGACCAGAAGTTAGCATGTCAAGTCTTAGCAGCACAACAGGAGAGATTAACCTACTTTACCAAATTAAAGCATGAATGTAGCAAACAGCCACTTGTTAAAAAAAAAAAGAAAAAAAAATCTATTTAAGGTATTTTTGAATTCTATTTCCTAGAACTCTGTCAAAAAGATAAAAGGTATTTCCAAATTTGCAGTATAAAATGTTTTTACCTAAAACAATTTCTAAGAATTAGCATATTCTGCAGCTACAATTTTCTTTGAGAATTCTATTTAATTTAAAGGCATACTATATCTTAGCAAAAGTAACGCTATTTAACTATTTTTATGACAATTGTCATAGCACTCTATATTTATCACACATTCAACTCTTAAAACCCTGAGTTGCAATATTTGATCTATTTGTTACAATAGTTTTATTCCTACACTGCATAACATGATATACTTAAATCCAAAAAAACATTATAAAAGAAACACAGCTTAATCTGACACATATAAAAAATGAAAACTATATTACCATCTGCAAATAAATAAGTTGCCTACTGTTTAGCAGCAGAAATACTTAACAGGCATCTACCTGCCATCTTCATTGCTTCGATGAAATACAAGGAAAGGATCAGATTTCCCAAAGAAGTCCTTCTTGTCTAGTTTGTTCGCACAAAATTGCATTAAAACTGAATCCTGAAGTGGGTAATACAGAAAAATTACAAACAACATGCAGTTTACTACACTAAAATAAAAAAAAGTAATCATTGACTAATAACCATACAAATAGAAAACAAAATAAACGAGGGTATTTGCCTTATAGATGCCCTCTACATATTCGCATTCCTTTTTTTTATAGTGCAGTTTGAACTGCTGGAACCAAGAATTCCTTCATAGGGGGGGGCAGAGGAAGGGTAAATTTCTATGCTAAATGCCTCAGGATTTTTCCAGTATTTTCTGACATCCAAAGTTGCATTCTGAGGGAAATAGATGCACAAGCAAGGAATGCATATTAGAATTAATTTTAAAAACTCTAGTGAGACATGACTAAGCCTCATTCCTTCAGTGACTTTAACCTCCAGTTGTCTGCTCCTGCTGTCTGTAAAGCAAATGGCTTAGCAGATTGCTATTAAGAGTCTAGAAGCTTCCAGAAAATGAGCCTGGAAGATACCAAATACACCCATTCTGGTGACAAATAAGGAGAAAAGTTTCTTTGCTGTGGTCAGGCAAACTGATAGTCACACATGGTCACCTCTTTGGGCAGTCACGAATGCAAGAAGGATTATAAATGCAAAGATAAACCTGCAGACTCACCAGCTAACTGGGGCAGGGCCTGCTGGAAGACTGTGTTCCACAAACAGGTCTACAGGTGTAACAGCAACGAGAGGAAGACTAGGGAAAATGTGGGCTCATCACTGAGTGGGACAGGGGACCAGGTGACAAAGGACATGGAAAAGTCCATGTTTCTCATAGCCTTCTATGCCTTGGTCTTTACTGGTAAGATTTGCCTTCAAGAATCTTGGGCACCTGAGAACCAGACCTGAGAAAGTCTGGAACAAGGATGACTTGCCCTTGGTAGAGGAGGACCAGGTAAGGGAACCTTTAAACAGACTAGACATACAGAAGTCCATGGGACCTGGTAGGATGCACCTGGGAGTGCTGATGGAGTTGGCCAATGTCACTGTGAGGCCACTTTTGATCATCTTTGGAAAGTCATGATGTTCAGGAGAAGTTCCTGCGGTCTGGGAGAAAGCAAATGTCACTCCTATCTTCGAGAAAGGGCAAGGAAGAGGACCCAGGCCAGTCTTTCCTCAATCTTTGAAAAGATGATAGAGCAAATAATCCTGGAAAACATTTCCAAACACATGAAAGACAAGAAGGTGCCCGAGAGTCATCAGCATGCATTTACAAAGCGGAAATTCATGCCTGATCAACCTGAAGCCTTCCCTCATGAAATGAGTGGCTCAGTGGATGAGGAAAGACTAGTGGATGTTGTTATCTTGACCTTAGCATGGCCTCCCATAACATCCTTTTTCACAAACTGATGAATTACAGACTAGGTAACTGGACAGTGAGGTGGACTGAAAACTGGCTGAACTGTTGGGCTTCAAAGGGTCATGATCAGTGGCACAAAGTCCAGCTGAAGAATAGTCACTGGTGGTGTACCCCATGTGTCAAAAATGGGGCCGATAATATTTAACATCTTCATTAATGACCTGGATGATGGAACAGAGTAGACCCTCAGCAAGTTTGCAAACGATACAAAACTAGAAGTAGCGGCTTATACACCAGATGGTTGTGCTGCCATTCAGAAGCACCTGTACAGGCTGGGAAAACAAACCCATGTGAACCTCATGGAGTTCAACAGAGGGAAATGCCAAGTACTGCACCTGGAGGGAATAACCCATGCACCAGTACAGGCTGCAAGCCAAACAGCTGGAAAGCAGCTTTGCAGAAAAGGACTGGGGGGGTCTTGGTGGACACCAAGTTGACCAATGTGCTCTTGGCAGCAAAGAAGGCCAATAGCCTCCTGGGCTATATTAGGATGAATGCTGACAGAAAGCTGAAGGAAGTGACTCAGCACTGGTGACACCACTCTTGGAGTGGTGTTCAGTTCTGGGCTCCCCAGTACAAGAAAGACATGGACATACTGGAGCAATTCCAGTAAAAGGGTCACTAAAATGATTAAGGGATTGGACCATCTCTCATATGAGGAGAGGCTGTGAGAGCTGGAATTATCTAGCCTGGAGAAGAGAAGGCTCAGGGGGATTTTATCAATTTGTATAAATACCTGATGGGAGGGAGTAAACAGACTCTGCTTAGTGGTATCCAGTAGAAGAACAAGTGGCAATAGGTGCAAGCTGAAATACAGGAAATTCCATTTAAATACAAGAAAAAACCTTTTTACTGTGAGTGTGGCAAAACACTGAAACAGAGAGAGTGTGGACTCTCCTTGGACATACTCAAACCCTGACTGCACAGAGCCCTGAGTAACCTGCTCTCAGAATAGCAGGAGGGTTGGACCAGATGATCTCCCAAGGTCTCTTCCAACCTCAGCAATTCAGTGATTCTAAAAATATTTCCAATTCTGAATATGAGCTATAAAAGTTTGGCAAAAAACCTCAGTAGATCAGATAAGAATTAATCCAAATACTGAATAACCTTAGGTAGGAAAATATCACAGAGAAAGTATGTGACAGCTGGTGAGAGAGTGCAAGAGATTGTGTGAGAGTGTGCACATGAAAGAGCATGACAGAGAACACAAGAGTGCAAGAGAGAGAGAGAGAGAGAGAGACTGAGTCCCAAATTCTTTGCAAGCTCCCTTCAGTGATTTTGAACTAGTCATCATATATATAAAATTTGAGTGGGGTGAATCTGGAAGAACATGAAGGCCTTGGAAGGCACCTAGTATTTGTCTTCATTAAAAGGGAAAGAAAAAAAAATCCCGTTCTGATTATGGATTTAGCGACATATTTGTGACTTTTAAATAGTTTGTTACAACTGGAATACAAATGCTGGTCTTGGAGGATAAACCCAGAATAGTAGGAAAAAATTGCCTTTAGTCTCTTTTAAGGTTACCAATAAATGCTTGGGGTGATGGTACGTCTCTTAAGAATGCTAGGAGCTTAACTTCTTAAGAAATGTAGAAGCACAATTTCTGCAGGAAAGCAATTAAATGATATACCCATTTTGTCATCTGATAAAAGTGTGCACATTTTGATCACACAAAAGGTTGAGCTGATGTAAAACAGAGGGGAAAGACAGGCATTTTCCATGACCATACTTACTCATTCGTACTAGTAACATGGGAATTTCCTACTGCTAAATGGGAGTTAAATGAGACTGAGTTGGTGCACCCTATTAACATAACTGTGCAGGACCAGCAGGTTGCCTGGAAAAGGCAAATAAGATTTGAGCCCGTGTGCTATTCAAATATACCACTTCTGCAGAGAAATAACACAAACTTGACTAAGCTGGAAATAAGGCACAAAATTAAGGATTTCTTTTTACTTTAAATACCTAACAAAATTAAGAAAATAAGGCCTAAACGATTAGCTATCGGATATATTAGTAAAAAGAGAAACATGACTACTGCATAAATAGAAAAAAATTAAGCACTTATGACTTAGTATAAAAGTTAGAAGTTATACAAAAGGTGAAGCATTACCCCCTCAACACCACCAAATTACAAAAACTAAGCCCCAGAAACAAATCTCTCCAAGCCTCAAGGTATTTTTGTAGGTTTATGTATCTAATCTTGTACTCTCCAGATCCCCTGTACATTCTCATCAAATGTCTGATACTATTGCTTTCTTCATTTAAGATTTGCTATCTTGTCATTGCAAACTCTTCAAAGATACACCCTACAGCCCCATCCAATATATACCGTGCTTTGACAAACTGCCCCCCTCCTCAGACTCCAACCGGTCTTTATCACCCCCTGTCTATAATCCTTACTCTTCCTTCCAGTCTCTGTTGCCCTAGGATTTACGGATTGCTGCTAGCTCATTCAGTACTGGGAAGCAACTGTGCTGGCCTGGCTGCCAGGTCCTTTCTGACCAGCAAGCCTCCTCCTCCAATCTACTTCTCCATGAACCCTAAGAGGGGGAGGAGCAGTGACACTCCTGGGGAAGGTCAAGACCACACCATGTCTCTCCCCTTAACCAGCCAAATTCCTCACTGCTCTCTGCTCCCCGATACTCTTTCGTTTTCTATTAAATAAGTAGGCACCTGCCATTAATAGGCCAAGGAAGTCTTCACTTTCTTTAAAGAAAACTGTTTAAACTCTTCTTTTATGATGATTCTTTGAAATACCTTACTGTTTTTTTCCATTAAACATTAATTTCACATTTTTTAAATAATACGACTATTAGCATAAAACCTTTTAATTATAAGGTTAAAAATCCAAATTTTTACTTTGATGTTCATGTAACATCAATATTGCACAATGGAAACATAATTCTATGGCTGAAACAAATGGATCTTTGTTAAAAATTGGACACTAAGAGATTAAAATGTGATTAATTACTTGGGGAAACAAAGACTAGATTTAAAACTCATCTAAGAATCAAAAACTTCATGCTTTGTATTGTTTTCTGCTTCCTTCTGCTATCTAAAACTAAGAGTAACTGATGGGAAAAAAGTATCCTAACTTCTCACATATATCACAAAATGCAAATTTATACATTATACCTTTGTCAATCTGTTGCAGTGTAAATCACAAAATCATTTTAATTTTATTTTTCAGAAAGCAATGAACACACACTTACTCGGCAACAGCCCAGTTCCTCTGCTGTTACTATGACTGTTCCACATTTCTTCCCAGGAATTCCTCTGCAAGAAAATACAACTACATCACCTCAGTTCCTTAATAGCATTTATGAAAGTAACAACTGACACAGATAAGCACAAGGTAAGCTTTCAAGTCACAAAACTGATGGCATGCTATACAGTTTCCCTCTTCTGTCACTTGTCCTGTGTAAAAAAGTTGGTTTATCTTAAGTGAATTGGTAAATGGGTTGCATACTTATTCTAACTAGCAAGAAACAAATCAGTTTCAATTTTAAAGGAAATAGCATAAAAAATTTAAATGGGATTAAATGACAATATCAGAAATTCTATTTTCCACCCTCCCATTGGTGTTTTATTTAGAGATGACTCTACAACTTACTGATATGTGAAAAGCATCCTTTTGCAAATTTTCCTTAAACAAAATACCAAAAATCTATTTAAAACTATACACCAGCCTTATTTTACAGTATTTATTCTGAAATGTTTATGAAGACACATAATAATCTCACCATCATATCAGATGCAGTAGTTGTGAAGTAAATTATAATTCACCCAGACAGCAATTAAAAACATGCTGCTGCAACACCAGAAAGCACAGAACAGATCCTTAGCATAAAGAACAATATAGGAACAGAAACGCCACACATAATCTGACAGTATTCAGTTGCAGCAGCCTTTTGAGGAGTGGAAGGGGAAGTACAAATATTTAGATGCAACTTTTTGTATGATGCTACTCTATAAATGAGTTCTGCAATATCCTGATGTCTATTAGTATGTCCATTAGCACACACGTTGGCAATTACTTCTAGATTTTTTCCAAAACTAATGCTATTGCTTATGCTCATTTTATTTGTAGTTCTTTATTTATGTCTTTCTTGAAAATAATTAATTATTTGAATAAAATTACTTTCCAAGAAGATATTAAGGTAAAATTATATTTTCAAATTGATTATATTTTTTAGGTTTTTCTAAGAGAACTAGAGGGCACTCCTGTTCTTCTGTTGTTATGACAAAACACTAAGAACAACAGTAAATGTTTACATTATTTTGCCTATTAGTTTCCTTAATCCTCTTGAAATTTTTTACAATGCTCTACAACTTTAAGTTTAGCAAGACTGTGGTATAATAAAGAACTGGTACGAAAATAGTTCTTAAAAGCAGATAAAAGTTTAGAAATTATGAATAGAGGAGCAAATACTGATGCAAATTTATGCAAGCTCACTGAAACTCTTGTTTAGAAGTTGAT
This sequence comes from Pygoscelis adeliae, assembly GCF_000699105.1. Lineage (NCBI taxonomy): Eukaryota > Metazoa > Chordata > Aves > Sphenisciformes > Spheniscidae > Pygoscelis > Pygoscelis adeliae. The sequence goes on along the minus strand of NW_008824865.1, from coordinate 874,398 downwards.
GTTTAAGTCTGTAAGGAATACATCAGAGAATGCTGCTCGTATACTGCTGCAGTCATTTGCTAGTTATGAGAGATACGTGACTGCTCTCCTGGACCTCCTCAGTGCTACATGGTGAGTCTGAATTTCACAAGGAAAACAGTGGATAGGGAAACTATTCAAGTTTTTGTTGTGAAATTTTAAATGACGATTTAAATACATAAAAAACTTAACGGCGCCTTCCATTTAATGTGGTATGACTTATAAAGTACAATACTTTAAGACCAAACAGGAGAATTTTCTTCAAATAACAGAAAAAAAAGAATCTGGTCATTCCAAATATTACACAGTATGATTCATAGTTTTATCAGCATCTTCAAATCATCCGGTTTTAATGCTGTCACCTGTCAACAGTTCACAACTAAAAGTTACCCATTTTAGCCTCTGTAGCAATGGGATATTGAAATTGAAATCTCAGCTTTTCAAAAGAAGAAAAAGCTGCATTTTTTCTTTTGAACAGTACTTCTTGAACCTTCAAGAACTTTTGAAATTTGGTACTAAGAGCAGTAGTAGAAATGACTCAGTTATCAGGGTGATACTGACCTGACACGGTAAAATGTTTCAAGAACAAATGACCATGACCCTGGCTTTGACAGGTAAGGAAGAAATAGAAATCTCAGAAGTGTAACTAAAAAACCAGAAGCTCCCAGCACCACAATCCTGTAGGTTATGCCAAGTCAAATAGAAGGCACCAGTATCAGAATTACCATTACCTGAACCAAAATTCTTCCTACCGAAGTATTTAAGCCCAGTTAACTGTGCCATTAGGGACATATTTGAGACGTAGTCTGGGCAGTGATAGTACTTTGAAAAAAAAGCATCAAACATTTCCTTTGGTATGAAAAGTCAGATACATTTATCTCACTTCCAAAAGATTATTGTGTCAGATGCTAGATTGTGGAAAGTACAACTCTGATCACCTCCTGAAGAGATGGAGGCCTGAAGTAAACTGTTGATAAGCAAGCCCCATTTCTGAAAAACTAGTCACCAAACAGTTGCCATTTGATAGAGAACCTTGTGCCACTCTGCCTGAAGTTATAACACATGGCAGTCAACACCTGGCTGTCTCAAACTGAGATTTGCACATGAAGACATTCATGCAAAGACATGCTTCATTTCATCTTATGAACATGAAGGCCAAGGGAGGCCCAACCCCAAGAGATACATGTGTCTGGAATTATCAGTCTGAAGGAGGGGGGAAACTGGAGAGGCAACACCCTGAAGATATTTGGGTGGGTATGTCAGAAAAAAAGGAATTCTTGATTGTTGAGCAGACATGAAAAGTACACACAGTATAGTCATATCTGAAAGCACCTGGGGTAAGATTTGGCTTGATATATCACCAAGGTTCTTGAGGACACGTGCCTTATAAAAGAAGGATAATATTACCATGATGGCTGGTGAGGAGGTGAAATGCTTAATCGAGACTAGCACAGAATTTCTCTACAGAACAAAACCTTCTCATTATTCAGGAACTAAAAACTCTACCATATGACCTCTACAGTTTGTGATGCTATTAAGTACGAACTTTGTATGCTTGCCTTGAGACTACAAGCATGAAAAAAGTACTGGGCCATTTGCAGACACTAAAGAGTTTGTTCTCTTACAAATTCCCTTACAAACCATTCATTAAGAAAAAAACTCTTAAATGTGAAGTCAGCACCCTGACAAAAACTTCAGTGGTCACAGATCAGCCAAATGGAAAGACCTTTAACTAGCAATAATGCCTTGTGAGAAAATAACAAAATAATTTCAAGCTGGTCTTATCGCTGTATGAAAATACATTACTTGGCGATTCAGCATTACAGACCAGTCCTTTCAATTGCCAGGGAAATACTGACTAATATTACCTTGAAGACGAGCATGTAAGAGTTCCACCTGTTTAAATCCAGAATGCAGCGCCACTGCCCATCTTCCTTAGCTTTAAGGAAGAGCTGGTATTGAGCTGCCCTAGAATTGGTTCTATAGCACTGAAGTGACAATACAGAATTTATGTTCAGGCAACCAGTTTCTCAGGGCAAGCTTCTCTGGAAAGGGTTACAGATCAGGGTTTGTGGGGTAATAATGAGGCAATCTGTACTGCATAACCACTGTCAACTCCAACACCCAGTGCTAGTTATGTGACACTCAGATATAGAAAATGTGCCAGTCTAAGTGTGAATAGGGTGCAAACTGAATAAAGGAAGGCAAAATGTGAGGAAGATCTATGTTTCAGTGGGTCCTACTGGTTTGAGAGCCCGAAATCTGTAGCTGTTCTACAGTGATCACCTCTTTTTTATTTGAGGGAGCATATAATTTGACTGTTAGAGGAACCAAAGAGAAAACCATCATCACATGAAAGGTCTTCAACAATACCTGCATGTCTCTAGACAAGATACATTCTTGAGGAGTAATTATTGTCTCCTTAGACCAAATGATTCCATGATCGAGACACTACATCTGCAGCACCTAGAGAAGTTTGAAAGGACACTCTGAAGACCACTTGGCTTTAACAAGGACTGAAAGGAGGACCTTTCCAGAGTTGGTGAAAAAATCAGAGAAAGATGACAATTTATCTGGGAATTCAAACCTGAGAGGTTAAACAGAGCCTCCGATTTTGCAAGCTGAAACTGCAATGAGGCAGAGGATGGAACATTTTTCAGATCATTCAAAAATTTACAGTCTTATCCTTGAATTTACAGAACCTAGCCCTCTGGCAGTCACAACCACAGATAAGAGGACAGGACAAATATATAGGAAGTCCCAATTCCAGGGTTCAGATGTTTTTCTATCAATTATGTTCACAGCAAGATGACAGGAGAAAGAACTTGCCAAAATAGGCCAGCTGGCTCCAGTACAGCCTCATTAGCAGGCAATGGCACTCAGATGTGAATAACTAGCACAGAATGCTCATTAAGCTTTGCAATGGCTTTACCTCCTCATTAAAGGGAATCCCTACAGGAATGCACTTAGTAGATCCTGAAAGAAGCATTGCTCAGAGTTATAAATGTGGCTAGCATCTTCTCTCTAGGAAGACAGAACATGCAAATACCTAATTCTGAATAATGTCTGGGAAGGTGATGCTCTCTTGACAGAAAAGTAAAGCTGTGTCTTTTCTGGAAGTAGATACATCTGCAACTCATCCTTTCATGCTAATACAACTGGGGCATGCAAGGCCAGCCTGAGTAAATCTTACACATGGAGCTTGTCTTGAGAAGACATTTAATCAATCTAGTAACCCAACAGATAAAGAGAGTAAACGCTACTGTTAAAATGTCAGATTCTCCATTTCACCTGCTTTGTATGACTAGACTTATTTTCCAAGAGAAATTATTCAGAGCAAATGTTCACCTCTGTACCTGGCCAGTCTGTAAAATAAAGTGCAACACTGAAGTACGTTCTTGAACAAAAATGCTCTCAGTCACAGGGATAACAGGCTAGCACACTACCATACTGGGAGCAAGAGTCTTTTGCAACACTGCATTGAATTCAAAGCCCTTAATGGTGTCAGAAACAGAGAGGGAGATTCAGGAGACATCCTCATACCCGTCAAGACCAAGTACTATTAGGTTCATGCCTCAGAGACCGTGGCGGTGTGCTCCCTGACTCCCACCATCCCCCCCACATAAGCAACGACCACCAGCGGGGGTCATGATGGCTACATCCAGCTTATGCTGGACCTTGGGGATGGATGGCAACATGGTAGCCAAGCGCTGTCTGGAGCAGTGACCCAAACGACTTGCTGGTATGCAAATATGACTATAAGTCAATCATCTTACTCTATAAATAGTGGACAGCCCAGGGCCAGTTGAGCTCTCCTGTATGTCAGCGGGCTGCACAGCGGGATCTTCATTTGAGTAGGGATGCCTCTCAAGGTTACTCCTTGAGGTTGAGAGATTCTGTGCCACAACAGATCCTCAGTAAGTGACTAATAGCATGCTAAACTTTGAAATCTTACCTAAGTGATATAAAGGATTAATTGTGCATATATAATCCTTTAGACATAAACCATTGACTAAGTCTGGGACTAGGACTGGATCCAGCCGCACCTAGACTCCTCTCTGAGAAGGAGTCTAGAAAGCAAGGGGGTCCTTTCTGAACCTCATGACTCAATGGGAGGGTCTCCCTGACAGTTTTGTCTGACCCCGTCCTCTATGCAGTAAATAATCAAGTGTACCTTGCCATTGAATCTTGTTAAACCACTGTCGCATTTACCATTGAACTTTGTTAATTCACACTTTAACTCACTGTCTTCTATCAATAAAGTGTATTGTTGCTTCTCTCTCTTACGAGTGAAGTGCAGTCTCACTCCATCCGCGACAGAGGCGTAATCTGCTGGTGCTTGTAAGACCAATGAAACCGCAAGTCATGCCTGTCATGAAGGCAAAGAAGAAAAATGTGTGTGTGTGTCTTCACTTTTGCACTCACCATGAAGGTTAGTAGCAAGGTATGTTTCAGCCTGCCTGACAGACCACTGCAATGGTGACCCTCTAGGCTTGAGATGTTTTTACCTTCATTTTGATGAAGGACAAGAGTATCCTTTCATGGTCAACTTTCTAAGGAAACTTTCCCTCGTGATATACTATCTGACTTGGAGTTGGCCAGCTCATCGCAGCCATGGAGTCCTGAATTTCGTGAGGCTTTTGTAAATGTCCAAAGTAGACAGATCTGAAGTTTAAGCTTCAAGTCTTTCTAATTTTCATTTTGAAAGAATGTCAGAGCTTACTTGAATGCCAATCAGAGAATGGAATTCAAGCTTCTCAGGCTGCTTAAGTACAAGAAGTGCTACTTCAGTAGGGTAGCTGATTGGGACTAAAAGAGCACTGGGCATTCTCTTCTTTGTACATCCGTTGGCAGAGAGCAGAAAAGGCAAAATGTTAATGAACTTCAGAAATACTGTGAAGAGAAAAAGCTCTCTGATCTCAAGTGACAGATCACAGAGAACATTCAGGTTATGTGAACGTGGACTTGACTTTGTAAAGAGAACGGTAAATTCAAAGCAGTAAATATCCTTAGGAATGGAAGACATGCAATATTGTCAATTGAATTATTATTATTGGAATATTAAGAGACTTTAAACACACATCTATAAGCAAACAATCCTGAAATGCAATGCAATGGTTTAATGAATAAAATAAGACAACAAATGTCTCCTAGACACCAAGGTACCCAGACTTCAGAGTCCAGAGTGAACAATCAACCAGGCACAGTTGTCTAGCCACAGCACTGTCAAAAGCACCAATGACAAAATAGAACCTGAACACTGGGAAGAGCTGATAAAAAGTCATGAAAAGTTTCTCATTAACATTAACAAATATCTACCCGCACCACATAAACAAAAAGGAAGGTATATTTCAGAATCTTTCAGGGGGACAACTGATTTGGGTCCATTTAGTAACTGCCATATAAGACCGTATCAGAAGCCAGACCTGAACAATGCTTGTTTACCCAAGAGAAAATGTATTACACAGGCCCACACAACTGTGAAATAATTATAAGACCTTTTTTCCATAGAATCTTCACTGATATCTTTTTCTTTCTCATAGCTAATTTCAAAACTTTAAACTTCATCTGTTACTCACTTCAGACTTCACTTAACCTGTACCAAGTGATAACAAACTGCTGAATGGATGATTTTTAATCTACATGTTTAAAATAAATTTCAGGAATTTTCTCAGGAAAAAAAATGTGTAGTGTGCTGAATAATTTACCACTTCGAAGACAGAAAGAACTATAAAGACCTTCAAGAAGTCAGCAAGATTTGCCTTACCAAATATGGGTGTCTTCAAAGTCAGCACCGTTCTCTGACCAAGTCACCACAGGCTTCCAGTAGAGTCAACTGACAACTAGTCAAAACAGTCAATGGAGTTGCAACAGTGCAATTCACTGTGGCAGTTAGCATAAGTTAGGCCTAGATAGTGAAAAGTTAGTGAACTTTTGTTTTAGTAGAAGCAAACAAAATAGGGCCAACCTCCCGTCCCAACAGACAGGACAGCATTTGTGTGATCAAGTAAACAGTCAAACTATGCAACCAACCTGCTCACCATCAAGAACTAAAAACATGTCCAGAACAAGTAGAGAGTGTGTGTCCTGGGATAGGCCTGGTAGGAGCTGTGCGGGGGCTGTTTCTCTAATTGGGTTACTGGAGTTCCCCCACCTGCCTTGTACCTCTGTGCTCCTTTGTGGGTGTGGAGATGGGACTTCAATGGGCTGATGGGTTTCCTGGGATGGGTCTGGAAGTAGCCAGGGTAGGGTGTTATTTGGACTCCTCCACCTACCATTGTGCCTCTCTTCTTTGTTTGCAGACAAGTTTTTAATCATGTAACCTAACAAGGTTCCTTGTCCTCAAGACTATTTCCTGGACAGGTTTTTAAAAGTTTAATATCCAGAATGGGATTAAGAGGAGAATCACAAAACACTGTTGTCTAACAACCACAATATTTGCTGAAGTTAACCATTTTGTATGATTGTATTAGAAATCTGATAATCTGATCAGCTGGTTCTTCATTGTTTGTTTGTGCAGGGTTTTTTTGCAGGAGCTAGATTACAATTAGCAGTTTCCTACGGTTCCACAGTAGCCATAATCTATTGAACAGTAATTTAACACTCATAATACTGATGCAGTCCATTTTAGGCTTTTTGGGGGGTTGCTTTTGGGAGTTTTTACCTTTTTTTTTTTTAGTGTTAATTTTTATACAATATTTATTTTATTGCAGACAACTTGTGATTAGCTACTGAAATTGAAGGACGTGTTAAAAGTTAAGGTTCATCTGCAAACCTTGATGACAACAGAAAGTGACGCAGTTTTAAAGTACCTTTTTCTGGGTAGTTTTTCAAGTTATTTAAGGAAGTGATACAATAAAGTAGTATTACTTCTAACATATATTATGTTACTGTGTGCATAGGTGTGTTTTTAAGTTTAAATGGTGTGTTTGTAAGAGTTTTCCTGAATTATGCTGCAGCTACTGAAACTTTCCTCACCTGCAGAGTTAAAGAATTTATTTACCCTTAAAATTAAGTAGTTCCCAGTGTGCACAGTCCCACCAATACAGCGAAGGGAAATAAGAAATATGTAGTGATATTAATAGAACTGTTTATGTATAGGACAATTAAGCCCTTGATCTAAAAATAAACAGTGTAAAAAGTACTGGTGTAGTCCTTGGAGAGTGAGGGTGAGGAGGGCAGGAGAGGTGGCGGGGGCGCAGGGCGGAAGGCAGGATTACTAGGGACTTGTCATAAAGACTGAGTCTGTAAATACAGTGATCAGGTGACTGAACTATATTTGGAACCCCTCAAAGTTCAGCAAAAATGCATTTATTACCGACCTCAATTCTGAATATTAAAAAGAATATGAATCATATTGTTAAAGGATGTTGCAGCAGTAATGATCACAGCACTCATGAAATTCAGCAAGAGAACTAACAGCTTACATTTGTTACAAATCAATTTGAATCATCTACAGTTGGCTGTAAATTAGGGAAACTCAATCAAAGGCTTATTTTGATAAAACACTAAGTGAAAATGTTTTGCAAAGACTTCTCAAGTTTTTGCATGTCACTCGATTTTTCAGCATGAACTGTATGATAAACG
>NW_008824865.1:851468-866683 GCF_000699105.1 Pygoscelis adeliae | reverse complement strand
ATATTTCCATTACAAAGCAGTGCTAGCCAACCCCTGACATTTATGATTCAAAAGGATTTGTTTCAGGTATGCGTAAGTCTTAGAAATTCAAGTAGATTAAATCCCATTGAAATATTTTCTAAACTTAAAATATAATTAAAGAAAGTTTACCATAGTTTTTGTAATGGAAATATTTCTTTTACTGTATTTTACAGTTTTTATGATTTCATAAGGACCCTTAGGTTAAATTAAAGGAAAACTATGTAAATTCTCTTTCAGTTTATCAACTTAAACGGTCTGTTCTGAACTGTTATTTCATCCAGAAAGAGTTCTAGAGACAACCTGAAATTATTTTTGGCATGGAAATAGGAAACTTCAGATGCTTTTCCAAGCTTACGCTTGTGTTGGCATTGTAAAAATGTAAGAATTTAATTGGATTCGAGTACTGAGAAGAGTTTTTAGCATGACAGCTCAACACTTCAAAGTTCTTGAAAGAGAAAAGGATAGCTATCATATGTGGGTCTCCTTGAAGCTGCCCACTGTTTTCACCAAGATGAAAAGTTTAGGGCCACGTCCACAGAACATCACCACACTATTCGATACAAACTAGAGAAATGCTTTTTTTAAAAAATTATTTTATCAATGACATTAAGTTCTTTACATAAACAAGAAAAAAGTCTCCAATAAAATCTAGGGAAAAAGGGTACCATTGCTATATTTTGGACACTGATAACAAAATACTGGCTTCTGAGTTTTTTCACAGGACTTCAAAGCTACTACTTAAACTAATGTTTAAGTTTGACGTTGACAGGTACAGGATACAACATACGTACATGAAAAGATAAGTAGTGTATAAACCATATAAACCACTAAAGATAGATATAAAAGGGTCACCTGAGTAACAGGAATGGTTAATGACATCAAATATATACATAGAAGAAAATGTACAGCTAGGAACATATTTCTTAAGAATTTTACATCAGATTAATAATGCATCATTAATATAACTTGATTAGGGAGTTTTATTGTATTTGTAATTATACTAAAATACTATCTAAGTACATTCTGAATTTTGCAAATTGTTGTAGTTCATCCAGACCCTGGTTCTTGTTATTTGAATACAAAGTCAGAATATGTGCCCTGTGTGGTGTTTTCACTAAAGTTTGGCCCAGAATAATACAAGGCTTGCTAAGCCTGAAAACATCATCTGCCCTTATAAGGAAATCAGTGATGAAGAAAAGTAAATTAAGTAACCCTGGTATGTTACTCATAATGAACCCAGTAAAATGGGACAAGAACACTCCATCAGACAGAGTAACCAAATACATGATCATTCACTGCAGTGCAACTACTATTAAAAGAAAAAAAAAACAACCCACAAAAATTCCAAATCAAAAGATTTTACCATCACATGAAATGTCCAGCTATACCTTTAAATGTTTGCTTTTAATGTCATATGTGAATTTGTAGCATACATTTAAATAAAAATTGTAAAATATTTTCAATTACTCAAACATTATTTAGGGATAGAAAATGAAGATTTTCAAATAATTCATATTTTAAATATCTGTACATCCCAATGAACAATGGTTTGCAAACATCAAAATCCTCTCAGTGGGAGAAAAATCCATTGATCATATGAAAGTTTTTAATAAATTTAGTAGAATAAATAGAAAATATTTGATACTCTGGATGGCATCATTGTTTGGGAATTGTATTATTAAGAACAATAAAAATACAAGTATGAATGTTTGGATTTGAAACAGTGATGGTTTTCTTCCTTGATGCTTGAACAAAAGGCAATGAAGATTTATGATGTGTTAATTTGCGAACTAGAAAGAAAAACATTTTTAAGATTAGTATACTCAAACTATTTCTAATGCAAGATGTAATGAAGTTGACAAAAATCTTGGATGAGTCAACTCCTTTGCTAATTGTCCAAATTGAAACTTAAATTATCATAGGCTATAAAGAAAGACTTCTATTGTACCTAACAATTTATTCTCTCTTACAAACCATGTCTGTCAATTCCATATATCAAGATACCTCACAGCAAAAAAACTCTACAACTCTCTCCTCATGAAGCAGTATGTATTCATCCAACATTCAAGAATGACATACTTACACAATTGATTTTTCCAGTCTGCTCCCCTGTGAGCCAACTATTTCTCCCAGTGTACAAAACATTTGTCCCAAAAAATCCTGAAAAGCAGTAACATAAAAACTCAGAATTCATATTTCACATTGAAACAAATTTGGTTTCCCATTTATCTGGGCTGTTCACTATTGTAGAATACATTCTGCTGAACATCACATCTTCGTAATAATTATATAATAATGAATCATAAAACAGACTCAATATTATATGTTTTATATAACACTAGGTTACATTTACAGAAGTAATTCTAATGCACTCAACTTACTGGTTTTATATTGCCTTTTTCATCAACAAAAATGAAACTGAGATGGAAAAAATTTAAAAGCATTAGAAACATGACCGTTTCTTTACCTTCTTTAACTGGAGCATTTTAATAAATTTCTCTTTTATGAAGAGATTCGACACTGATTCTATGAATTTCTTGGAAGTTAATTATGTTGGCAGAAATTTAAGCCTGTGCAGGATCTGTATGAGCATCCTGGATTGACAATTATACACAAGCATTCCTTTAATGACAGACTTTATTTTCGTGTTTTATAATTTAACTATATCACTAAAAATCAGCTAATTTTCATATTATATCTCCCTGTAACATAAGTAGAATAAAAATATGAATTAATTTTCAAACTGCTGTATGTACATTGAAAAAAATTTTATGCTGCAGTCCAGCTCCTTATCTTGCAAGTGAAAAGAGCCTGCTAGCTCTGTTCTTCCCAGCATCACTGGCAGTAGTAGTAACAGTAGCTTGTAAGATTTGTTTACAAACAGTAATGAGAATCGAGACACTATAATTCCTATACAGCAAACCATAACTTTATGATACTGTGTATAGTAGCAAATACCTGTACAAGTAGTTCTGACTCTTCTCTCAGCCCAGGCCACTCATTCCCATCTCTGAGCTGTGTTAGTTATAGGTCCATATAGTGAATTGGATCTGAGAACTAACCCCACTGAAGAGGAAAATAACCTTGCAAAAAATAAATTTTTGAACTATGTCCTTTAACCTATCTGACACTGTGACACTGTTTCCATAAAGATTAAGTCTTTTAAAATGGCTAAAATTCATCTGAAAATACACAGCTCCTCATTAATTTTTAAAAACACCAGGTATGACATATTCTAAAATAACACCATTTTCTACACTGAAACCATGTGTTCCACAATTTTCTTCTTTTTTTTTTGGTGGAGTTTCTATGATTAATTCCTATTAGTTCCACAGTCTGTTATTAATGACAATTGTTCATTACTCTTTTGTTTTTTCTTAAATCAGGAAGTTACCATGAACATAAAAGTCTCATTTCAGGTAGCCAGTTTTATAAACATTATTACAGTCAGCTACAACGGCAGCATCGTCTAGTCTGGTTACTTCATACATCCATTATAAAACTTGCTTCATTTGCTTCTCATTTTGCCAAAACTGGGTCACTGAAATTGAAATTCTTCAGGTTTCCTTTTTTTTTCATCCCCCAAACTGTTCAACTATTAAATGACACTATTTCCAAAGGAATGGGTCAACAGCTATTTTTAGGAACAGGGCAGATCTTACTCCCGGTGAGGTGACTAGAACACATGAGCAGTCTAGCTATGCAAATACTACTGGCCTGACATTCTTCAGAAACACCAAGCTCCCACTGCATGGATATGAGCAAAGCTCTACTCGCTTCCTGCCTACTCACTGCCCAAATTCCTAAGAGCTATGGGAAAGAGACGCAGGAAGCTGGCGGCAAAATGAACAATCCAGACCAACCTTGAGCACTTGGGAAATGATGGAAATGAATTGCTGTCATTAAGAATACATTTCTAGCTACCACCTTTCACAGGGTTCTCAGAGCCATCTTCTTCTTCGTGTGCATATTACATGGCAATAGTTTGGATGTCTTCAGCACAGATACCAAGTCTACACCAACTTGTACAGATTTCCTCTTAAAGACAATGGAGGGAAATAGATATTTCTGATATTAATGTTAATGTCTAAAGTTTCCCTCCACAATTGAAGATTCCAGGAAATTGGCACTGTTTAAAAAACAGACCCTAATGCGTCTCAGTATGCTTAGCCTGTACTAATTAGAATGTAACAGGCACATATGTAATTCAAGATCTACTTGAACAATCTTCATGAGAACATTGGTTTGTTTTCTCATTGTTTTGTCCTTTTTTTCCTCGGAAGCCTCTGAATTCTACTCTTGCATCTCTAAATTTTAAAGTTACTGTTCAATCCCTTCCATTTCAAGATGACATGAGCATAAAAGGTTTCTACTAATATTAATTGGGACACAATCAAAACATGCTTACAATTTTTAGGACCCAGAGAAATATCAAAAAAAGGCAGCATATCACATATCTGAAAAGGTATATGTGTGCTTAAATATGCCCTTTACAGGAGGAATGTCCTGTATATTAAAATTATACTCACAAGCATTATATATGTTATTAACCACAGCATAATCACTGTATTTGTCTCTATGCAATTACTTACAGTCAAAAGAAAATAAACATATTTAGGAAAGCGTAAGCATTTCAGCACAAGAAAGTATAACAGTGAGGAAAAACTTACATGTTTTGATAGGTTAGGACTCTTTGAGTCAACATCGTAGCTTTAAAAAAAAAAAAAAGGAAAGTTATGTCAGAGTTGCCAGATGACATATCTGAGGACAATGTAAAGAAACAAAAATCAAACAATTCTTTCACCTATTTCGGTGTGTGAAATTTACACAAACAGATACGTGAATGGAAGTCTCACCAGTAAGAAAGGCAAATTGAATCATCACAGATTACAGGATTACGGTTCACTAGCTATTTGAAATAAAATAGCTTTCAACAAAGTGCAGGCTACTAAAAGAAATTATTCTGATATTCCTGTTTGAACAATGAAAGCTGCCAAAAACCAGAAAAAAAATTAGAAATTAATCTCAGAAAACAAACTAACTTGTGAATTATTTTCTTAGGTAATTTTTCAGTCATTTGACTAATTAAATAGAAATAACTGACAATAAACTAAATTGCTTTTAGCAAGAGTTTGACTTGTTCTTTTCATCTTATCATAATCTTGTTCTTCCTCCAGCTAGAAAATGCTATTGTTTCCCTTCCACTGTAAAGTCAGATTTCAAAAAAATTCCTGTGTGAATTCAAGATAGATTAAAAAAAATAAATATAAGAAATTCTTGGGGGATTACTAATCTCTATACTTTCATAGTCTTCCGTCTTTATCAGATAATCCACAGTAATATTTTTATCAAATCCTACATTCAGATTCAATACCAATAACTAAATTTAAAAAGTATCCTCTATGCCCATCTCAGCCTCCCCTGCATGTTTCCATTCCCACCGCGTGGTATGCTACCCCTTTGGTGTGCTGCCACAACCGGTTAGTGGGTTGCATTACAGACCAGATCACAAGTCAGGAGGACGGGAATACCGTAGCTGGATGTGGTGCAGCACAGTCAAAGTTTTAGAAACTATTTGTAAACAAATGAATGACTATAAAAATCACTAACGTGAGGGTTTTGTTTTTTTTTTAAAGTAATTGCATACTGTCTGGTGAAATTGAACAGAAAAACACAACTGGTAATTTGACCTGAGGGCTCGCTACACAACTAAAACAAAGAACTACTTCAGTGGCAAAATCAGCACCAAATCATCAAATATGAACAGAAAGGGGCCTGAGACATTGGTGGCTGTACAGTTTAGGAGGGGGCTCAGACTCACTTATCAGAACACCAAAAATCAGAGCTATACTCGCCCCTGTCTTTTTGTTGCAAAAAATATTAATCACATGAGGAGTTTCTTTCTTTGAAAAATAACACTTTGGCCAACAGTAGTACACAATCTTGCTGAGGAATTTAAAAAAAGGAAGCTTTCTAAAGATGCTTCTTTCCTGATCTAAATCGGAGTTTTAATCCATGAGTAGCTATACGAGATTCACATTTTTAACTCTGAGTTCTACGATATTTCATTTCTCATCTGTCATTGTTATGGGGCCCTAAAGTAAATTCACAGACTATGGCTATATAGTCACTTGCAGGCAAACATTAAAAACAGCTCTTCAGCTTTGAGTTCAGAATAGACTTGTGTCCAGGTAATCCAGAACAGCAGCAGAAAGCAGTCAGGTCTTTCTGATAAGTACAAAGTATGTCTGATATTTACAGCTTTTCGTAAACAAACAGGAGTCCATTTCTCTGAGTACATGAATAATCAAACAGGAGACTGTATTTCCCCTTCCAGATCCAAGTCCTTTTCAGATAGCACTTATCCAGAAGTTCTTTACAGACTTTCCTTTCTTTGCCTACACTGAGCCTAGCTTTCTCTTTCTTGGTTCATTTATTTTGCTCTTCTCTTCTATTGCACTGCCTCCTTACCATAACACACATGCATCCTACGAGGAGCAAGACGCAACCAAATCAATATTCCTACACAGCCCCAACTGTGTCTTTATTTCAGCAATGCTTTACCTACACTTGAAGGAGAATCTTTTATTTCACAAAGTGACTAGCTCTTATTTAAAGTTATTTTAAATAGCAGGCAACAGTTATATTCAGCAGATTTAGTGACATTAAACCCAACTTCTAAAATAAAAAGTAAAGTCTGCACCAGGCTTCCATGGTGAAGATGAAAGAATTTGTACCTAGCCATCTAGAAGCACCCTGTAATCTATCTTGGCATTGAGTATTTCCTTTCACTCCTTGAAATAGTTGAAGTCTAGATGGAAACAGCTAGCTGTTATCTATGTATTGAACACGATGGAACTTTTTTCCTCACTCATCCCTCCAACACTTCTTGTTAACTTAGGAAGCATTCTGACATGCTATAAAAAGACATTTACAGCTAAAGAAAAAATAGACATGGGGTTTTTTTTTGTTTCCCCGATATAGGAAATGCTGCCAGTCAAGAGCATTTCAGTACACCCTGCTGGCAACTTAAAACAAAATCAGCAAAACTACACGTAACTTTATTAATGTTGCTAACATACATCTATCAGGCATCATACCTTTTCTTCCACTGCTATGGGAAGAATCATCACTAATGTGATCACTGCCCTATTTATTTTATGCCCTGCTTAATGTACAGATTGATTTGCATTCCAGAAACTTGGGGGGAGGGAAGGGAGGGAATTAAGAGACTGTCAGAGTCACTTTGAAGCAACTACTTGGACGAGTAAATGGCGCATTGAGAGTAAAGCCTAGAAGATTTAAAAATGGCTTCACCATGAACTTGCTCGGAAGTTTTAGGCACATTATGAAGTCTTTCTTCATCTGTTTTGCTGTCTACAAGACAGATATGCAATAAATGCAGGTTCTATATCAAGGCAAATTTGCAACGTAACTTTAAATTGGGAAGCGATAATACTACAACTTAGCACTACTATAATCAACACCTGAGTAGGATTTGTTGCAATTCCATGAAGCATATCAGGAGACCTCAATCTTTAGCATTTGAAAGTATAGGAAGGCAGACAACACTGTATCTTTCTTGATATATTTATTTTGTAAGTAACTTAACAGACAATTCTCCTAAATCTTTCTCAAGAACAAATAAACTAAGAGAAATACACATGAAGGCAGAAATCTTAGGAATACAAAATAAGAATTGACAAAACTCAAGCTAAAGTACATCTTGCAAAGGACACAAAAAGAATAGGAAAAGGGTTCTTCAACTAAAAAGGACATGTAAAGAAAAATTGTGGCCACTATGCATACTATACTGCAAAACTGAGTGAATGGCTTTCCCTTAATTATCTATGAGGGTTGTTCAAGTGCTCTCTCATAGGGCACAGTTAGGAAGAATTGCTAATAAAAAAGAGGATGAGAATTAAAAAAACAAGACAAGCTTGATTATCACAAAGACTGAAATAATAAGAATGGGGTGAAATGTAACAGATGACATGCAAGGTGACCTAGTGACTGGACTCTCAATTCTGTTTTCCAAAGAATAAAGTGAAAATCAAACCAGTTCCACCAGTGGAATGAAATAAGTATATCTGGAATAATGTCAAAAGCCATCTACTGCTAGAACAACTGCTTTCATTTTCAAATCTTAAAATTTAGTATACTTAGATGCATACTAGCATTTATTTTAGTAAAGAAAATTTTGGCTCTGTACTACTTGTACAATATTTTATTTCTGGACAGTATGTCCATACCTGTTTCATTGGCTATGCTGCAAGAATATTTTAACATTTTGACATCCTTAGCTTTCTAATTATTTTCTAAAAGTAAAGATTGTGAGTATGATTGTACTTCGACTAGTTAACACCTGCCCATTTCTTAAAACTCGGTCATTATTATGTTACACATTTATTTCTGAGGAAGCAATGCTAAATCAATCATGTTTAGTAATGTATTCCATGTCAACAGATACTCTCTCTTTTCAAGTTAATTTTTTGCTGGACAAAACTTAATGTGTTTACAGAGGCTGCAATATTAGAGTCAAAGATTGTTAACTTACAAATCAAATCGCAGATTCTCTCTTTCTTCAAAGAAGTAGTCCATTATAAATTTTCTTACAAAATCTGGATTTAAAGTATTATCAATTACTTCTGTTCTTCCAAACTGTAAAAGAAAAATATAAGTTTAAGCCACATGCTATAATGAAGTATAATTAAGTAGACTGTCAATACCAGCTATATGTGAGATATGAGAAAGCCTGTAAAAAATTCTCTTAAACAGATGCCATGAGAGAAAATTACTGTGTTCACATGAATATATCAGTTATCTGTGGATGAAGACAGACTGGCAGAAGACCTCATATTTCAGCGTAAAGAGTGGTGCACGCCCTGTATCGTATGACCTAAACTTTATAAACACCAGCTCCCAAAGCCAATCAGAATCCACAAAAGTTTGGGGAAGAAATTCAGTAACATAAAAATCCACCATTTCCTCAAAAAAATGACAACAGCAAGCAAAAGTTTGCATATATTGCTTGTTTCAGATAGCTTTAAATATTAGGAAACACAGTCCTTCCATTAGAAGTGTATCATTTGTGCACTACCCAGCTCCTATTTCACCTCAGTTCAGCTCTCTCTTCAGTTCTCCTCTCTCTGAGCTTTCTGCAAAATGCCTTTTCTTTCCTGGTGTTTCCAGGAAGAGCCTCAGCTCTCGCCAAGCTGAAAATATTTTAATTTAAAAAAAAAAAAAACAAAAAACTTCTGATTGACTTCAGTCATATACATCACAGATATAAATGATCATAAAATATCAATGTGATAATTTTGTTCTTTAACTGCTCTCTCAAGACACTCAGAAAACAAAACAAAAAAGAATGAGTTATTGAAATGAGCATTTCACTTTGACCTACACATTGAACATATCAAGACACTTGAATATAGCCTACTGAAAAGCTTTTGACAGTCTGCTGAAAGATCATCATTAAGGAGTCCTCAAAACTGCAATTTGGGACTAGAGATTTGTGAATGACTCAAAGACTGCCAACCTCTTCATTGACAGGACTTACCTAAATCAATAAACATGGATAAAGAAAGAATAAACCTTCTTGTAACTGAAGGTTTTTCAGATATATTTCCTAAAAATGTTTTCACATCTAACCACTATAACCTGCACAGAGCCCCTCAACAGGAGCCTCCCTATCCCAGCCCCTACATACTTAACGTGTGGTATAAAAGAACAGAGCATACTCCACTGTCTCTTCCTTTCAAAACTAAGCAATTTTCTTTCATTGCTTGATTCTTATTAAAATAAAATGGTAAAGAATTCCAGCCACATTATTTGTGTGCTTTAAAGAAACTCCATTACTGTCAGCAACTTTTTTCTCTTTTGAATGACTGCACCAAACTGCAGGGGACTGACTCCAAGCACCATTCACTCACACAGGTCATCTGGAGAAGCGGGCCTGTATCTAAGAGGACAACTGCTTTGCAAAAAGCAACTACCCACCCAAAGGTCTCAGGTACAATAAAATGTTCAACAAAACTTAACACATTTTCAAGACACAGCTCTATAAAGTCTCAGGAAAAGGAACAATCCTCAGAAGTGACACAGTGGTTATTTGCGTCTTTACAGAGTGTGCTTGAATCCTGTTTGGTACCTTCACTTTCGCTATGCTGTGAGATGTTCAATTGGACAGTCTTATTCAGAGATCTCCATATTCCAGCACTTCCTATAAAAGACAGAGAAGCAGAACTATCTTCCCAATGAACGATACCATCTCTAAATAAAAAGGCAAAGATCATTTAACATATAGTGTCAATTAGCATACTCCTTTGCCAAGACTTTACATCATTTTTTAAAACCTAGGTGGAATGATTCCCTGGTCTCATGGGAACCTTGATATCCCCTGCAAGAAGGCTTTTGAATATGTCCTAAGGCACAAACTGTTTAGAAAGCAAGTTTACCCATTAGCAATCACTCTATTTCTTCAGCTCTCCTAAGCCAAAGCAATAGCTATGAAGGGTGTAAGCATTATACAGGCGTGGGCAGGAGAAATCTCCAGAGGCTCTCCAGAGTGATGAAGATACTGGATATTCAAAATAAAATCCCCGAGACTTTAAAGAGAGGACTAGCACAGGATGCACATGATCGTGGAAACAGATCAGAACATGAAAGAAATAGTTTGATCCTTACTGTTTGTTTTGGATGAAAAAAGTCAGTCTCTTGAGAAATGATTCAAGGTATTCTCTGAAATGTTGGGATAAAGTTGACAGGCAGAGTGCTGTAAAAAACACTCTCTTGAACCAACACTAGTGACTACTATGGCCAAGCAATGAGAAATGACAGCAGTGGTAGAAAGTTGGCATTTCTATGGGAATAAGTATGGCTGGAATACTTACGTGGGCTAAAGGGCCTTTCTTTCCCCTCTGAATAGTAGCGTTCAAATTTTATGTACGTTCAAAGTCTCCAATCAGTTTCCAGGTCAAATAAATCTCAGTGTTCATAAATAAAATCTTCCCCTGTCAGCCGCATGCTTTATAACATTCAACAATATTGGAGCCAGGAAAAACTGAAAGCTGGAATTGCTGATAAAATGAAATATGTAGCAATATCTAAGCATTTAGTACTGTTTGAAGGTATGCACTGAAAATGAGAAGCCACTCTGACACAAGCCAGTAAACAGCAGTTCATCAGACCAGGGATGAGAAATGAAAACAATGGACTCATAAGGACCATCCATTTTGCAGTTCTGAACAGGAATGTATCTCATCTGTGTATTTTTTTTCCCCCTCAAGTGTCCTATTTCTTCCATTTGCACTCTTACAGCAAACTGTCCAAATTCTCTCAAAGACTGGAATCAGCTGCATAAAGAGAAGACTTACCCTTAGTACTGAAATCTGATAAACACTGACCTACTCTAGCAGAAAAGGACTCTGGGCCTTCAAAAAGAAGATCCAAGGACGACTGCATTGTAACTAGCAAAGCTACCAGAGGCACAGCAAGTAAGCAAAGAACACATATTAAGTTCTGGTAGTCTCTCATGCTATGTCCACCAGAATCAGACACACATATACAAAGATATCCATGAAAATATCTGCCAGTCTGTGCAAATTCAAGTAGCAAATTGTCCTGGGAGACTCCTTAATCACCAGGCAGGAAAAGAAAAGTTACTGAAGTTCCTTAAATCCTCAGATTAGGACAAGCTTGAAGGAGAGTAAGAGGATCTTCAATCATGTGGGATCTACACTTCTATATACATGGAAGACACAGAGAAACAAATAACACAGGGAACTGTAGCCTAAGAAAGTTTACTTTCTGCTGCCAAAGTCATAATCTAAATTGAAAGACACAAACCCAAAATAACTAAGTGAGCTCAGAGGATAACTTGTCAAGAGTCCACTTTAGGGGCACTAATACCTCTCTTGACAAACCTCTGGCTTGACACCTTCATTAACGGATCATTTTCTGACAGTATGATCCTTCTTACAGTAAAGGCAGTTTACTGTAAGAGGAGTAATATCCAACAGGAGGATATCCCTGACTTTGGAAAAGCCATTCAGAGGAAAAGAAAATTAATGGCTAAGGAAAACAGACAAGAATCATAGAATACTTGAGGTTGGAAGGGACCTCGGGAGATTGTCCAGTTCCACTTTCCTGCTCAAAGCAGGCTCAGCTAGAGTAGGTTGTCCAGTCAAGTTTTGAGTATGCCCAAGGATAGAGACTCCGCAACCCCTCTGGGCAACCTATTCCAGTATAAGATCATCTTCACAGTAAAAAGGTTTTTTTCTTATGTTTACATAGAATTTTCTGTATTTCAATTTGTACCCATTGACTCTTGTTCTTCCACTGGATACAGCTGAGAATAGTCTGTCTCTGCCTTCTTTACTGCCTCACATCAGGTATTTATAAACATGGATAAAATGTAAGCCTTCTCTTCTCCAGGCTGAACAATCCCAGCTCCCTCAGCCTCTCCTCATGAGAGATGCTCCAGTCCCTTTAACATATTAGTGGCCCTTTGCCGGACCCACTCTAGTATGTCCGTACCTTTCTCATACAGGGGAGCTCAGCACTGGCCACAGCACTCCAGCTATGGTCTCACTGGTGCTGTGGGCAAGGAACACCCCCCTTGACCTGTTGGCAATGCTGTCCCTAATGCAGCACAGGATGTTGGGCTTGCACACTGAAAAACCCTCTCCATTTCACTCAGATGGAAGGTACTAAGGGACTGGGGGCATGACAACTTTTACAAGTGCATGAAAAAACAAGATACAGGCACATAGCTAGGTAAAGGAAAGCACTGATTCCCTTTGTTCCTATGTACCCTGAAGTGATTGTGACTGGAGGGGGACACAGACACTCACCTCAGACAAAAAATGCAGCTTATTTATACCATCTTGTGGACTCTCCACAACGTACAACAAAGACAAATTCAAAGTCCTGTACTGGTATTGGGGACTGAGTGGTGGGGTATGAGTTGTGCAGAAAAGGTCCTGGTGCAGCCATAAGGGTTTAACAACACATTGGGTTGTATTAGGGTCAGCACAGCCTGCAGATCAAAGGCAACAATTATTCCCCCTCTATTCAATACATGTGGGGCCCCACCTGGAAAACTGGGTACAGTTTGGGGCTCTAAATACAACTGAATCAACAGACCAGAGGCAGATCAGTTAAATGGACCCTTAAAAAAAAACCCAAAAAACAATCAGCAGGCTGGAGCACACAACTTGAGGAAAAGCTGACAGAGCTCAGTTTGTTCAGCTTGGAGAAGAGAAGGTTTAGGGAAGCTCTATTTCCACTACCATCCTCCACTACCTAAACAGCATTATAGAAGACAGAGCCAGACAGTTCACAGAGAGCACAACAAAAGGACAAGATGCAACAGTCAAAAGTTGCAACAAAGGAAATTATTAAGGGATATAGGGAAACACTCTTCCAGAATGAGTGATGAAGCACTGGAATGGGTTGCGCAGAGAGTTGTGCAGTCTCTGCCACTAGAGAATTTCAAACCTTAGCTGGGAAAGGCCCTGAGCAACCTGGCCTAACTTTGAAGATGGCTTTGCATGGATCAGGAGGATGAACCAGACACAGCAGATGAGTAGGAGGCTGGATAACACAAAGGTTCCTTTCACCTAAATTATTCCATGATTATGTCATATTTAATCTCTCAGGTTTTTAAGTTTTATAGTTCCATTAGAAATAGAACTATGTATGAATTCAAAGGAAGAGTTACTTCAGAAGGAAAAAAAATTGTTACAAAATGGCAGCTAAACGTCAGTTTTCATTTTTTAAAACAGTAAAGTATCATAAATTTGTAAGTACTTTTCATCCCTTCAAATCTGCATTTTTTTCAGTAAACAATATTTCACTTTACACTATAATCATGTTACACTTCGGAAATCTTTCAGACTTGATTTAAAATGCATGACAGAAGTGTATCAGTATAAGAAGATGAATATGCAATATGCTGATGATTAAATCACACTGAGACCAGAGAAGGCCTAACAGAATGTCCGTTACACTGCTACCTTTATCTCTCATCAGTTATACTGAAATTGTGACACAACTCAAGAATTCAGTGGCACTGCTAACTTTTCTTTAAATCATTTTAAATTATTTTTTTTTTAATTGAGGCTTCAGTTTGTTGGCCTGTTTACTTTTTTCCAAGGGCTACACAAATGATTCCTTCACATTAAACTAATACAACTAATCACTTAACTGACAAGGTACTATTAAAATTTATCTTAGAGATGACATTAAAATGCTGGCCTCTAAAAATCACCAGTCTACACTTCTCAGCTAAATGAAGCATTGCCTTTTTAAATCTGTTTTCCCAATTACCTACAGCCTTTTTTAAGCAGAACAGGTTATTTCTAAAATCTAGTCACTTACGACTAACAACATAGCTGCTAATTAATTAGTTCTCCTCATGGCCTAGTTTCCCCACTAACAGTTGTGTGAAGTTAAAATCTTAACATGGCCAACAAGCAAATACTTTTAGAAATGTCATTCAGGAGAGTTACAGAATCAATTTAACTATTTAAAGGAAAATAAATGTTCAACAAAGAAAACCAAGAACAGAGTCCCTTTTCTGGATTTCCTGAGATGGAGAGTCTTTGTCACTTCATAATGCAAGCTCTCCTAGTAGAAAGGGATTTTTAAAATTTATGTAGTCATTTTAATTTTTATAGCATCTCAATCTAGTGATCCAGCCTAAGGGGCTATGAGATTTAATGGAAAATCATAACCTTCATTTTGACATCAAAGTTATAAAAGATACTTACCCTAGCAAGTTGGGTAAGTCCAATATCAAAGATACAAAGCAACTATTGTAACTATGAGGGTCTAACCCCACCCTCAGCTAACCACCTTCTGTATGAATTATCTGAATTAATTCTTGCTTCAACTTTATGGCCATGAGTGAACTTGAGAATAATAACTAGTTAGCCTTCTTTTCTTGTTTTGTTTTGTTTTGTTTTTTTTTAAATTTGCAGTGTTTTACCACAATTGCAATGAAGTTGTTCCAATAATTAATCACCCCCATTCTGAAAAATAATTCTTGTTTCTCGCCTGATTTTTATTTCACTTCCTTTTCCATCTTTTGGGTCTTTCTATACCTTTGCTAGACAGAAATGTTTTCCATTATGAAATTTATGTTCTCAGTGTTGATATTTATAGCCGATTACAATTATCCTTAATTC
>NW_008824865.1:829892-851454 GCF_000699105.1 Pygoscelis adeliae | reverse complement strand
ATAATTTGAGCTTAAGTTTTTCAGTGTAGCATATGTTATTTAATCTTTTAATAATTCATTACTTTTATCTCTAGTCTTTTGTCTTTTAAACATCTTTCTTGAAAGGTGAACAGTCAGAACTTAGTATTCTGTTACAATTCTAGGAAACTAAAGAACTAAAAAATGGTTTGACCTATCACTAGGTTCTTGGCTCTGATCTAAATGGCTTTTGAAAATTCTTTAGGAAGCTCCAGATGACATTCTCCATTGGAAGCTCACTGCACAAAATGGTACATAGAACACACAACAAAAGATAATCCTCTTCTCAGACTCTGTAATCTAGCTTCACTACATGTGAACAGAACAAATAAGAAACTTGAATTGTGGAGAAAGAAATGCAATACCAATAAAATGACCCTGTTATAATAATGATTAATAGTCTCAAATAATCAGAATTACAGAGTTTACAAGGAAACAAACAAAAAATTCACAACTGCCAACCACACTCTAGAAAAACCATAGTCATAAAATGTCCTGCAGTGTGTTTGTCCCAAAGGAAGAATAATGTTTTTAATATATAAACTCATACTAATCATCAGAAAAACCACAACATTCCTCTAATATGCATGCAGGCACTCATGAAATCTGTATACTGCATGTACACATGATGGTGATTTCTACATAGCCCTTTTTAACTGATGGTCATACAATCATAAGAATATAAAAACCAGAAAGGATTCCTCACTTTTCTGTGCTTTGGGCTTTTTTCCATTAACTATCTCCTTTGAAAGGAAACATGACTTCCTTGAAAAGATGACGTTCTTTTATTCCAACTGTCTTAATTCCCTCAAACAGTTGATTCCTTTGAGAAATCTGCCAGAGAAAGCTTTCCAGTAAACTGAATATCATGCAACAGGAAAATTTATTCTTTCTTCACAACTGGGACAGTATAGGCTTCTTCCATACTCTCCATCCTTTGCTTCCTTGTACTGAAACTTTTTCTACTAATCTGATACAAACTACTGTCCTATTTATGCCATGTCCCTCTGCTAAAGAAGATACAAGCTATTGTTCCAAAGAAACTTCACCAGTACTCTAAAAAACCCAAAATCTAAATCCCAATAAATGTCAACTATAAAATGTCTAGCCTTTGTCATTTTCATTAAGGCAGCCTTCAAAAATCTACAAAGGACACTCAAAAGCATGTCTTATTACAGTTCAAACGGTAATCAAATTGGTAGATCCTGCAGTGAAATGCTTACTACTAGACACGTGACCAAGTGTCCACTTTGAACAAAATCAGTCAGGTTATCATAGAATCAATTAGGTTGGAAAAGACTTTTAAGATCACAAAGTCCAACTGTAAACCTAACACTGCCAAGTCCACCACTAAACCATGTCCCCAAGTCTTTTAAATACCTCCAGGGATGGCGACTCAACCAGTTCTCTGGGCAGCCTGTTCCAGTGCTTGACAACCCTTTTGGTGAAGAAATTTTTCCTCATGTCCAATCTAAACCTCCCCTGGCGCAACTTGAGGCCATTTCCTCTCGTCCTTTCGCCAGTTACTTGGGAGAAGAGACCGACACCCACCTCGCTACAACCTCCTTTCAGGTAGTTGTAGAGAGCAATGAGGTCTCCCCTCAGCCTCCTTTTCTCCAGGCTAAACAACCCCAGCTCCCTCAGCCGCTCCTCATAAGGCTTGTTCTCCAGACCCCTCACCAGCCTCGTTGCCCTTCTCTGGACATGCTCCAGCACCTCGATGTCCTTCTTGTAGTGAGGGGCCCAAAACTGAACACAGTATTCGAGGTGTGGCCTCACCAGTGCCGAGTACAGGGGCACGATCACTTCCCTACTCCTGCTGGCCACACTATTTCTGGTACAGGCCAGGATGCTACTGGCCTTCTTGGCCGCCTGGGCACACTGCCGGCTCATGTTCAGCCGGCTCTCAACCAGCACCCCCAGGCCCTTTTCCGCCAGGCAGCTTTCCAGCCACTCTTCCCCAAGCCTGTAGCGCTGCATGGGGTTGTTGTGACCCAAGTGCAGGACCCAGCTCTTGGCCTTATTGAACCTCATACAGTTGGCCTCGGCCCATCGATCCAGCCTGTCCAGGTCCCTCTGCAGAGCCTTCCTACCCTCGAGCAGATCAACACTGCCGCCCAACTTGGTGTCGTCTGTAAACTTACTGAGGGTGCACTCGATCCCCTCGTCCAGATCATTGATAAAGATATTGAACAAGACCAGCCCCAAAACTGAGCCCTGGGGAGCACCATTATCTAATATCTTATGATAGAAGGGGAAGATATTTGTATCTTGGAGATCAATTAATGTCATAAGTTAATTATCATTAATTATAATTTACTAATTATTTTTATTATTACAATAATTTATTGATTTATTAGTAGATAAGAAAGAAAATGTATGAGTAAGCAGTCAATTTGCTGGATGAAAACTCCCTGCAAGGTCTCAAACAAGTTTCTATGGACTTGGATGTCCATGGATGGACCCATGCGTACCATACATGCCTAAATGATCTGGAGCAGGGACTGAAAAACATAAAGTTACAAAACAAATAGATTTTTACAGAATTAAACAGGATAAATATATAAAAGGCAACTTTGAAGAACAACACTATTCATACTGAGTGATCAGACAATAAAATGGCAGATGACATTCCATATGGATGAATGAAACACTATATGCACATGAGGGAAAAAAGTAATAGCTAACTTAATACAGAAGTTAGGATGGCTGAATAAGCAATGTGAGCACATAAATGGAGAAGTCTTTCTGTTGATAAACCATACAGTAGAGCGACTAGGTACGCTCATGACAGTATTTTTTAATTTCCTTACAAACTGATCACCTTTGCTATCTTGGGATTCCACTACAACCTTACCTAACTGCCTTCTCTCTCAATTTGATAACTCAGTCAAAAAAGATGCTTTTTCTTGTCTCCAGCATATTTACTCCAGATTAAAAAAAAAAGGTAAACAGAATTAATGAACTGGAAGGCTTAAAGAATGGGAAGTCATGAACAATTTTAGAAGACACAATGGAAATTTACTGAGGATGTAAAGTAACATTTGGAAGCTCATGAAGCTGGAAATCAGCATGATGAGAACCAGTAAGAGAACAGACTTCCAGACTGTTCTCTCAGTATACAGGTATACAAATTTAATTTGCATCCAATGCATTCTTACAGGAGACGGACCAGAGGCTCAGAGCCTCGCTCCGTAGCCAGTTCCTTAACACTTACCATTAGTGGATATTGCCAGTAAAACTGCAGTTGGTTGAGTATTTTACAATGTCTATTATTTATTTAACATTCACCTTTGAAGTGCTCTGTCTTGTTTTCAGAATTAATGCTCTCTTCGAAAAGAAGAAATTCAGATTCTTTCAATGTATTATTTAAGGCTTCTGTAGATAACAGTAAGTTAAACTTAGCCACATTTCAAATGTGTCCTCACAAAGTAAGGGGAAGTAAATATTTTAAAACCAAAGCTCAGATTCTGATGATGCATTTGTTGCAAATTATATCAATTGAAATACCTGATGATCACACTGTAAGTGAAAACAGGGAAACTGCTTTGAAAAACAACACCCTATTAAATTGAGAACAAAACATTTTAATTCTTTGCTGAGGATTTGGTGTGCAAGAATAACACTGGGTAAAAACACTGGAATCTCTACCACAGGCAAACAGGAGTCAGTGCCCAGAAGACTTCTACCCTTCATTAAACGAAGGGTTTGATTTAACTATTGTATTGAATTCATCCAAATAGCTTAGCTGAAGGGGGAAAAAAGCATACAGCTAGAATAGAGTGCTAGGGAAATTATGGAGATTATGAAATGATTTACTGTGTTTATAATCCCCAAGCATTTTCTGCAGTGTTCAAAAGGAAGTAATTAGGCAAAAGAAGGAGAGAACTATGCATAAAAGGATATGGAACAGAAGCAAGGTGAAGTATGTTGCCATGACTGAACACCATTCTTTAATGTTTACATAGAGCATCAGGGGCTTATTATTTGTCTCAGTTTTGTCTTCTCTAAACAGTTCCAGGTGACTTCCACCTCTACAAGCTAGTAAAGTAAGTGTTTAAATGCAACAAAATGGACACATACACAGAATTTTATTGAAAAACACAGTATTAGCACATTCACCACTGCAGGCAGAAAAAGCACAAAAATAAGGATATGAGATTACCCATCGAATGTATATATCAACTAATCTTCTACCTACCACCTTATTTTTTACCACTGGTATAAATATAACACACCACAACATAAAAAATGCAATCTTGACTCAGACCCTCTATCATGCCAACCTCTGAATTTTGACTGTCGTAACAGCTACTAGGAATGGGATTCTACTCACTGAACTTTACATCTGACATAGTCAAAAGTGTAGTTTTTTGATCATCACTTGGAGGCATTTCTAAAGAATGATTCATCTGACCTAATGCAGACATCTAAATTAGGTCTGATGAACTGCCCCCAGGATGTTATCTTTTTCCATTAACTATAAATAGTTTAAACAGTCAACTGAGTTGTAAATACCTATACCTAGACCTTCTCCTGATAGACAAGATAGAGATAATAATGTCTTAAAAGAAAAAAAAAACCCACAAGATTTTCTAGCAACGGCCGTGGAAAAGTCTGTTTTAATCCCTGTAGTTCCTAAACTGATACATACCATAAGCACATGTCAAAGTGCATCACCTAGCCAAGATACTCTCTAATCAGTATGAAGATGCAATACAAGCAATAACGTTGCATGCTGCCCTGTTCAGGTGGTTTTGCTTTGGTCAGGGAGATAAAATGGCAGAAGGCAATACAAAGCTATAAGGTGGTGACAAACCTCAACCTTTACAAACCTGGATCTGTTAAAATGAAGAGCAGATGGAATTTTTCCATCGACAATCTCCTAGATCACCTCAAAACAAGCACATGGAACATTTTCTAAGTAAGATGATAATGTTATAATTTTACCATCAGGACAATTATGATATTAAAAATGGTTAACACTTATTTTAACAGTGTCCTGGTTTTGGCTGGGATAGAGTTAATTTCCTTCCTAGCAGCTGGTACAGTGCTGGGTTTTGGGTTTAGCATGAGAATAATGTCGATACACACTGATGTTTTAGTTGTTGCTGAGCAGTGCTTACACTAGTCAAGGACTTTTCAGCTTCCCATGCTCTACCGACTGAGAAGGCTGGAGGTGCACAAGAAGCTGGGAGGGGGCACAGCCAAACTGGCCAAAGAAACATTCCATACCATGTGACGTCACGCTCAGTACATAAACTGGGGAAGCTGGCCGGGGGGCAGGGGGGGCCGCTGCTCGAGGACTGGCTGGGCATCAGTCGGCAGGTGGTGAGCAATTGTACTGTGCATCACTTGCTTTGTGTATTATTATTATTATTATTATTATATTATTATTATTATTATCATTTTATTTCAATTATTAAACTGTTTTTATCTCAACCCACGAGTTTTTCTCACTTGTGCTTTTCCAATTCTCTCCCCCATCCCACCGGGTGGGGGGGAGTGAGCGAGCGGCTGCGTGGTGCTCAGTTGCCGACTGAGGTTAAACCACGACAAACAGTTACACCAGAGAAGTATGAAAATTCCACAAAATTACATATGAACCTTAGACAACAATAAAAGCCAGAATTTCTGACAAAATCCTTTTAACCCTAGACCAGAAAAGGATCTGAATGCTTTAGTGATGATCGAGGCTTGACCACCAAACCGCACCAAGCCACCTAGTCACCTGAATGCCTGAAGACTCCTCTGTTTTCAGAGTTAGCTATCCAGACATTTAGAGCTCTGTGTATGTCCACTACTTCTGCCAATTTAATTAAGATTAGTGAATTCCCATTTAGGGTCCTCAAACTGGCATGTCTTCACACAAATCATCAGAGGAATATGATTCTCAGGTATACTGAGAGGATGTCTAGTACACAGTTCAGAACAAGAGAGAGCAGCAATTTAACTAAAAACTATAAATGAAATAGGTACAATGTTTCATGTATTGCCCAGTTACATGAGCTTTTCTCAAAGCAGGAGACAAATTCAATTCTCTAATCTCGGCAAGACTGAAACCCACATCCACGATGTTTGAGCAAAGCAGAAAATATGTTTCTCCAGCCAACTGGCAAGGACACCAAATATAAGGGAAGAGGTCTGGTTCCTGTGTCCCTGGCCCCTCCACTGGAATTTTTACACAGTAGTAATCACATAAAATATCAGTTCTGAAAACAAGAACATCAGATGTCCTCTCTTTTACAGGGAAAAATAGTAAGATAGTTCATTCCTCTCTTGGCTCTATTCTTAGAACGTATGGCCACACAGCGGCCCACCTACAGTGAAGAACAGTTCCATCAATCCTCTCTGAAAGGCAGCTAAACAGTGCATTTTATCAGTAGAAAGGAAAGATGACCACCCTTCCCCCAACACTGTCAACTCTTTCAAAGAATAACATCAAAGGAGAAAAATTAGATGACTAAATACAAGGAGACAGTTCCAGGCTATAAATGTTGATCTGCTGTAGATATCTAATTTAGAGGTACTTGATTTAGTTTCTTAAGACCTCTCTCTCCAGTGTTTACACTGATAGGTTAAGAAGCCATAGTCCAACCTATGCATAATACCCTCCCTCCCTTGTTGCCTGGTGTATACTCTATTCAGCAGCACCTAACTTCTCCCAAACACTGCACAGGAAAAGTAGATCTCTACCACAACTACAGGCTAGTTTTGCTGACACTGACCATCACCACAGTTGAAACCTTCCATAGACCTTATACTCTTTGAGTGTCTTCCTCTCTTGATATCCACAAACCTTGTCCAGATTGATAGCTAAGTTTGATTTCATTTATCTCAGGGAGACTGTAAAACAGGAAACTCATTTATTTTCTCTAATTTTGTTTTCCCTTTTGATGGAAATATGCAATACAGATATGGAAACTGAGGTTAATGTGACTAGGTTTTAAGTGTTTACTGGTACATAGGACTCCCCTTGTTTAGCATGGCATTCAGGAGGTTACAACACGCCCTTTTCTGCCAGGGCAAATGATGAGCCTTAAGTATACTCAAGAAGTTTATACATCTATGAACATGTACCTTACCTCTCTCCATTCTTTGTTTCCAATGGCTTGTGTGTACAAAACACAGACTGTAAAAAGAAAAAAATGTTTGGTCATTTTCAGAATTTAACATTTTCTTAAATTAAGTGAACCAATGTTGTAGTCTGTTGTGCTGCTGAAATGAGTAACTAGGACAATCAAATAGTAATATGTTTTCCCTCAGTTTTCAGTATGCCTGACCAGATTGGCGACAATATGGTCTAGTTGTTGCAGCAATGAGCTAATAAATAGGGTGGTTCTAAAACGGGAGGCAACACTTACGCTTGACCTCCAGCAAATCACTTGACAATCCTTAGCAGTAAAATTGGATAAAAGCAGGTCTTCATTAAATGTGGATGGTCTGGCTACCCTAGCTAATCTAATGCATAATTACCCTAAATTAAGCTTCCTTCAAGAGATGAGAGAATTAAAATAAAAACAAATGAGGACCCTACTGGGAAAAAAGACAGGGGAAATAAAAGTGGAAAAAGGGAAAAAATAACTTCTCAGGTTTTCTTCCTTAATTCTGCTTCAAATTATCTATATATATTTAGGTATCTTGCATATGCATCCTTCCGAATCAATGAAGTTTGTCGACCTAAGCTGTTTTTGAAAGACCAAGCAGCATAATCCCACAGGCGTCACTCTCCTTATAGATCTGTTTTTCCAGTACAGAACCCACTACACATTAATCTGCAGGGTCCATCACAGGGACTGGTGACAGAGGCACAGTGATTATAATCAGGACGTTTAAACACTATTATAAGTACAAATAATTTGCACTGAAGGAGTACTATAAACTTTATTTTCTACAGTCTTGAACTAGTTGCAGCTAACAACCATAAAGCAATTTTTACTGGAAACTCCACTACAACCCTTTTCTAAACAATGGAAATACAGATATTTGAACACTTTTTTCCTGACAAATTCTTCTCCTGTGCTGATCACTGTTTTCCAGCAGAAGGTTAAAAATAATACTGTTTTGGGTTGCAGCCTTGAACAATAAAGGTAGAAGCCTGGTTTTGTTCTCAGTGAAGTCAGAATCATCAACAGACCAAAGCAGAAATTAAGTCAAGCTTCAAACTACATTTTCTTCTTACTTGAAAGGTATTTGCTCCACACCAAAAAAAAAAAATCCCATTAGGCAGTAGCAAATAACAGGAAGACCAGAAAAAAGCAAGTTCAATATTTTAGCTCACATGTAAGTTAAAAGTTAACACAATTCAACTTTTTTTTCAAATAAGATGTCTTGTAGAAGAAAAAAAGCTTTTACAAAAAATTTCAAAATCATTCTCTGGAGATGTCGGTCTTTCTCCATTTACTCTAAATGAAACCTTGGGCATGCTCCTAGCTTTGGTTCCTGCTTCTAGTAGGATGAATCCAAACCAACAAGCCTATTTTTACAGCACACTCTGAAGTAGATTGCTGAACTATATTATGTGAAGAATGAAGTTAAGTGGGAAAATGTGAGAAAACAGAGTGAAATGTAAGCTATGGAATCAGCTACAGAAGTGTCTGAAGGTTACTGAACTTCTGACTAACCTTTGCATCTAGTAAGATCTGTGCCAAGGTAACCCTGGGAGAAGAAGGAAATGTTGTCAAAGGATGTTTCCATAGACAAAAACAAGCGAAAACATATTCTCTGGAAATACCCCTACTGCTAATATAGAATCAGGTAGGCTCTCACAAATATTCCTTTCACTTTCCCATTGGAAACTATTTTTTAAACTAATGTTACTGGTTCTGCAATAATGAATATTTTCCAATCTTCAGTATGGTTTCCAAGAATGCAAATGTCTTACTAATTTCAAAAGCAGATATAATTGTGGATTTTGTCCATTTTGCCAAGAGCTTACATCTAAGTTTTCAATTAGAAATTTCTCATACCTATAACCCCAGTTGAGAACAGAACTGAAATTCATTCAGAGGAAAAGCCAGTCTTTACAGATAATGTGCACTTCTGCTATTTAGATATTTGTATTGTCCAGATTTTTCTTAAACATAATCTTTTTTCACTATCGATTTGCTGCTTTATTTTTTGTACTACATCCTGCCCTGTGTATTAGTGTTAATACAGTAAATCAAGTAACAGTTGTGCATTGCAGCTGTGGAACAAAAAGAATATTAAAAAATGAGAGATTTAATATTGAGGAGAAGAAGGCAACAATACAACTGTAAAATATCCACTACCGTCAAATTTTCAGAAAAGAAACATTCTGGCACTACCTTATCTCCCTAGTTTATGAAGCCAAATAAAAGAACAGCTACGAACAAAAAGACTAAAAAAGATTACTGTAGGATAATTTTAGTCTCCTGCCATGGTTGATGAGATGGGAGTCACACAATATAAAAGGCTTAAAAAACAGGTGTAAACCTCCACCTTAAAACTAATTCAGTCTCTTACTCTATTCCTACTTTTTGGAAGGCTGCTCACACCTGTCTGTCTGTTAGAATCCTAGTTTCCAAATTCAGTTTCTTCATAGTCAGTTTACTATCACTTGTTTTTTTTATCTTTGGAGGACTTATAGCAAGCAATGCTATCATTCTCACCTTTTCATTACTGAGGCATTAGTAGACTTCTATTCCACTCCACTACCTCCCCAGTGCTTCTAAAGGTATATCCCAGGAGTGGGACCACCTCTCTAGTTTAAGAATCTTTTATATAAAACCTTAAATGAGGAGAAAAGAGCTAAGAATTGGTAGTATGACTAGCAATTTTCTGATATTTATCTAGGCTGCAGATGTGACAGGTACTTTAAATATAATGACGATATAGACTAATAATCATCTCATGTAATATTTATTTTATTATAAGTAGAAGGTGCAAGTTTGACAGTGATACATACATCTGGATCTCAAACTGACATTTCAAAAAAAAGTCATTTCGTTTTCCTAATGAAAGCTATAGAAAAGACATACATTCCAGACTTTCTGATAAATACTTTGCAAATTTAGAATAATTTAAAAACTTCTACCTTTCCTCTAAAACTCACCCCCGAAATTTTCAGGAAACCGTCCATGATACTGGTCTCCATCAGCGGTAAGATTCACTATCCTTAAAAGCTCTCAGAAAGACAGTTTTATAAAGGCCCTGATATCACACTAATTACAATAATCCCTCAAAAACTTCCTCAAAGTCATACCCAACTGGAGAAATACAGATAAATATGTTGAAGCTGATCTAAAGCACTTGAACTGCTCAAACCAGAGATCTAAGGCTTCATGAAGCAACCAATTTTTATTTTTTTTTAAGCAGAAAATAGTTAATAGCATTGTCATGTGGGAGGGGAAGGAATAAAGTGGGATAAACAGGAAATTCTTAAGTATCAAAAGCCAACATATCATAACCATATCCTAAGATGGAGCTGAACAACCAGTTCTTGTAATCTGGAAAACTGAGGGAGCAATGAGGAAGTTCAAAGCAGCGCACTGATGAAGAGTAACATACCCTTACAAGGAAGTTGGCTGAGAAACCCTTTTGGAAGGCTTTGCCATATGAGCTCTTCCAAGGGAAGATACATCCATACCTATAGTCAGAAACATTAACATTTAGTAATTTTTAACTCTGGACACTGACACCTCAGTGTCAGATTCAAGGTAAATTTAATGAAATCTTGCAACGAAGAAGAGGGTGGAAGAGTCAACAGTTATCACTCAGTTGTAGATTCAGGCCCCAAAATAATATAGTCTGCACCTTCTTATTTTCCCAGATAGTTTGGGCCTCTGTCCTGGTTTCAGCTGGGATAGAGTTAATTTCCTTCCTAGTAGCTGGTACAGTGCTGGGTTTTGGATTTAGCATGAGAATAATGTTGATAACACACTGATTTTTTAGTTGTTGCTGAGCAGTGCTTACACTAGCCAAGGACTTTTCAGCTTCCCATGCTCTACCAACTGAGAAGGTTGGAGGGGCACAAGAAGCTGGGAGGGGGCACAGCCAGGACAGCTGACCCCAACTGGCCAAAGAAACATTCCATACCATGTGACATCATGCTCAGTACATAAATTAGGGGAAAGCTGGCCAGGGGGGCCACTGCTCGGGGACTGGCTGGGCATCCATCGGCAGGTGGTGAGCAACTGCATTGTGTATCACTTGCTTTGTATATTCTTTTATTATTATTATTTTATTTCAATTATTGAACTGTTTTTATCTCAGCGGAGGGGAGAGAGTGAGCGAGCGGCTGTGTGGTGCTCAGTTGCTGGCTGATGTTAAACCATGACAGCCTCCCTTACCCTACTCCGGTCCTTTCTCATTCAATGCATATATGCTTATCCTTTAGCCTGGCAACTACTGTTACATCCAAAGTGCCCACCTCAGTTTTCCCAAACATAACAACATACCTATTCCCTTTCAAGGAAGTCTTAGCCACAATAAAGTTGGCCTTTTCCCCATGCTACCTAAATCTTTCCATGATCCTGCACCCAGTTCTAGCAGGGGCTCCCCATTACTCTTCACTGACCAGCTTCTATGCCTTCTAGGCAGAGCTTCCTGAAGGTCCCTTTGTCCCAGCTGTCATGAGATTCTTCTCATTGTTACTATCTTCCATGGGGAGATCATCCAGGCGAAGAGTTTTTACCTGTCCAATTTTTCATATCAGACTCTTTCTATTATCATACTCAGGAGTCACAGGGCTCCACAAGAGGATATTCCATCCTGACCATGGTGCTGCCACCACAGCTGCACAGTGGCTCAGTTTGGCTAGCCAGTGCATGGGAAAAAAAATACTCTGCCTAACTGTCATTAGACATAGAAACATGCCAAATTCATTAATCTGTAGGGATAAGACCTTTGCAGGTCTTATCCCTGCCTCATCAGGGAAGCACTGCTTTAGCTCATTCTCTCCAAGAAAATTAAAAAAAAAAGGGTTTTCTCAAAAATATTCCTAGAAAAAACAGTCTCCAAACTGGAAGACCAGAATGGTCCAAATGCTATAGTAAATCAATATATATGACTTGCTTTGACTCCACTGAGGAGAAAACACTGTCAGTGAAAGACTTCAGTATTGTTTAAAATACTTCATGAACAAGAGCTATCCAAGTCTGTCCCATCTATATCTAATATCTCTACATTATTTCTGTAACTTGCCTCTAGGGAGGCAAAGTGCCAGCTTCCTCTTGGCATGAATATTCTAGATTGCAGGGAAGTGGTTGGAATTGGAATAAATACTGAGTAGCAATTACAGTATCAAAAAAGGCTAAGCAAACCTCCTACGAGAATGGGAGAAATCCTTTTTAATTTCAGGAGAAGGCTGTTTATGTTGACATGGGAGTCAACTATATCCACGTGTGTCCCTCTCTGAGAAAAAGACCAAGAGGATAAAATCGGATTTTCACTATCAGTATGATCCCTAGATAACTGCATTGGAGTTTGAAAAGCATATTAGGATTGGCCTAGTCAAATCCAATGAGACCTCGACATACAGAGTGACTCTACATGGTTCTATCTTGTATGAGATCTAATGGTTGCAAATTCAGTGGGTCTAAAAGTGGATCTTGTGAAAGTGGTATGATGCTGGGTTTGACACCTTTTTTAGCTAACAGGATAAAGTTACTGTATACAGGCCAGCCTAAGAACGGCCTTTGTCCAAGCAGACAGACACTGAGGAAAGTTATCCTGCCATACTTCCAACTACAGAAAAGAATAGCACTTTTTTATACTACACCCTTACCCCTTTCACTTTTACAGTAGGGACATATCTCTGTGCTCAACTAAAGGACACTAGGAGCAAACTAAATTGGCTAATAAAAAAACCTGCAGAATACTAAAACTAAATGTACACTATTTGGAGAGCACCCACAATCAAAGCTGCCTTGCCAAGTAATTTCTTGAGTGCAAATACAGTATGAGCACTTCCAGAGCCAACAGTTTCCCCCTTCCCTCTTTACCAAGGACAGTATTACTGTATTCCATGTTTTTATACTGCTAACCTGTGACAGATAGGCCTGATTGGCAGCGGAACTGGGTACTCACAACGTGAGACCAGATCTCTAAAGCACACCACCAATTTGAGTGCTTTAAATAAGCTATTTACTAGAAGGAAGAAAGCAGCATGTTTTGAATTGATAGGCAAGGTTATGACACTTTAAAAAATATTTTCATATACTTTGAATCCATAAAAAATACCACCAGTTTACTTCTCAGAAATATTTTAAAGATAGATATTAAGATTTCTTTAGGTTTTCCTGACACTCTGTTTCCTTGTGTCCCTTCCCCAGCATGGGTCACCCACCAGCCCCGATCACTTGGGTTTGCCCACCTGCCCCGGCTTGTGCTGCCCACAGGCCACAGACCCTTCAGAGGTGTACTGCCTTTTGCATGGAGTGTCTCCTTTCAAGAATGCATCTCCAGCAGCATATCTTCAGAAGTGTGGCTCCGGCAGTAGCTGCTGCCGCTTTTTTTCTAAAATATGTTTGGGCGGGGGCACTGTGTGCTCCCCTGGCTGACAAAGTTCTGACAGGCAATGGTTACTCACACGGCTTTCTGAGCTGACCGGAACCAGCTGTGACAGCCACAGGGTGGGTCATGCCCTCCTCCCACACAGGACACGGTCCCCAGCTACTCAAACCCTGCAATTTATGCCTAATACAGTTCCCTATCTGATAAAAACTTGAAGCACTTGTCCCTCATAATAATAGAGCTTAAAAACTAGACACCTGATCACTTTTGTTGAAAGGCACCTTGATTCAATAAAGAGATCTCTGAATTCAGTCTATCAGGGGCAATAGGTCACTGACCACTCTTCAAAATTGCTTAACCTAGACAACTAAGTTTTCATTAGCCAACTAAAAAACAGTTAGTAATATGCAAGACACTCAGTTCTGCTTTTGCATGATCTCCCTACACCAGAGGCGTGGTATTGCCTATGTCTCCTTTTTCAAAAAAAAAGTTTTATAGGTTAGGAATGTCAAAGGTACTCCTAACTTCATGCAGCTTTTCCCCAGGAAGTAGAACCTTTTCCCATCAAAAGTCTATTGTGGAATGTCTCTCAAGAAACTTTTGGTTAAGAACAGACAAATGTACTCTCACAAAAGTACTCAAATGTTTCATACTGTCACATGACTCAGTATTCAAGTATATCCCACCAAGACATGGTACATGTCCAGACACTTGATAGAAGTATATATATCTCAGGTTATTTCCAATGTCAGTAAGCACAATACATGGTATTCTATGGAAGAAAAGCCTAGGCTTAAAAAATGAAAAAAGAAAATTAACTTACAGATAAAAAGATATGGCGAGTTGTAGGGGAGACAACATGACCCCAAGATACCATAATCTAAGGACTAGTCAATTAACACTACAAAAGCACTTTGATTAAACACCATCAGAAAAAAAGGAAATCTTTTGTGGTCTCAGTTCCTTGATAGAAGTTTTATAAAGTGTCCGATACAGGAAGATAGTCATGGATTTTAAATCAAAAGTCCCATGATATATAAATTCATAGGCACGAGAGTTTTTTGGGATCCAGTCATACTTAATAAAACTTATGGGGAAAGTGGGTGTCACTATCTTACATATCTGAAAACATGAATTCATAAACCATCATATTATTTTTGATCAGGAAAGGTCGTGTTTCCCAGAGACTAATTAACTTAATTTTATTTTTCAGCATTTGACTCTAAGATTAGTGGACACTATGTACTAGCAGCAACAAGTGCTTCCAGTTTATTTAGAAGTTTGGTTACTAGCTTTGAAAGAGATCTAGAAAAAGAGACACTTAAAAAAAACCCAACCAAACCTTTTCTGCATTTATTACTTTTAGGAAAATGTAGGCTGACTGCTAAATAAGGGACCATGTAGCTCAGGAAAGCAATATGGAATTCAGAGTCTTTAAAATTTCAGTTCATATAACAGAAACTGTAACTTAATTACTTTAAATAATTGTCAGAAAGACAATGTAAACCTAACTGACAATGAAGAAAACCACCAACCTAATTTTTAATCCAGTGTTTACACTTTTGGAATATATGATGAGAAGAAACAATAAAATGTTATATACTTACTCGGATCAGATTTAGAAAATGTATCTCTGTCCAAAAGATTTCTGTTAAAAAAAAAGATAAAAATAATCTTATTTATAAAAAATGGTGAAAGATACAAATCAGATATCAATGCATATATGTTTTTAACAATTTTGATCGAGAGACAGCTTAGTTTTCTGCCCTCCTAATACGTAAGATTTACTCGAAGTCAGTCTGCACTAACACTTGAGCCGTCTTACATTTCGTTTTATTCTACATTTTGGATTTGAGCAAACTGTGGCTCATATACTCCAATACCATGAAGTGAAAAGCAACACATGACAAGCACATTAAATATATATAATGGACATGAGGAACAGAAATACCTTTAAATCACAAAAGGTCTACCAGAGATTAACTTGCTAGTTGAACCCAAAAGCTTTAGACTTTACTTAAAAGAATGGCTATGAGAATTCAGAGCCATCAGGAAATATCTGTAAGAATCTGTCATGGATGAGTAAGCTAAAGAGAACTAAAACATACACAGGACATCCACCAAAATTAGGAATTTTCTAAATATCTACAAAATACCCAGGAATAAGTAGTAAGAACTAATTTCTTTGATATGCAATGCAGTCCCAATATCGCAGCCACACTTTAGACAACTGAGAATCATACCTAGATGAGGAGACTCAAATTAACAATAGGTCTAGAGAATCAGGACTGACCAGAAAACCGTTCTCAGAATAGTTACCAACATTTCATCATTCAAAAATAAAAATTTAAAATAAGATAAAAAAAAATTAAATTATCTTGACAAACTAGAAAAATGGTCTGAAAACAGGATGCCATTGAACAGGGACAAGAAAGAGCTATTAAACTTAGGCAGGTAGTTTAAGTTGGGTATTAAACTTCAAACAGCAAAAATGCAGCATAGCTGGATATACAGCAGTTATGTCAAAAATGGTTCTAGACATCACAGTAGACCACAGATTGAATGCAAGTCAGGAATCTTGTGCCTTTGGGAAAAAGGCATACTGGAATACATAAACAAAAAAAAAACATAAACAAAAATGCCACTTTAGAGTAATTGTCTGGTCTTCATAATACTGGTAAACGCTCAATTCAAGCAATAATGTTTTGGGCACTCCAATTTCTTGCAATCTAAGACAGGCATGGAGCCACCAGAGTGCAGCGGAAGCAGAAATAATCAGAATTCTATAGAATATATCTATATATCTATGAGGAAAACTCTGCTGCAAATCAAAGCTGATCTCCATGTAGACAGAGCATGTAGGAACAGGTTTAACCCTCACTTGAATCTTCTGCACTGCAGGTGCAGAAGTTGAACTTTATTTCATTGTTTTACCATCTTTCATTGTTAAAGGTGGCCAGACATGGTGTGAAATCTCCACCACTGAAGGTCTTTAAGAATATGTTAGGTAGCTACAAGTCCTAATAAGTTCTTTGACCCTACCCTGGAGCAAGAGGAAGGATTAAATAACCAGTTTACATCCCTTACAGCTTATTATTTTTTATAATTAGTACAGCCTCTTCAAAGGTCATAATTTATTGCTCTCATTCAGATCTAAATTACATTATTTTTGTGCTATTGAACAGTGCTGGAAAGTGTATTAACTAGTATGTTATTCAATACGGGTGTTCTAAGCGGTCCACTCAGACTTCAACAAGGAAAAGATACTGTATTCCCAATTTAGGTACTGCCAAGTCCACATTTCAGAACAAGTAGCAAGAACAGCTTTAAAAGAATGTTGGGCACATCGGTTTTATTTACTTTAGCCAAAGTAGGCACTAGGATTAAAATTAGTATTTATGAATCAACCTGAAGTCTGCACATGCTACTTCTTCAGAACTTCTCTAATCAGTTCAGAAGTGAGATTTTTATATATGCATTTAATTATACTCAGAGAGACTGTATTCCATCTTAACCAAAAATGTGCAAATATAAATTGAAATATTAACAAACCCAGGAAAATCAGCGATTCCAAGTCTGTATTTGACAATGACCACTACAAACTGCTTTAAAAGACAGTACAGTAAGTTCTGCAATATCAGAATTGCCAATCCAAAATGAAAATTGCCTCCTATTCCTCTCTAATTATACATACCTAGATATGCCATTAATTCATGGTAACTGGAATTGTTTTTATTATCCCAAAATGAATTGCTATAAAAACCTAGAATTAGGGCTATATGAAACAAATAGTACTTTAGATTTCGTGATAGGCCTCCCATGCTCACCATTAGGATTCCAAGCAATTTTAATTCCTCTGCATAAATACTATGCAATGACCTTATAATTGGTATGTTAGTGTTTGTGACTGCAGATTAAGATTAAACCATTTTAATGACTCTTATACTAAGCTAAGGTGCTTTGAGCTTTTTAAATATTTCCTACTATTATTTTGTTCCTTTTTAAGTTTTCTTCCTCTGTTTTCCCATATACATAAGAACATGAAGACTGCCCATACCAGGTACTGTAAAGTTCAGCCTATCCCGATACACCTATCCCGTAGCCACCACGGGAACAGCATAAGAACAGGGTAAGAATCTCTAATACTTCCTGAGAATGTTCCTGGTCACCAACCATTAGCTGCTCAGGGACTTCTTGAATTAAGAACATTTCTACATAAACAGTATCCCTGACAGGATTGTAAGGGTTGAGATACCAAAGTTTAACATTGTAATTTAGGTCAGTAAGTCTCATTCCTTCACAGTTTTGAACTAATACAGCTTGTAATACCCCCAATTCCACCCTTCACGTATTTTACCATAAATAAACAATGTCTTCAGCAAAGTTTGCAGACATGCCTGATCTTCCAAATCACTAATAACCAACCAACATAGCAACATAAGAACTTAACAAGCTGTTCAAGCAATGCAGCCAGTTTCGGAAGGAACTAGTGCCAACAGAAAAACAAAAAAAAGTCTGATTTGTCCACTAAATCACTTAACAGCTCAAGAGGCTGCTCAATTTCATTTGTGCACTTTCATTTTAGGGGAAAAACAATCAAAGTGCTCCTTTAAATATATGAAAACTGCATGGCACATAAGCATAGGACAATCTACAAACAAAAGAAATGCTAAAAGCAAAAGGAGAAAGAAGACTGGATGTATTTCTGGAACTTTATGCAGTCTTTATCCCCTTAATAGTCAATGGCACTTTCTGCGCAGGCTGAGTGATACAGGGTGTATTTCTTTCCCTTTTTCCTGAGAAAAGCATTCGCTTTGGTAGTACACTATTTTGTCTCAGAAAACAGTCCCAGGAAAGCTTACAAACTCAGAAACCAGAAATATCTGAAACTTCTGTTTCTTCCTCCTAATCAAAGTATCAAGATATTTTTCTATTTTGACCAAACATGGTGAGTATATTTTTTCTATGCCTATTAAGCCTTTCAGATAAAGAATGCAAAAAGAAAAGAGAAGGAATTGCTATCATTAATGAGGAAGAAAAAAGGAGACATATGCTTTTACCTGGAGAAACATGCACATCAAATACCTACACCAAAGAAGTCTAGGAACATCTGTGCAGAAAGCATTGTTCTACCATCACAGATCCTGAAGGAATTCATTCTGCACCTGCCCATTCTGGAGCGGACCTTCCAAAATGGTTGCAATAACATAGATGAGTAAGGGAAACAAACAAATAGGAGCCATGGCAATGATACCTAGTTAGTCTAAACTGGAAAGCACAAGACAGATTAGAAATGCTGGGATAAAGATTTATTTTTCTGTATAATGACAGCAATTTCCCCGGGGGGGGGGGGGAAGTAATCAGTAAATAAGAAAAGTTAAAACATATTTAGCTATGCCTTGCAGAATCACCTCGTTCACACAGTTTCATGAACTCCATAAAGATTTGTCAAAATAACAGTTTCTGCCCAGTGCTTTGCTTCAAAAATTGTTTTAGAATAGAATAGAATAGAATATTTCAGTTGGAAGGGACCTACAACGATCATCTAGTCCAACTGCCTGACCACTTCAGGGCTGACCTGAAGTCAGTTAAAGCATGTTATTAAGGGCATTGTCCAAATGCCTCTTAAACACTGACAGGCTTGGGGCATCGGCCACCTGTCTAGGAAGCCTGTTCCAGTGTTTGACCACCCTCTCGGTAAAGAAATGCTTCCTAATGTCAAGTCTTTTGTACTGTTTAATGTAAAAATATCTCATATATATAAATCAGATACTTCAAGATTGACTGATCTAGTTAGCAGTGATTGCTAAACAGAAATCATTAGTCTATGTTGCTTTGTACGATCTCACATACTCTATACATTATACATATGTTGACAAAGACTGACCTACGTTAAAAAGTAAGATTTACTCACATATACTTTGCTTCAAATTTGACTTTATTTTAATGATCAATATCTGAACTTCCTGCTCTGTAATTTTTTTGTTTTAAATGCAACCCTTTGTTAAACCCAACTGCTAAGCAGAAGTAAATCCCATTCCCCCTTCAGAAAAGACGGAATTCTGGCACTGAAGAACAGACAACAGTAACTATAGAATTGAATAGTTTAAAATCTATTTCCCTAGTTTCAAAACAAACAAAAAAACCAACTGTGTTCATATGACTGGAAAAATACTTATTTATACATTGCTTTCAACAGCTCTGAAATCCTTAATGATAAAAATGTGGTTTATTTCAGATCAATTTGTCAGAATCTCTCTGGGTGTTAAGGTTTTATGTTTCTCTTCATCATTAGATTACATTTAAGTGCATGCAAAGATTCCTTTGTTGTAAAATAAAGCACTCAGTGGTTTGCAAACACAAAAGTTAGTTACCCGCACAAAATTATTTTTAATTTTTAGAAAACATGCATTTTCAATATATTGTAGTCTTATATAAGTATATGCTACTTTTCTCATGGTACACTCGTATCAGTCCATGGGATGAGAAATTGTCCCTAGCTCATTGAACAGTTCATTAAACAAATGCATTTCTGTTTCCCTCACTTAATGCTGGGCCCACATGCCTTTTTCAAGGAAGATCCTGAAAAATAAGCAGCATCTCTTCACTTTTTACTATGCAGAACAGTATCCATTCTACTACTAATTGAAACATAACTGCATTACATCCTAGTAGTCACTGTCCCTCAGCCATAACTGGTATTACTGGACTTGTAACAGTCAGTCCTAGGTAAGATGACGTTTGATCCAAAGAGCCTACTTGAGTGAAGAGTCCACTTGACCTCTTGCAGAGTAATTTCACAAACAACTTTTCAGTTGTACTGCTAGTGAAGTAGTCACCCTTCCCCAGCTATTTACTCTCTCCTGTATTCTGTCAGAAGACAATAAAAAGCAAGGAGTTAGCCTCCAGATCTCTAGATTCAAAATGCCCTGGACTTAAAAGCAGATTAGACAATTTCTCAGAATTTTATCTTCTTGTCAAAATAACTGGTTCTCTTAGGAAAGGCTCACAGGCGAGAAAATGGTGGCTCTCCTGACTAAGAGGCAATTAGGATGACCTCTTCCTTTCTGTTCAGATTGTCTCCACTCTTTGGGGCACTAGAAGGACTGGGAAGAAAGCAAACATCTCTCTGATGTGCAAGCTTAAGAAAACATCCACAATACCTCTTCATAACCTTTGGAGAAGTAATTGACTTCTTGTTCACAAGACGACAAAGAAATAATTTTCAGCCTCCCAGTAACTTTCATTGTCAATTTAAACATATATTGGTTCAGAAGCCATTCTCTTAAGGGAAAAAGGGAGAAGCAATGAGAAGGGTTAGACCAGCAGTGCTTCCATAAGTTTTATGACAACCCATAGAAAGTCTTCTCTGGCTAGATGTACGCAAACAGTTTTAGGATGAAAGTTTTCTATTAAAACTGCCGACTACTCCTGGGGGTTAAAAAAACCCAAAGGAATTGCCAAGTTTATTTACTTAAACATAGCAATAGTTTTGCAGGAATTCTGTGGAAACAGACAGGAAGTACTGGATTATGAAAAGATACTCTTGCATATGAAGCAGACCTGAACACAATCTTGGACTGTTCCAGTTTAAATAAAAGGAATCGGTTTAGGAATATCACAAACCGGTTGAGCTCTGCTTCAATACCAACCCAATTATTATCTGAAACCAACAGAACAAACCATCTACATCTATGTTTCTAAGGCTGAGCAGGTAAACAGTTTTTGGCTCTGAGCTACTAGTGACGTATCGTGGGGCATGGCACTAAGTATTGTTGGTGGTCGAAAGACCTATTCAATCTAGTGTCAACTCACCGGTCCTTTCCAGCTACTTTCACCCTGCCCATCCAAGTCCATGGATATGCTGTCCTATTTTAGATCTGATTTCTTTAGGAATGTATAGTTAATACAGTGTTTCATTAATGTGTAACAACATATAAAACATACAGATTGGTTTTGCACAGTTTTTCTGAAACAACTCTTTAAAACTCTTGTACCCGCCATTTCAGCGAAGCCACCGAGGCGAAGGACTCCGAAGCGGAGGATCGCGCCGGGGGACCCTTCCTGA
>NW_008824865.1:829300-829788 GCF_000699105.1 Pygoscelis adeliae | reverse complement strand
AGCGGCAGCTCTGACTCAGCGTGGGCGGGGACAAGAGGGGCGGCGGCCAAACCTCCCCACGTAGAAGAGCAGCCCCCAGGGAGCGCGAGCGACACGGAGCGCGGCGAACAGGGCGTAGCGCGGCAGTTAGTTAGCGCAGGGCAGGCGAGCGGGCAGGGCGCGGTCCCCCTCCTGGCTCTAGCGGCCAACTCAACTGGTAGTGGTCGCCCTCCCAGAAGAGGACCGGCTATGGTTTCCACT
Organism: Pygoscelis adeliae; assembly: GCF_000699105.1. NCBI lineage: Eukaryota > Metazoa > Chordata > Aves > Sphenisciformes > Spheniscidae > Pygoscelis > Pygoscelis adeliae. Next base: position 829,548 of record NW_008824865.1, on the reverse strand, counting down.
CGGCCGAAAGCCGTCGCCAGAAGGAATGTGGCGACCCAGACGGAGCCCTCACGGAAGCAAGCAGCTGTCCAGGTCTCTGGCTGCAGGGAGTGCCTGAGCCTGTCGGCTGTAGCAGAGGGTGGCAGAGACAACACCTGTGTGCGATGTGACCAGGTGGATGATCTGCTCAGCCTGGTGGCAGAGCTGAAGGAGAAAGTGGAAAGGTTAAGGAGCATCAGGGAGTGTGCGAGGGAGGTCGATTGGGGGAG
>NW_008824865.1:819996-826000 GCF_000699105.1 Pygoscelis adeliae | reverse complement strand
GACGTTGAGGTGTTGGAGCGTGTCCAGAGAAGGGCAACAAGGCTGGTGAAGGGTCTGGAGAACAAGTCTTATGAGGAGCGGCTGAGGGAGCTAGGGCTGTTTAGCCTGGAGAAAAGGAGGCTGAGGGGAGACCTCATCGCTCTCTACAGCTACCTGAAAGGAGGTTGTAGTGAGGTGGGTGTTGGTCTCTTCTCCCAAGTAACTGGCGAAAGAACGAGAGGAAATGGCCTCAAGTTGCACCAGGGGAGGTTTAGATTGGATGTGAGGAAAAATTTCTTTACCTAAAGAGTGGTTAAACATTGGCACAGGCTGCCTGGGTAAGTGGTTGAGTCACCGTCCCTGGAAGTATTTAAAAGATGGGTAGATGAGGCGCTTAGGGACATGGTTTAGTGGGCATGGTGGTGTTGGGTTGACGGTTGGACTCGATGATCTTAGAGGTCTCTTCCAACCTTAATGATTCTATGATTCTATGAAAAGGTATACATCAAAGAAGTCATTTAGAAAGCAAACGTCTACCATCAATGTAATACTCGTCATCCTTTCTCAGCCATTGCAACAGTGTTGGTGGGTGAGGCACTGCTTAGATGGGCAGAGAAAGAAAGAAAATGAGGAAAATACTACTGTTACAGAAAGTCTTCATAATAATACATTTAAAGTTGTTATGTATTTCCTAGTACTTAGCCCTTTTCCTGCTGTAAGGCTTTCCTTTATACCACCCTTCTGAGGCCTAAGATTGTTGGGTTCAGCTGTGGGAGGGTGTTACAGGGAGCCATTTGTCAGTGTCCCATGTCCTGTCTGGGGAGAAGCATGAAGTTTACAGTGGTGGCAGGGGTGGAGCCTGCAGTCTCAGAAGGAGTATGATGTTGATGGCTTCTTCCTCCCCACTCTGAGGACCCCCACGCTGGGCTGTTTTTCCAACATGCTTTTACATCTTGCTCTTGCTTCATTGGTCTGCAACTCCATTTTACATCCACATTTACTGTATATGGTGTGTTTTACATCTGCTTGAGACTTGCTCTTTCACCTCTTTGTAATTCCAAAAACTTGTTTTGCCCAGCCCGCACTTCTTTACCAACCACTGGTGACCTCTTCACAGCACTGGGGTCCCCAGTGGCATCCCGACCCCCCTCTTTTCAGCCTCTGCCCCTGCTCCTCCACTCTGCATCCCATGTCCCCACTTGCAAGGCCTCTGCTATCACACCACACCGATGCTCCTCTGCACTACACTGTTCTGTGAGGGTCACAAATACATCATTATATACAGAATAAATACTTGCTACTACTGTCTGTAGAAAGAAATATGGTTATACCACACAGTTACACAAAGACAAGCCAAAGTGAAACTAACTAAGCAGTAGCCACCTGGTCATTAGAAAAAATGCTGGGTTTGGGTTTGCAGCTAAGCAAAGCCAAACAAAGCTCCCTGTAGGCAAAGACAAGTTTAGACAACACCTGACAAGTCCTGAGACTTGCACAGTTACTGTGAAATACGAGGCCTGTTCCTAGCAATCGCAAGATTGAATTTACAGGGCAACAGATCTGCCTTAAATTCTATAAGTCACATGGCTGCATGCTTAAAGTTCAAACCATATAAACGCATAGGTGAAAACCAAACCGTGTAGGCTATCAGGAATGCATCTCCATGACTATTTTGATGGACACTGTCACCCGTTTATATTTTTTCTCCCAATACACTTGTTTTTCTCAGCTGAAGCCAGCTGGTTGTCTAGGCAGTTTCATTTCAAAGAGAAAACATGTAAGACCGACTTTCTGTTGTCGGTCACACATAACCACTCCACAGACTTCTAATCCAACCTCGATACACATACACAAAGAAAGCAGGAAAATGAAAACCAGACTTACAATCAGGATGAATTTTATATTCTGTATTTTGTACTACACAGAGTTACAAGCTCAAATAACTTGTTATGGATATCTCTTTTATCATTGCATCTTTCTGCAACAGGGATTTCTAACAAATGATTACTATTTCCAAAAAAACAGGAGGTAAGTACACTGGCTGGAGAGAAGCTATCTTGCCAGAAATCAATGCCTAGGACAATCAAAGATATAATTAAACATGCTTTTGGGTACCACAACCACTAGAAAGTGGCTGATTAAGACTTTCAGACTGCCAAACAAAAGGAAAGGCAAAAATTCTGAAGTAGTAACTTTTGTTCCTCTGTGCAAGAAACTTGAAATCAAATTATCTTCATTACTGAGAATAGGAGTTGCTTAATGCCATTCAGCCCATTCATTAATATTAGATTTCTGTAGAAATTGTGAAGCAGCATAGAACTGATCCAAACCAGGCATGGGCAACGAATTGTATTTCTGTTGAATTAACCATGGTAAGGAGTTTATGCTGCCTTTACACACATTACGCCTGGTGTGGGAATACAGCCAGTATAGAACCTACCCAGCATAAACCCAGAACAATGCGGACGGACTGCCTGATTGAGCACAAAGCCTAGCAGAGCAATACTATCATAACAAACTTTCTGAATTAGCAAAGTGACCCTGTACCAGGTCAATATTTTACAACACTTTTACCATCTTTCAGATAACTGTCAGAGACACTACTAGAAGTCATAAAGTGATCAAACTACAGCTTCACTTTCCTATAGATATTAAAAAATTACTCTCAAGAAGATAATTCTGATTGATAACTCCTCCTTCAGTAAGTAAACAAACATTAACACGAGGCATAATGAAACTCTTGGACTTTCTTGTAAGATAAGGTTTCATAAAGGCTGTGGCTCAGTCAGGAAACTACAGGAAAAAACTAGGTCGATCCACACAGTAACCATGAGGAGCATAAATCACCGTTATATAGATCAAAACAAAAAGTGAAAAACTTGACAGCCCATTGAACTACGTTGAACTTCATATGTTCACACACAGCACAAACTTCAAGATATGTGATAACCATCATCTACTTGTGTTCTCAGCATTAAATACGCTAGTTCAGCCAACAACATAGTAACTGCACTGACAGTAGGGAAGATGGGAACAGAATATGAAGTTTTTCCAAGATTTAACTAGATTGGAACCAGTGAAGAACATCACCAGAGAGGGAGATACAGGATGACAGACACAAGGCCTGAAGCTCACCTCAAGCTCACATGGGACCACAAGTTTACACACAGAGCCGGTAAGTGAAGATTCAAGTCTAGGCACAGGCCTGTAATCAGTATGCAGCACAAATACCCCTTTAGCGGAAGAGGAACCTTTGGGATGGAAAACAGCAGTGGAGGAAAAGATAAAGAGCAGCCTATATTCTCTCTTCCACACCAACTGGAGGGCCAAGGTCCTGATCCTTCACCACATGACAATCGTGCAAAATTATGCCAGGCCGCAACAAATAAAGATCACATAGCAGGTGACGGTGAAATTTTCATCAGACCAGGGATGCCATTCAGGGCATGCGATGAAGGCAGCTACAGGGCACAGAGGGAGATGGCTACTAGGACAATTGATCCAGACAATAGTGGACTATTACCAACACCAAAGGATCCTCTGGGATGACACATTTAAGTAGTTCTGCCACATTGGATCTGGCTCTTGAGCCAAAGAATACAGAATCCTGATAAAAAAACTCAGATATTTGGAAATCTACATCTTACAAGAGTCAGTAAAGAATCGTGAACTTTTTGTTTGATAGGCACTGAGTAGTAATAATTAGAAAGAATTAAATTCATTTCTTGCTTTTCTAGCATTTGTAAAACTACAGCCAATGCTGGCATTCAGTAAGCCATGGGAATCACATGAAAAGGTTTTAGTCATAAAGAAACCCCAGAAAGAGCATCACCTGATAGCCAAAACATTTCTGGATTTTATAATTTTTCATAGACAATTTCTCATCCTATGAGATGCACTTCTCCTAAAGGCTACCTGATGTGCCCCTGAAGCTAAAACAGGCTGGCTTGCAGAATAAGTAGTGCAATGCCATCTGCATAGTACTGGAACCTGACTAATTTGGTAACATTGACAGTATGGGCATGCAGGGCAAATTAACTTGGGAAGCGCTGACAGACGAACCATACAGAATTAAAACCTAAGTGAATAGAAGCTGTATCCTTACTGAATCAGAAGGAGGAAAGAAGGAGGGAAGAAGGAATATTGTCTACAGTCGCCGATTTATTCTGTGGCACAAACAGCTCGCACTGCTTCACTGACCACCAAGTTACACCACCTGTACAAACTGGAAGAAGTTCCCATATTTGCTATAATGAAAACAAGCAAAAAAAGAAAAAAAAAATCTAGGAAGAAAGAATAGTTATCAGCTGCTAACTGTTGATGTAAACTAGTGACCAAATTGGTTCCACAAGTCCTCAGGTATCAAGGGAAAACTAATGTGATGGCCCAAACTACTTTAAAAGCATTTCTCTCCAGGTGTTAAGGAATACGTAACTGCTAATTATTAAAGAATTTTCAGCATTCTCTGAACTTTGCAGTTTGCTCTTGTTGTATTTCACAATTTCATTTAACACTACTTTTCGAGAGCTTCAGCCAATGAATGTTTGCAGATTACAGATGAATCACAAACGTGTTAATCATGAATCTCTGCTCCAATGTCACTCATTTTACACTCAATTTTGAACCATGATTATGTAATCAAAAGCTGTCATTCCAGCACATAAAGAAGAAAGGAATCACCGTGGAAATTCCCATCCCTCTGCACTCGACGTCGAGACATATCAGGATGGGAGACCATTTTTTTTAAACAACAAAAAAAAGACGTCTTAACAAAACAGCCATGGTTTTTGAAGATACCTACAGAGAAATTAACATTCTAAACTATATACTGAAATTAGTTACAAGTAAGGTAACTAAGGTCAGAATTGATTGACTATGTCATATACCTACATTTCGTCGTAACTATCTGATGGATTCTCAAATCACTATAAAATTAAGGTTTGAAGAAAACATTGCAGGTATATACAAACAATACCTGGAATGAAAGAAACCCCTATTGTAAGCGAACTGGGTCAAATCCAGCATAAATGTTCTGACATCTGTAATGGTGACAGGTTATTTGAAGAACCTAAAAGTAATACTAAAGGTCCCGGACTGCGTTTACACTTAGCAGTAACGCCCTTCACGGGACCAGGGTTTTCTGTGGTTGTTGCCAGTGAACTTTGCAGAGACAGGCAGTAAGTGTGTTCATATGTCAGCCTAGTGACTGTCTCAGTATTCCAATTTCAATCTTACTACATTTCTCGTCGTCTCAGCCTTCTTTTGAAATGCACCCTTCACAAAACATCAAATCATACTTTATTTACTAAGGGAAGAGAGGGAGTTGTCTGACAATTTCAGTTTAGAGCACTGCCGTTCTGTCCTCGGAGAAGTGGCGTTAACAGCAGCAACTCCCGGGCAGCTACGCTAGGAAATGGAGCAACAGACTGTAGCACAAACTTTGCCTCGTTTCCCATCAGGAAACAACACTAACAGTTCAAATTATCCGCTGCAAGCTGCCAACTCTGCTGGTGAAAGGAACCGCTGCTCTGCAACTACTAGGGAATACTTAAGGAAGCTGCGAAACGTCAATGAAGATACGAATATAAAAGTCCACGAATAAAAATATTTTTAGACCTCTAATGGGAAACTGTCCGTGGTTCAAGGGAGAAAGCAGGATTTTTGAAGTACCGATAAACAAACCACGGCCAAATAAACGTCGAGGAACAAAACTGCATACACTAGGTTTTGTGTCACGGGTTGGCAGTTTTTAAATTTATCGGCAAGCAGCGTTACGATAAAACGCGACGAGGTAACACGCCGGTTTCTTAACAGTTTTGCAAGAAAGCCTTGAACAATCTACGAAAGGATCATTCCGGATGGGAGTTTCCTCCGTCCCCACCCGCGGCACTTGGGACAGCTCCAGAAGTTAAATACCTGCTGGAGAAAACGCTCTGCGCGCACAGCGACGCGATTCCCGCTCCCCCCGCGCCGGGAGAGGCACGGGAAGGATTTGGGGCGGCGGCGGCAGCTGCCCGTTTCGGCA
>NW_008824865.1:811053-818308 GCF_000699105.1 Pygoscelis adeliae | reverse complement strand
AACGCGAGGAAGAAAAAACAAACCTAGAAAATGAGACGTTGATGTTGATTGCCCTTGTAAAGAGAGCGATGACCGTTATTACAAGAGACTTGAGGGAAAGACGTGGTTTTACCTTGGTTAGTGTATGCATTAAGTAACACATTGAAAAATGTGAATTCCACCTTCTCGTGTACTTGTGCAGGCCCTTTTTTTAAAGACGACTAATTGAGTCGCGCTGAACCTGTTCATCATAATTCACAATAGCCGTAACAGCTCCATCGTCTCGTATTTACTTTGTATCCATTATCCTGGCGTCTAAGGAGCCCCCAGGATTCCTTTCTCATCACAGCGGTTTGATGAGGTACGGAAGCGCCGCCATCCCCGTGTCACAGATGGGAAGGTGCGGCACAGGCAGGTTCAATGCCGTGTCTGTAGTCGCACAGTATGTAGGGCAGATCAAAGATCGTAGGATATCACCCCAAACCCTGTACAAAAATCTTCTGCTACTCTCTTTGTGGTTCTAGGCATAGAAACAACGGAGTTTAACGTGCTTATTTATAAAAGATAGATGTACCTCTAAAGCCAAAGACCTTGTCAGAATACATTCATTTTTTAATTTCATTTCTAAATTCTTGTTGGAGTAATTCAAGTCCAATGCATGATCTCAGGTAGTACATCAAAATAATGGTGGACAGAGAACTTGAATGTAGACAGCTGGTCAGCTCCTCGCCAACGGATTAAGCAGTGGGAATGCAGAAGGCAGTAACGTGGTCTCATTTACGGGACGTATACCCCCTGTGCGCAGCACACGTCTGAAACATAACTTCAGTGGCAGGAACTCAAGGAAGATATCACTGATATTTTTATTCATAACCTTCTAACTTCACACCCTACTTCTAATCTTCTGCCTCTGTTTTCGGGAAGGTATCGCCTGAATTTTCTTTCCTTTCTGTTCCTTCTCTTGTCCGGTTGTTGAACAGAAAGCAATTTGTCATCAGGTATCACCAAAGTGTTTCCTCTTAAATCAGCCTGTTTGAAGTTTTCGGTACAGCCAAGAAACCACGTACCTTCACAAGTATTCCAGGTGTGTCTGCAGGCAGCCAAACCAGTAAGCCTACAGCTGAAATTGCTAAAAAAAACAAAGGCAAGTTTAGTTCACTATTATCTTTGTCCGTACAGTAGTGTGAAGGGATGGGTGAAGGACCACTGGTGCCTTGAGAGGCTAATGCCGAGTATGAATAGGGTACTAGATGACTAAAAACTAAAGAACAGTTTTTAAGAAAAAAATAAAACTCTTTTTCAGCACTATAATACTGTTCCCCCTTCTTTTATAATCTACTGTAAAAATCTAAACATAATCAGTGGATCCCACAGGGCATGGCATGAATAACGTAAAAGGCATGAATAGTTATTATAATAACTATAATATATTGCTATATATTATATAACTGTTATAATAACTATAGGCATGGGTAACAAAGTATATCATGTAAGTGTGATATAATCTTATATTCTTCCCTGCTAATCCACTTTAGATCGCTGCTTTGGGTTAGGTGGGGGTTTGGTTTGATAATTTTTATGTTATCTGATCTTAATGTTTTATTTTGCTTAGAAAAATGGAAATGGTTGGTTATTGGTGATTCCATAAATAGAGCATCGTATGAATATAATGGAGGAGTTAAGGAAATTCAAGTCTTCAGTGTTGCTGGGGAGATATCCATCTTCTCTCATGTTTATAAAGGCACAGCTATTTTGTCTCTAATGTTTCGGCTTAGAGTAAGTACATAGTTGTCAAGCACTGAGAGTGATTTATATGGGGAAGAGAGAAACTAAAAACTAAAATGAGGGATAGTTAAAAGATATGCACCAATGAGGCTAAATGTACATTATTATAATTCCAGACAGGCACCTTGTATTTGCTCATTTTTAAATGGCACTGAGGTGTGGGGACCGGAACAATGCCCAAGTATTAGGACAGTACCTGGAATTTACATACAAAATAGCTATTAGATTACAGTGCGAAAGAAACATCAGGGCTGTGTGTTGTATATGCTATGCTGACATTTGAATGTGATCATTGACTCTGAAACTTTTGCAGTGGAAAGCAGGACATATTTTCCTCGCTTTCTTTTGTGATTGTTACTTTATTATTGTCAGCTGTTGCTAATTATCAGATATCTACATAACTTGTTTCAATATGTGCAACCTAGTTTAAGGAATGAGGGATATACTTGCAGTAATTAGAGCATAAACTATGAAGAAACTACAGATTCCAGTAGCTGTAATGTGTAACACTGAATGATTGCTTTAAACCATCACTGCTTCCAGGTTTCAGCGGTATAATTGAACCCGAATGCCACAGGATGCAAACATTGATTACTCCCCTCCACCACCTCAGCTTTCTGCCTTGTAGATCATTAATTAGACATCTCAAGAAAAGAAGTTTTATGATTCAATCTTTGCACTCCTAAAAAAAACCCACACACAAAACCAACACAAACTATTCTGTAGGAAGTTAAGGAACTGGAAATGGCATCTATTCTTCTGTAGTTGTGAAAGAATACGTGGATGAGTACAGGAGTGAGCTTAGAAGTGAGCTTCAGCACTATTGGAACAAAACAACTGCAACGATAACACAATACCATTTTCATGACAGCCAAAATTCTGCTTACTAAGTCTGGATTTGTGATGAACATACCATATTCCCTGGTTCTTCCTCAAGTATTTGTTCAGTAATTATCTTAACATCCAGTAAATACCATCTTTTTATCCTGGCTGCTGTCAAACTGCTTCTTTCAAGAGCCTAAAGAACGACCTTAGCCATAACTTGGTCCTTTCTGATAGCTGAACATAGCACCGACACAATGCCAATATCCTAGTACACACTGCAGTTTGAGAATTGTTGTATCTTTCTTCCCTGCCTTTGATTACTATGCTTAGCTTCCTCTTTCTTTGCTACTGCTGATTGTTTTAATCCATTGACCAAAGACGAGGCATTTAGCATTTTCTAGGGCAGGTGGAACCATCAGTGCCACCATCCCACCATCATTACTGGAACCATCAGCAAGCACTGTGGCTGAACCCAGACCACAGGCTTTAAAAAACAGCTGTGATGATACAACATGCTGATAGATATGTTTAGTGCCTTTATTCTTCTAGTATGAATTATCTCCTATAACTCCATGATTTTGTAATCCGCTTTAAAAACACACAAATACTGATGAAGCTCTGTTTTTGTGACAGTAAAGTCTAAAGGAGGTGTCTGACTCAGAGGTTAGACATAAAGAAGAAATCTCCACTCCTTCAAGGTTTTCACTTTAAATACTAGTTTTTCAAGGACTTACGTCGGCCGTCTCACAGGTGTCAAGGAGAATACATTCTTCAGTAAAATGTATCTAGGCCTGTGTTTCAAAGCCTTTGAAACATATCCGTGCTGTCTGCAGGAAAAAAGAGCACCTTGTCACCATGACATAAGCATGAGGAAGTTAGTGAGTCATCAGAGACGGCTAGCGATTTCACCATTTCTATACCATGACAAAGTTAGTAATGCGTTTGTTTGCATACCTCTCTACTGATTCCATGCAGAATAAAATCACAAAGTATAAATACCACTTCCCCTCTCCCAAAGACACAAAGGATAGCTATACAACAAATATTCGCATCTCACTGTATTATCTACACTAGAACTGGCTATGTTATCTATCAAAGCACCTGTAGCACTAGATAAAGTTTCCTGGATTATTGCACGCTTTCTTCCAGTTTGATCCAGGCCAGAAGAGACAGACCATCAGCAGCACAACCGTAAGGCTCCTTCCTTCCACATCCAAAGGAAAGCATTCTTCTATAGGCTCAGCACAGCCATTCCAGGTTAAGTAGTGGTAGCATCAGTTCCTGTCACAGTTTGCAGTTTGTTCAAGAGCTCTTCAAAATGGCAAAGACCCCTGAAGCACTCTCAGAGTCATCCAGGAGGTGTCATGGAATCCATTTCACGTCTTACACTTAGTACTGCATAGTAAGGTCTCCACATCTATGGACAGAGGAATTTTAGATCTACTGAGCACTCTTTCTGGCTCTTATCTCGGAGGGAAGCATGTAGCATGGATCTCAAGTTCTAAGCATTGAAGTAAGTACTAGTTTTTAGCAGTCAACAAAGTCAGATTACTGTTCAGATTTCTTTTTAAGGACAAAGAATCAAACTGATTAGGTCTTTTTGAATGAAGAAATATTATTCATACACCTGCAACTGTGCCATAGGCCAGACTGATTTCATTTCTGGACAGGTTGCCAGAAAAATGTAAGGACGCATTTAAAGCTATTTTTCTAGAAAGACAACTCATGACTAGCTCATGGCAGCAATTTCAGGTGCTGCTAAAGTTAAGAGTGTTTACTATGGCAGCAAGGATGGTGACAAAAAGATTGTCTGCATACAATTTATCTTGAGAAATCTAAATAACAACCAAGGGTTTTCCTTTCAATGAACATAACATCAGACAGCCCCAGAATGAAACCTCAACACGTTTATCACAAGATCAGTTGAGCACTTAAGGAAAGTATCTTAATTTCAGAAGAGGAAATCTACTTCTTCCTCTTCAGTCACTTCCCATGTTCTTGGACTACCCTTGAAGATTGGAATTAGTTTTTTCTGTTCTTCCCTGCCTTGCCCACTCACCTCTAGGCCTTTCATTTTTCTAAGAAATATCAGCTGATTTGCAGAAAATATGTGCGTATTACAAATCTTTTAGGAATAATATACTTCACAGTTTCTTTCTCTGCCTAATATCTACCCACATCTTTTCCCTTAGCCTGCTTCCAGGGTGTTCATAAAATCGCTGCCACCGTTAGCAACATACCTTTGGAGGCAAAGCCTTCATATCTAAAACTTGCTTTGTGGATTGGCTAATTCAGAAGAAATTAGCACGCTCGGCGTCTACAGCGAATAGGTATGTTTTCCAGTTATTTATTTTCTTCATTGCAGTTAAAGTCAAACTCGGTTCTTTCAGGAAAAAAAAATCATTACAGCAATTCTGAACCCAAGAGCAGCAATACCCAAACCGCTACGTTTGAACCATCCTTCTCCATCAGTCAGGTTGTGCCTTTCATTACTTATGCACATGACTTCATTTCCTAATACCATAGAGGACACTTCAGCTCACACTGTTTAAAGCATGGAAGAAATCAGTATCTCTCTCTGCCAAAATAGTCACAGATTTAATCTTTAAGTGTAGAGTCCACCACAGATTTCATCAGGGAGCATCATTTGCTGATCTATTGCTGACCTGTAAATGTTCAGACAAATGTGTACATGGTGAGGGTGATAACCTGGACTAATCTGGGTAAGTGTTGGACCTACTGCCTGTCAATAGCCACACACTTGAACTCACATAAATATATAATCTGGATGATATATCAGGTTCACGTATCATTTCAGCTTCCCAGATGGATCCCAGTGGAGTCAGGGTAACACTGTATACTCTAAATAGCCAGCAAGAATCAAAACCAAACTTATCTGTCAATTGCTTTTTAACAGTTTATTTCACAAATTTCTCAGTGTAAGCCAAGATAGTGGAATTTTAAAAAACCTGTCACCATATGTGCCCATACCATGTCTATTGCTTCATCATTTTGAAGAAAAGTGGTAGGTGTTTTTGTATTCCTTCAAAGATAAATGAAATCCCAGCATGTTGCGAGGTGTCCCCCCCCATGTACTATTTTTCACGCAGTCAGGCTTACAATGAAGCTCTGTCCCAAATTCATTTTGAAAGCTGTGTTTGATTTTTATGTTAATTACTTCATTCACTTCTTGATTCTTTTTTCCCCAAGATTACACTTGTTTTGTGGAAGAAACCAACAAATGCCCTTTGGGCATAAAGAGAACGTGACTATACTTTCATAAAGGAAAATCTTCATGGCTCCTTTAGGCTCTCTGTCGTATCTGATAACCCAGGGTTAGATGTGGAACCAGAAAGCACAAGCCTCTCCCACACAATGGGGTCCTATCGTCTGGATTCTGGGAAGAGAAGGAATTATGTCTGGAAAGATTTGTGAAATCATGAGAGGATATAAAACATCCTCTATTTTCCAGCTGAAAGACTTTCTGAGTGGATCACAGACCCTATCAGTACGATCTATGATGTTGGTTTGGCTTCTGCAATTGATTTTATGTCTCAACCTACAAAGACTCAAGCAACAGTAACTGAAATACTAGGAATACTATTAAAAACCTCCAGTCCCACATTTATCAATCATTATTCCTTGATAGGAGCTGTAAGGTCAGATGCTCAGTCTGGCAAAGCAGACTTTGATCTGTTAAATCACTTTGGCTTTCACCTCCGGAAAAGGCCTCCAGCAGTAAGGTCTTTTTGTTCCGATACTCAAAGAAAGTCTATCATCTTAGAGTAAATGTGATTTTCTGAGCTACTCGGTACGGTTGGGTTCTACAAAGCCCATCGTTTTCTCCCAGCGCGCAGAGACCGTGTTTCTGGGCAGGGAAGGAGCTGTGCAGTGGTCTGGGTTGCTCTGCCCCTCGGTGTGGGGTGGAAGCCAGGCTATCGCGTACACAGCTGGGAGGCCGCTGCAGCAAAAGCGAGGTCCTTGTACACAAGGTATTTTGAAGAATTGCAGTTATGCGGAGCAAAGTCTTCTTTTTCTGCCCATTTACCAGAAGCAGGCTCCAAAGTGAATGAATACACTAACCCCCTGAGAAGCTGATTTTAATCACTCGTGACTCATTTATATCTATGAACTAAATTTTCCTACTTCACAGCATTTATTTTGATTGCATTTTATAATGACAGTTATAGTCCCAGTTACCAAACAGTAATTTATGATATAGGTTGATTTTGTGTTATTAATGAACTATCAAAAGGCAGTGTGACTTAGAGTAATGACATTTAGCAACTCACTAAAATATCTAGAGAAGAAATAAGTGAGAACTTCAGAGAGTTGTTTCTCTTTCTTTCGTAGAAACAGAAAAGGACCCCGGATGGGCGAAGTGAATTCTAAAAAATATTTCTTCTTTTTCCATCATCATTTATCCCATCATTCATGAATTTTAATTTTATATTATTTTCCATTACATTAAAATACCTTAAATAAACAGTTGACAGCATGTGGCTTGTCTTTCGGGAACACTGTCCATCAGATTTTCCTCATTTCATGGCAACACTCAAGCGATTAGAGTTTTAATGAGGCTGAAAATTTGTAGCCCAAATAACGTAATGAGTCTGACTATCTTCCAGAACAACTGTGGCACTAATGCAGGCATGCATTTAACCAT
>NW_008824865.1:801655-810989 GCF_000699105.1 Pygoscelis adeliae | reverse complement strand
GCTTGAATTCATAACTGTGTTGTTGGGCAGCAGCAGTCTTCCTGACTTAAGTGAGGTGTAAGCCCACACTTAACATTTGCTGAGTTTGGAGGATTTATTGTACTCTTTCTTTGACTGTGTGAGAAGCACAAGTATGATATTTCCGTTTTCTCACGTCACATTCTGCTGCCTCAATGTACTTATTCATATCCACAAATTATTCAAATGAGACCTGATCCGTTACTTATTTTCAGTTTTTAAATACCACTTAGAATTGCACAATATTTCTCAAATGGGAGGTAAATTAGAGTCTGTTACTTAACAGAATATGGAAGATTAAACTGCATCAGTACCATAGTATGAACTGTGCTGATGGCTGACAGGACTTCTAATTCTGTGTCTGCAATAAATGAGAACCTTTTGTTTCCCTCTCTTTTCAGAAAGGTCTTGCATCCTGATAAAAATATATTTTTTTTCTTCCTAAAGTGACTTCATACACATTATTTATCCAACTGTGGAATAAACATTCATCCTCAAAAATAAAGAACTAATTAGTTTGGGGCAATTGCCACATACCAGCAGCATACATTCCAGAGTCACAGTAGCAAGAATTCTATGAAAATTATCCTACTATTTAGGTAACCATAGCACAGTTGTGTCAAAGTTATCCTGCAAAAAAATGCTGGCTAGCTGCCAGCGCAGCCAGCATTTGTCAAAGCTGAGAAAGTAACTTCATGAACACTTCATTTTTTTTTTTTTTTGGGGGGGGGGGGGAACCACGAAAAAATGATAAAACAAATGTAAGGCAAAAGTAAATGGCGCAGGTTTTAAAATAGTCACATGGATTGCATTCTGAATTTTCCCCAGAGGTAAACACAAAGGTCCCTAAAATAAAAAAAAAGGTAATTTATTTAAATAGTGGTTCCCCATTTCATGTTTACAGATTTGATTTAGAATTTAACTATAAACACCAAAAAATAAAATCTGCTAATTCCGTAGCTTTAAGAATGGTAAATTAACCTAACTTTGCATGACTAAGAGAAAAATTAGAAAAAAGAATGATTCTTAAACATATCAGATATCTAAATCATTGCAGAAAATTAAACAACCTAGGCTGAATTCATCCTTATAGGAGGTCAACAGAACAGAAATGAACAATGAACTAATTAACCCTCTTGAGTTTAACAGATAATTCAGTACAAATTAATATTACACCTTAAATATTAACTTCAGGTCCGTAGGCATTTACAGTTTTGGTGTATCTTTTCATAGAGATATAATTAGCATAGCTATGTAAAGTTATATAGTAAATTTAAAAGTAGTTTGATTACAAAATATATTTTAGTCCAGTTTATGTGTTTCCCAAGAAACATAAATAACCCTTTAAAAGGGCAAAGCACTTTAAAAGTTTGTACTTTTAAAAAGTTTCTACTTTTTAAAAGCTTTTTGGAAGAATATTATACGTGCTTCAGTATTAATCTTTATGAAGAACAAGCGTGGGCTCTGTCGTTTAACCTCAGTCGGCAACGGAGCACCACGCAGCTGCTCGCTCACTCCCCCCTCCCGGTGGGATGGAGGAGAGAATTAGAAAAGCACAAGTGAGAAAAACTCGTGGTTTGAGATAAAAACAGTTTAATAATTGAAATAAAATAATAATAATAATATGATGATAATAATAATAATACACAAAGCAAGTAATGCACAGTACAATTGCTCACCACCCGCCGACCGATGCCCAGCCAGTCCCCGAGCAGCGGCCCCCCCCGGCCAGCTTCCCCAGTTTATGTACTGAGCATGATGTCACATGGTATGGAATGTTTCTTTGGCCAGTTTGGCTGTGCCCCCTCCCAGCTTCTTGTGCACCTCCAGCCTTCTCAGTCGGTAGAGCATGGGAAACTAGAAAGTCCTTGGCTAGTGTAAGCATTACCTAGCAACAACTAAAACATGGGTGCATTATCAACGAACTTTGTTCCCATCCTAAGTCCAAAACCCAGCACTGTACCAGCTACTAGGAAGAAAATTAACTCTATTCCTGCCGAAACCAGGACAGGCTCCTAACACAAGGATAAATTCCTTATACATAATTGCTGAAGATGTACTAATCCTAACCCTCAGTCCAGTTTTAGCCTTGCAGCACACCTAATTCCAAGAACCAGCCCATGAATTCAATGCAGAATTAAATTTCTCTGCTACTTGCATCTTGCAGAAGCAGACTCCTAACAGAAGCATTCTTCTCGGTGCCACCTGGATCCCAAGAACCAGATCATGAACGGTGCATCGGAAAGCGGCACTCTCAGCTTTTGTTGAACCGTAACTCAGCATTGTTTTCTTAGCTCCAACAGAAATCTCAAATTTACCTTTTACAAGACTAACCCTTGCCTTGGCATTCATTGGCTGAGAAGCCACTCACATTGCAGAAACTCAGTATGGCAAGGAAATTTTAGGAGTCATGATTCAAAACTTGCTTTATCATCCCATTCCAAATTGAAAACGTTTTACCTAATTCTTGTATGATTCTAACATTCTAACATCTATATTTAGCCTTGTCTTAATAGTCCTTCCAGGTAGAGAATGTTAACAATGCAAATTAGTTATTCTTCATTATTATCTAAAGCTTAGTTTAATCCAACTTTTTAAACTCAGTAACTTTTATTTACTTATTGCTGTAATGTCTATCCAACTATAAAGCTAACATGAACCTCAAATACAGCTTTGCATCATGAGGCCATCACAGCATGGTAGCTAACTTAGCAGGCAAAGCACTATTTCACATTGTCCAAAACGTGGAAACCTGCTGTTTTTATCGAAGAATGGTAGGATCATTCAGGTTGGAAGTGACCTCCATGTTTCATCTGGTCCTCCTGCTCTAAGCATGGCCAACTTCAAAGTTAGGTCAAGTTGCCCAGGGCTTTGTTCAGCTGGGTTTTGAAACTCTCTGAGGAAGGGACTGTGCAGCTTTGCCAGGTGACCCTTTCCAGTGTTTAACCACTTGTAAAAATTTTGCCCTGTATCCGATTAGGATTTCCCTTGCTGCAGCTTGTGACTGTTGCCTCTGGTCCTTTTTGTTGTGCACCTCAGAGGCAACTCTCACGCCATCAGATAGGTCCACTCGGGTAATGGAAGACAGCAGTTAGACTCCTCCTTGGACTTCTCATCTCCGGGCTACACAAGTAGAGCTCCCTCTGCTCTTGTTGCTTATTATGTTCTAATCATCAGCTCCCTAATCATCTTAATGATCTTGCACTGGCGTCTCTGCAGCTTGACTGTCTTATAGCAGGGGTCCTAATGCTGTACCCAGATGTGACCTGGGGGAAAAAATCACTGCCATTGCCTGCTGGCTATGCTACCGCTCATGCACCCAGGGTGTTGTTAACCTTCGTGGCTGCCAGGGTGCCCTGCTCACTCATGTTCAGCTTGTTGTCTGCCAAGACCTTTGCTGCAGAGCTGCTATCCAGCCACTCGGACCCCATCCTGTACCCATGCCTGGGCTTATCCATCCCAAGTACAGAGCTTTGCATTTGTCTGCGTCAAAACCCATGAGGCTCCTGTTGGCCTGGTCCTCCTGGCTGCAGAGCAGATCAGCGCTGTAGATGCTGAAGCCCTAATCCTAACCCTAGCTGTGGCACGGGAGCCTCTCTCAACACAGCAAATCAATGTGATAAAAGTCTTTATTGGTTATTCTCTCAAACCTGATCGTATGTTTTTGTTTCCGATAGTAGCTTTTCACAGCACAACATAGTATGGTAAAGAAATAAACGTTTGTCACGGAACAAAAATTAGCTCAATTTGTTCTTTTTAACTAAACCATTAATTTTTATTTCATTCAGAAGAAGTCCAAACCATAGACAGAATGTAGTGTTGGTCTTAATATCAGCCTTGGTGCAACTTCCCAACCAAGCCTGTGAACTTAATATACTAAAAGAGTCTCTCAGGTTGTAGAGCCATAACCACCTTCTGCACCATTCCCTTATGTCTGCCCCATGGCTCTTGGTTTTCCTATAAAACAAATACAGCACAAGAGTCTGTTTTGAATTACTCTCCAAAACTTAGATATATATTTCACCATGCAGTGAATCTTTGCACTTTACATTTACCCTTTCCTTATATTGTCTGAAACTGAATTTCTAATATTACCCTTTTAGATTATCTTTGAAAAGGTCTCTTAAAATAAAAAGGTCTCAAAAAATAGTTGTTTTCCAAAAGAAGCTTCTTACAGATATATGCTATCTAAATCTAATTAATTAAATTGATTCTTCTTTTGTAGTAAAGGAAGACAGATGGGGTAGGAAATGCAAATACAAACACATATTGCATATCCATCAAAGGCTTTTTTTCCCAGTATACTTTCTGGGAAATTGCATCTGCAATGCAAATGAAAAATAGTAAAAGTAGTTCTACTAAACAAATAGAAGGTATACAGGTTTCTTTAACTCTCATTTTTTGATGTTTAAAACATTTCTAAATACCCCTTCCCCTTTGAGGAGAGAGACCTTTGAAACATATAGATCTCGTTTCAGAGCTGCAGAATTGTTCAGATTTTAACTAATTGTGTCCTATTTCTTTAATCCTTTTTCTTTCTTGATGTCAATGGAATGCATATACTTTATTTACAATCACACTGAAAGTAATACTTTCATGATCTGTTTGTTATATTGAGGAATAGATTAGATATGTAAAAAAGGCATTGCAATAAAAAGGGACAGCTTCTATTTTATAAAAATCATTTTTACTGCAGCGTTTAGGATTGCAGAAGTTATTTAGCTAAATATGCGGAATTATGACTACAGAAAAAAAATTCT
This sequence comes from Pygoscelis adeliae, assembly GCF_000699105.1. Lineage (NCBI taxonomy): Eukaryota > Metazoa > Chordata > Aves > Sphenisciformes > Spheniscidae > Pygoscelis > Pygoscelis adeliae. Next base: position 806,211 of record NW_008824865.1, on the reverse strand, counting down.
ATCGTTTAAAAATTATTTGCTCAGATAAAAATAAAGTTAAAAAATCAATGGAATTAAACTATGATGTGGTGATTTTTTATGTTGCCACTGCTCCTTACCACGGTTATTGCATGAAAGGGAATTCTGAGACCAGTGTTGCACTCAAAAATTTCTTATAGGCAGGAAAGAAAACACACCTTATATGTAAAGCCAAGAATTTATTGTTAGTCTCATGAAAATCTTAAGACTAATTACAATACAACAGACAGTTATTAAGATTAGTCTAGTCACAATAATACTACCTGCCACAGTACAAATTCTCTGATTAATACAGAATGACATTAATAATAGAGTTAAAACTGTTGTACAAAACCTTCCTAGTATCTACCTCTGCTGTTGGGCTGTCCCTTAGACTTCCATTTTTGGTCCTGTAGTTGATGGCATCAGTATTGCTAGAGAAGAAGATGGGGGTTGCAGCAAGCCATCAGTGTCCCATGCCCTTTGCCAGGAGAAGTGTGATGTTCATGATGGAGTTTCTTTCACTTCTTTGCTGGAAGGAGGAGTATGATGTTGATGGCTTCTTCCTCCCCATTCTGAGGATCCCCACCTGGGGCTATTTTTCCAACATGCTGTTACATCTTGCTCTTGCTTCATTGGTCTGCAACTCCATTTTACATCCACATTTACTGTATATGGTGTGTTTTACATCTGCTTGAGACTTGCTCTTTCATCTGTTATTCCAAAAACCAGTTTTGCCCAGCCCGCACTTCTTTACCAACCACTGGTGACCTCTTCACAGCACTGGGGTCCCCAGTGGCATCCTTACCCCCCTCTTTTCAGCCTCTGCCCCTGCTCCTCCACCCTGCATCCCGTGTCCCCACTTGCAAGACCTCTGCTATCACACCACACTGATACTCCTCTGCACTACACTATTCTGCGAGGGTCGCAAATGGGTCATTCTACACAGAATAACTACTTAGAATAATAGAATCATAGAATCATTAAGGTTGGAAAAGACCTCTAAGATCATCGAGTCCAACCGTCAACCCAACACCACCATGCCCACTAAACCATGTCCCTAAGTGCCGCATCTACACGTCTTTTAAATACCCCCAGGGATGGTGACTCAACCACTTCCCTGGGCAGCCTGTTCCAATGTTTAACTACTCTTTCAGTAAAGAAATTTTTCCTTACATCCAATCTAAACCTCCCCTGGCGCAACTTGAGGCCATTTCCTCTCGTCCTTTCGCCAGTTACTTGGGAGAAGAGACCGACACCCACCTTGCTACAACCTCCTTTTAGGTAGTTGTAGAGAGCAATGAGGTCTCCCCTCAGCCTCCTTTTCTCCAGGCTAAACAACCCCAGCTCCCTCAGCCGCTCCTCATAAGGCTTGTTCTCCAGACCCCTCACCAGCCTCGTTGCCCTTCTCTGGACACGTTCCAACATCTCAACATCCTTCTTGTAGTGAGGGGCCCAAAACTGAACACAGTATTCGAGGTGCGGCCGCACCAGTGCCGAGTACAGGGGCACTATCACTTCCCTGCTCCTGCTGGCCACGCTAGTTCTGATACAGGCCAGGATGCCGTTGGCCTTCTTGGCCGCCTGGGCACACTGCTGGCTCATGTTCAGCCGGCTGTCGACCAGCACCCCCAGGTCCTTTTCCGCCAGGCAGCTTTCCCGCCACTCTTCCCCAAGCCTGTAGCGCTGCATGGGGTTGTTGTGGCACTTGCTACTATCTGTAGAAAAATTATGGTTTGATACTAGGTGGTAGATACCCAGTCATTAGAAGAACTGCTGTTGCTGCTAAGCAAACCCAAACAAAGCTCCATGTAGGCAAAGACAAGTTTAGATGAAACCTGACAAGTCCTGAGCCCTTGCACAGTTACTGTGAAACACGAGGCCTGTTCCTAGCAATTGCAGTATTGGGCTGCTGGGCTACATGAGATCCTCCTTTCATATCCATATCTTGGCCATTATTTTTTAGGGTAACACTTCCTCCTGGGGAGTCAACCTAACTGTCTGTAAGACCCCTTCTTCTCTGAGAATCTTACATTCCTTTTCCAAACAACAGCCTCAGCACGCAGCCGCTGCTTGCTTCTTTCAAGGCAGCTTGATGTTGAAACACAATCCTGCGACACGATGTGGACTTGAACTTCCAGACTCAGGAAGGAAAGGGATCTGTCTCAGTGCTCAGATCGCTGCACTTGTACGCAGAAGACAGGAGAGAAGAATGCTCTTTGTGGTTTACAGGAAAAGAGTGAATCTTATTCTGTTTCTAAAAGAATAAATATTCTGGGATAGTGAGCTGACATGCAGCAAAATTTGTCTGTCATGGAGAGTCATGGGATCTCAAACACAGCCTTGTTTTCAGTGTTTCTTAGAGGCTAATTCTAAATAGCTGTCTTTTCCAGGTGTCTACATGTATATATGCACCATTTAAGAAGTGTGGCCCTCTAACATAGGCTTTAAAATTCTTCTTAGAGGAAGAATCCTATAATATGGACACTTCAAGATGTAACTTGTAGGTACCAAAGTCCTTTTCTGGACTTGGTACTTAAAATTCTGTCCTGACTAAAGTAATGGAATAAACGTGAAACAACTAGATCACAGCAGAGAGCTGAAGAATAGTCGGCATACGGTTATTATTAGTAGTTCTCTAAATTCCCTTTGTGCTCTGCACTGTCTTAACAGTGGAATTGTTCCTGCCTCAAAGAGATTAAATTAGGCTAAGGTTCAACATGTGGATTTTAAAGATAACTGCAGAGGGTGGGCAACAGAGAGCACACAGAAAACAAATAATGCCAGATAATTACTTCTATTGATAAAATCAGTGAATGGAGACAATGCAATGTAATACATCTAGATTTTACTAAGGGATTTGATATAATTTCTCACCAAATGATGTGCTGATTAAAAATTAGCACTATACAAAATGAATGCAGCACATGCTAAAAAGATTATGACTCAGAAAATAATTCTAGAGAGCATTTATTACGGCATGTTGCAGGATCATTTCTGTTCAATGTATTTATCATTTACTGGGAAACTTCACAGACAAAACACAATGGAGACCATTAATAAGGAAAAAAAGTAGTTCTATCAAGTGATTGGAATTTCATAGTAAACTGGGTTCCCTGGAATAATGGTGCAATGTAGTTCAATGCAAACACATGCCTGTAAGATGCAAAGATATAGATCATACACCTAATATACAGAGCTCTGCTTTAGGGAGCGGCATGTCCAATACGGAATTGGAGACAAGATGGATAACAGCTGTAAAGAGTTTATGGTTCTGTAGAATAGGAGAAGGCAAGTTTTAGCCCTTTCCCCAAGCACGGACTGGCCACAAGCAGAGGATGCTGTTTCCAGGGGGCCTTAGGAAATACAGAACAGGAGCCTGAGTGTCAGCCTGAAACTCAGAGGAATTAAATTAATGCACCTAAGCAGGAAAATTTTTCCCCATTGACAAGCAATATTTTGCACACATGAGTTTAAATAATAGAAACTTTTAAGGGATTGGGTGAGAAACAATTTACAGCAAACAAAACTACCCTCCCTCAGAACATACTGGCTGCAGTCCTGACCTGGTGCGCCCCAGAGAGCAAAGAAAGTATCAGCCACAGTGCTCCTCCTTTAATCATCCCCCACTTTTCATCATATAATCCACCTGGTCGGGGGTCGAGCTGTTGTCCCAAAAGATAGCAGCTTGGCTGGTGCTGTGTCACCACTCTGTTTTGGCATGGAGAAGCCAGAAAGGGCCCTGTGCCCTAAGCTGAACTTAGCCACCCCCTGGCCGCTGGACTGGCTCGTAGCTGTTTCTGCCAGCTGCGCTCTCTGCCAGTTTGTCCCCATCAGCTGTGTTTGCTGTCTGCAAGCTGCTCGGTGGTGTCACTGGCAGGCAGAGCGGCTGCTCAGCTCTCTCAGCTGCAGGCTGCTCGGGTGTTTTGCTGGATTACGTCACATAGCAGTGCCTGGGGTTCTTCAGCTCTTCAGGAAGGTTCAGTCATGCACAGGAATGCGGTAAAGTCATCACCACAGAAAGGAGAGTCCCCAAATACTGTCTCTTAAATATCGCTTCAGTCACTCTGGCCTTGGGGTTTCTTCACCAACGCTTCCTGCTTCAGCAATTATTTACCGTAAATTTGTAGGATTTCCCAGTCTTTTCCCATCCTTATACCTTAGCTGATTTTAACAGAAATGCCGTCAATATTACAAAATACCTATGAAATTTGAATCTGTTAAGGCCTGACATGTTGTCTGTTGCAGTCAGCAGCTCCCACTGTCCTACAGGTGCCCAGAGTGGGTGTGTCCTACACAACAGCCTGCTGCTCCCAAGGAAGGTCCACTGGTCTCTCCGGAGCGCAGGCTTACCCGAACAGAAAAAACCCAGCATGTGTCCCTGTACTTGTATTTAACACAACAAACAGCAAAAATGTCCTTGTAAAATAATGCTTCAGACTGTGGTGGGTTTTTTCATGTGGAGTGTATCTCTGCAAGAAATATTCCTCGTTCCTTGGTTTTCCTACAGCTTCAATTAAATAGTTAAAACATCCAAGTTTTCCTGTTTGTAGGATTCA
>NW_008824865.1:800120-801624 GCF_000699105.1 Pygoscelis adeliae | reverse complement strand
AGCAAACTTATTAGGCAACACCAGTAAGACCAATCACTTGCCTATTTTTGGCTGGTTGTCAGAGCAAGATTAAGGAACCAGTTATCCTACAAAACATTAGCGCTAACCTTTAATTGGTACCCTGCAGTGGTCTTATAGATGACTTAGCTGAACCGAACCAGTTGGATGGTCATTGCTGTCATATGTACAGACTGCAAATATCTCCCAAATTTAATGCTTAAACTATTAACTTTGCTCTTCACTTCTTCAGATCAGTTTTATTTAAAAATTCCTTTTCAAAGGAACTTCAGAAAACAGAGATGAGTCTAAAACTAGTGTAATGGATTACGTGCTAGGTTCCCCAAACCAGGCAAGGCTGGAAGCAGAACCACAGGTTGAATGGGGAAGAGAGGAAAAGCTATGGAACGACTGCTGTGTGGCCAGCTGTGTTTTTCTCGACAGTGCTAACAGGAAAACCGTAGCCCCTTTTCCTGTCTTCTAAACCCACCCTCACTCCTTCTACTCCTCACAATCATTGTCTCCCTTCCTATCAGATGTTGACAAAACCTTTATAGTATGAGTACCATAAACCACTTTATTCTTGTGATTGCTGTTTCAGTGTTTTAATTAACATTATTTTTCTGCAGCACCATGCATTTAATGATGAAGGACCGTACATGGAAGACTATGGGCCACTTACCTGCTGTGCAAAGCTGGCTCGCCTGGGAACTTCTAGGGCTCAGTTCCTGGGAAGCAAAGGACCATCTCAAGAAAGAGCCATCCTTCCTACACTCTGTTGGAAATTCATCTAGGGAAAAAAAAATCACAGTGAGATTGGCGATCCAGTTCCAGCCTAGTGCCTGATGATCTGAATTGCTGCAATTTCAAAGCAGTTGAAACTCCTTGGATGGAAATCATCTCTCCTACTATTAGATACCTACAGAGTAGGTGTGTATGCGGGGCTAGGTGTCTAGGCTCCTGTTGTGATCAATGAGACCGGTAAATGCTAGCAGTGGGATTCAGGGTGGGATTCACCTGGCCATAAGCAGGAGCCTGCTTCAGAGGGAGGTGAGACACTGGGGAGGTGCCAGTGTCTGCATTGACTGCGAGGGGCACCCCACTCATCTCCAAGTCTAGGCTGCAGGTACTTACGTTTAAGCAGGAGGAATCTCCATATTTCTTTATTCCTTGTGCTCAGTAAGACCAAAGCAAGTATAGCGCATACCAATAAGCCCATAGCAATTTCTAGTCCTAAATGGTACAAAACAAATAGCATGAAGAAAAGGAACTGTAATAGGTTAAATGTTAAATGTATGCAAGCATTGGTTGCATAGAAACTAAACTAACACATAAAACTCATTGTAATTATGTCAGTGATAATAACAACTACAGGGAAGATTAATTTCACACTATCTCTAAATTAGCATCTTCTAGAGGTGGAAAAAGAAGAAAGCATGAAGAAAGCATTTGCACTTGAAGGGGTGGATTTCAAGATCTACTTATAATAATTATTGCTTTTTAAGGT
>NW_008824865.1:795680-800088 GCF_000699105.1 Pygoscelis adeliae | reverse complement strand
CTTATTATACTTACTAATGGCTCTATTAAGAACACAGAGCCAAATAATCAACAGTTGTCCTGCCTCACAAGATTTACAATTAAAGGGTGTGATCTAGAGCCGTAAAAGGAAGGACAGCAAAGTAGACAAAAGTGGGAGATAAACGGCTCTGCTTGAAAACTGAACACAACAAAACAAAAGGCTATTAGAGAATATCTGAAGTAGGTTAATAAAACTACTATGACACCAGTACCTGTAATACCTACAGTAGAGTATATTTGCCAAACCTCAGTATCATTAAAACAAAAACTGATGCCATGTTTAAAAGGATGTCCTTCATAAAGCAGTATTTCAGTAGTTGCTGATTTGACCTCTGTACCTCAAAACAGAATATCATAACAGAATTATAGATGTAACATTAGGAATCATGAAAGTTGATTCACTGTCCCAGAAAAATTAGCAGTGGCACGCTAACTAATAAAGTAGAAAGAGGAGCACTATGCAAACTAGGAGTATTTTAACACTCTGTTGGGAGTGCTGGGTTCACACCGTCTCTCCAGCAATTAGGCTGAAAGCTTTTCAAATTTCTGTTGTGGATGAGGTTTCAGAGGGGGAAAGGCAGTGCATGTGCATCTTACCCCTCCTCTCTGATGTGTAAGGATGAGCTCAAACAAAAACAAAAAGCCCAAACTTCTCTGTAAATAATTTTTCCAATTTCTTTCTGTCCCCCCACCAGTTCTATTAATCTGTAGGGGAAACTTCAAACAATTTTTCAGGCTATTTAGCCCAACTCCTGGGCTAAATTTGGCCTTGAAGCCAATGTCTACCTTAGAAAGCAATACAGTGCAACAGGAGCAGACTGCAGAGTGAAAGGCTAGGCGCTGAAGAGCCAACAACTATCCTGTACACTTTATGGTGGATTTACTTCCTTATAGCCTGAATGCTCCTTGATGGTTGGAGTGCGTTGCATGCTGTCCTAGAGAACCTGTTCTAGTTCAGCTCATGTGAAAGAAATTCACTTCACGTGTTCCCAGACCCAAGTGCAGCAAATGGAGACAGTCAGGAGATTCACTTCAAAAGCTTGCTCCTCATCTGAACTAACATGCTAATATAGGGGCACCTGTGTCATATACATCACTTGCAGAAAAGTCAGCAGAAATTCTGTGCATCACCCAAAATATTAAATTTAGCCCTCAGACCATTTGAAATTAAGAATGTATGCAAATATTTTATATAACAGCAGTTTCGTAATCTCCTTTTAAATCCTAAATAAAACATCCTGTTATTCTATTTTTATTGCCAGCTTGACATGAACATTTAATGTGCAAGTATACTTTATGAATATATAAATAGCTACTTTTTCAAAACAGGGTTCAAATGTGTAGCTGCAGGTGATTCACTAAGAAAGAAAGAAGTACTTATAATACACAAAAAATACAGTTGTCTGGTAAGTGTACACAAAACAAGGCTCGTTCACATACAAAAGATCTCTTGAAGACATAACACTCATCTTCAAATTGTTGCTTCATGGTTTGAAACTCCCCTTAGATGCTGAAAACAGGAAGCATCTGTTTCAGGTAGGCAAACAGACTCTTGGCATCTCCCAGTAAACACTGTTTTTACTTCCATTGCTTTTCAGCTACGTGTTAATTCTAGACATTGTAAGTTGGAGTTTCTCAAACGCCTTCTCCTTTTCTAGCCTCTAAACCTCTGTGATCATATGAAACAGATTAAGAAATAATGAAATGCGCATAGTTTGTGCACTATATTATTTTCTTTTATGTATTACTAAAAAATTTGTTTCTTGTCTGCCATAAAGTACAGTACCTCCAGCTGCTTGATCTAAAAACACATCAGTATTAAGGAAGTGTTCTTTTGTCTTTACCAACGTGGCAATGGCTCATAACAGTTTTCCTTTCAGGCTTTGCCCATGGAAGGAAAAAGAGAGGAACATTGCTTGTATCTTCAAAATTATTGTGTAAAGTTTTTTATATATATGTACATATGCATATATAGCTCCAGTAATTGCCATGCTTTTTAACTCAGCTTTCTCAGATTTATCCTCCAGAAAGCATAATCAGGTGGTGAAAAAAACTGATCAACACCCTTTCAAAGAGCAGAGAAGAGTGTTGCTTTCCTTTTTGCTTCCTCTGAATTTCTATTGAAATTTCTATATTTTACCTGGGTTTAAAAATTTATTTTTAAACTAGAAGTTTAGAGACCTTTTATGGATGATTAGAAAACTATCACGACATCATGGTCTACCAAAGAAGTATTACAAATCTGTGATCTGGACTCTTGATATAGAGGGAAAATACCCTAAAATGATGTTATTACTGCTTGGAGAATGCATCAGGACCAACATTTAAAGGAAGAGGCTCAGACAGACCTAGAGCAGGAAACCATGACAGGACTGAGCGGAACCTCATCATCCACATCACCTGTGGATGAAGACAGGATCTGGAGAAGGCAGCTAGCAATTGAGAGGATATTTTTGTGACAGTTTTGGTATTGGTTTGTCAGAGATCACAGATGTCCCATTAAATAAATGTCTCACTTGGCAGACACAATGTAGGTTAATCACTCCTGAAGATGAAAGGGTCAACCAGGAGCTCTAACTGGAGAGACATTAAGGAGTAAAAGTAGGGCCATAGAAGAGAAGGGGTAAAATATTGAGCAGCCTTCCTGATGTGAGCAGCCTTCCGGGTGTGAGTTTCAGCAGTATCCCAGAACACCCAGCTCTGCAGTGCTTTGCAACCCTTGCTTTGTCGCCACGTATGGTAACACAAATGACAAGTAGGTTGTATTTCACAGCACTTTCCATCTAAGAGGGAGCTCCGTCATGCATCAAATAATCTCTGGGTCTGCAGGAGTTTGTACAAGGTCAGTGGCATGTGTAATTTCTGCACATCCCCATTATCCCCCCTACATACGTGTGCTTACATGGGGGACAGGGAGGGAAAAGGTGGGAGAAAGCATAGTCCTTCTGAGCTAGCAGCAAGATCATGAGGAGATTGTATTGTATCCCACAAATGCTATACTCTGGTCACATAGCAGAAGTGGAGGTAGGGCTGCTAGCAAGTGCTCGGGAAGCACAGGTGAAGCAGCATGAACCAAGGAGTGGACAGAGCAGAAAACGCTCTCGGTAGGAAACTGGGTTGCTCTGGGCCCAAACGAGGGACCAGCCAGAGATTTTAAATGGATCTACCATACCTTTTCTTTACAGTCAGCACCCCAAAATGGCTTTGGTAAATCCCTGAAGCACCATTATATTTGAACACAAGCTAAAACCACAACTATCTCCTGAGCAAAGTTCAACGAACAGAGAAGACTCATTTACAACTCTCATTACTTTAGGATCCCACATTACTTCCATGTGGGTCTTCCTCTGCAGTGTGACTCTGCAACAAACCTTTAGAGACCGTGCTACAAGGTCTACACAGTCCCTTCTGGGTCACTAGGAAAAGCCTCCCCATCTGTCTCAGGCCTGGTGCTGCTCAGAATAGCTCCCAGGCTCTGCTCCTGCTAGCCATGCCCCTCTCCCTGCCTCTGCACTCTTGGGGCTTCTCCAGCTGACCATGTTCAGTTGCTCTCCGGGAAGGGCACTTTCCTCCTTTCTGTTGTGGCTGTCCTGGTTTCGGCTGGGATAGAGTTAATTTCTTTCTAGTAGCTGGTATAGTGCTGTGTTTCAGATTTGTGCTGAAAACAATGTTTATAACACAGGGATGTTTTCGTTACTGCTGAGCAGTGCTTACACACAGTCAAGGCCTTTTCTGCCTCTCACCCCACCCCACCCAGTGAGTAGGCTGGGGGTGCGCAAGAATTTGGGAGGGGACACAGCTGGGACAGCTGACCCAAACTGGCCAAAGGGATATTCCGTACTGTATGACGTCATGCTCAGTATGTAAACTAGGGAAAAGCTAGCTGGGGGGGCCACTGCTCGGGGTCTGGCTGGGCATCAGTCAGTGGGTAGTGAGCAATTGCATTGTGCATCACTTGTTTTGTATATTCTTTTACCATTATTATTATTTTCCCTTCCTTTTCTGTCCTATTAAATTGTCTTTATCTCAACCCATGACTTTTACCTTTTTTTTTCCATTCTCTCCCCCATCCCACTGGGGGGAGTGAGCAAATGGCTGTGTGGTGTTTAGCTGCCTGCCGGGTTAAACCACAACAGTGGCTTTCACCAACTCTGAGTGCAGCAGCCAGGACAGAGCACAGGAGTATTTGGGGACCTCTGTCCTTGCTATTTAGAACTGTGGTGTCTACCCAAAATTCACAAAGACAGTTTATTGAGTGACCTCAAACAGGAGAGGACACCAGAATACTCTGGCTTATAAAGGCGGCATTCTGCATCTGTGCTAGTTTTCATAGAATCATAGAATCATTAAGGTTGGAAAAGACCTCTAAGATCATCGAGTCCAACCGT
>NW_008824865.1:778882-795167 GCF_000699105.1 Pygoscelis adeliae | reverse complement strand
CCTTTTCCGCCAGGCAGCTTTCCAGCCACTCTTCCCCAAGCCTGTAGCGCTGCATGGGGTTGTTGTGGCCGAAGTGCAGGACCCGGCACTTGGCCTTGTTGAATCTCATGCAGTTGGCCTTGGCCCATCGATCCAGCCTGTCCAGGTCCCTCTGCAGAGCCTTCCTACCCTCGAGCAGATCAACACTGCCGCCCGACTTGGTGTCGTCTGCAAACTTACTGAGGGTGCACTCGATCCCCTCGTCCAGATCATTGATAAAGATATTGAACAAGACCGGCCCCAAAACTGAGCCCTGGGGAACACCGCTCGTGACCGGCCGCCAGCTAGATTGAACTCCATTCACCACAACTCTCTGGGCCCGGCCGTCCAGCCATGGTTTTACCCAGCAATTTTTTTACCCAGTTTTAATCCCTATAGTTTGTTGGTCCCTAGAAAGAGACCCCAATTTTGTCTGCCTGGGAGTCTCCTTCTCTCTGAGGCCAATGTGCCTGTCCTGCCTTCATTTCATAGTCCTCCATGGCAGCATTTGCATTTTGTGCATTTGCTGCGGGCACAGTGACAGGTGTCCCTGCCCAGGTCTCTACCTGCCGCTGTCGGGGCTCCGGCCACGTGCACCCACAGATCTGGGAGCAGGGAAGCCAAGGTGCCCTTCCACAGCCCAGGGCAGGGATCCTGATGGGACCCTGCACTCGGGGGCATCCCAGGGAGGTTGCATGCTTGCTTGCGTCATGGTGCTGAGCATTGACATGTAACTCTTCCTATATCCACTCCTGGTCACGTTACCCCAGACCTCAGAGGTAACTGGCATGTGTGGATATCACATCACTTTTCTGTGTCACACCAGCAGCCCAGCGTTGTTTGCAAGCCTGCCCCGGGGCAAGGGGTGAGGGCCGGGAAAGGGGTCACCGCTCCACACAGCCGGGCAGCAGCTCTGCTGTAGCGCTGTCTTGTTCTCTACTTCATGCTCATCGTAGACCCAGTGATATTTTTCTTTTTTGTTCTAGACACATTGGCAACCTGAGTGGCAAACAGTCCCTGCATGAAAATGGGACTGAATTGCTTTAACTCTCAAAGAGATTCTGATTACACATGGTGACAGGAAAAAGTAATTACCAGAACCTTCACAAGGAGGTAAACATCCAAAATATATTACATATCAAAACTTACCGAAAAGCTGATTATATCAATGCCATTTTATGATCTTTGTAACTATGTGGAGACCTCCAAAAGCACTGACTTGTCACTGAAATCTAAATATGTTTTGCAAAAAACCTACAAAACACTCCTTTAATTATTCATAATTGCAAATCCAAGAGGGACTGCTGTGATCAGTCGGTATGACACAGGCTAGGGATACAGTTCCAGAAACTTCCTGAATTACTGAGCAAGAGCATTGCTTTCAGAAAAGTCTTCGGTTCTCATTTTAAAATTTCTGCTACAGAAGAATTCACCACAGCTCTTGACAAGCTGTTCCGAGAGTTAAAATATCAGCTTTTGAATTTGTCTAGTTTCATTAACAGCCACTGAATCTTACCTTCTGCCACCAGATTTCTGCCCCCATAGTTACACTGAGATTCCCATGGCACTGAGCCTTCTCTTGGCCATTAGAGACAGGTCGAGCTCCTTGGTGCTCTCACTGGAAGATGTGTTTTTCTAGTCCTTCAGACATTTTTGTGGCTTTTCTCTGTATCAAACATTTTTTTCAGTATATTCCACAAATTTCTGACACCAGAATGGGACACAGTATTCCAGCAGGGTGGTACCAGTGTAACAAACAGATGAATTATAACATCTCTGCCTTTATTTGTCTGTATATCTCAGATTGTTCTACCTCTTTTTTCATTAAAACTTGCATTGGGAACTCATGCTCAGGTGGTTGTCCAACAGGACCCCAAATATCCTCCAGTGTCTCTTTGCTCTAGCAGTGTCCCATCTTCTTTTGTCCATTCTTTGTTCAAGACATACAATACTACATTTGGCCATATGTGATTTTTGTGTCCAGCTTACTGAGCAGAGCCGAGCCCTCTGTCCTTGTCCCCTTCATTTAATTTGTGCTCCTTCTCTCAGTGTAACTGATTTGGGCTACCACCATCTTTTCATGTTACACAAAATCAGCATGAATCTTTTGCAAGAATGGGCAACAGGATCCCTTGAGACCCCCAAAATCACCCATTTTAGATTAAAAAAAATTGAAGTGTACATGGAGTAACATGAAGAATGCTTACTTTTTCTTTCTCTGCAGAAGTGAAGCCTAATGGCATATTCTTAGTGGTCAGTGTACATTGGCTGGTGATTTTCTGCGTTCCCTTTATGGCTTTGTAAGGCAGGAGCCTAGAATTAACTGGGTTTTGAAATGCAAAGTAAGATTTTTCCCTTTACATTTCAATCCTTCAGGTTTGGAAGCACTCAGCTGGTGGGTTTTATGGCTAACAAAGGCAGGCTGGAGAAAGCAGCTGACTACGGACACTTTTAAATCCCAGCCTGAGAAGTTCTTTCTCCACTGAAGATCTGTATCTGTAATAAATTTAATCCACGTCAACACTTGGGGAAGTTCATGTTTAATGTAATCTAATCTTAAAAGACAGTAAAATATTTGGCTGTAGATTCTTGGATCGAGCTCATATCACTTGTAACATGTTCTGTATTTTTTGTCAGTGTCTTTATCCTTTTCTCAAAAACAAAAAAGAAAGAAATTGTTGGGATGGGAAAGAACAAGCAGTGCAACCAGAACTTCAAAAAAGTGTAAAAGATCTAAAATCACACCTGCAGCTTGATGCTTAGAGTGGATAAATAGCCAGATATACAAACACACACACACACAAACTCCATTTTTCTTTGATGTCCCTAATACAAATGCCGACCAAGGGCTGTCTTGCTTACTTTTACAAAATAAACATGTGAAATCAGAGCCCACGGCGGATGTATTACCGACTAGTGATTTCCTGTTGTGTTCACTGAAGCTACAAGGAGCAAGATAACAAGAAAGGAATAAAATCCAGGTTGTAATACAAGCCTGAAGAGCATATTGATGCTAGTAGGAGCATATTTTTCTGCTCTTATTTTATTAAGATATATATGAAATTGCTAGGTTAGTCACTGATTTCACAGAAAACCAGTGAGCGCTGGCTGGCTCCACACGGTTATCCTGCCAAGGTGACATCTCCCCGGCTCTCCGGCCACATCCGTGCTCCAACTTCCAGACCAGTCTCCTCTTTCACCATTTGTCAGCAAATTTACCGCCTCCCCTCTCATCTCCCGCTCCCGCTTTTGCCCACACTGTAAGGCAGATTAGAGACAAACCCTCCGCACCAAAAAACCCCAGCCCTCCCCCCAAACAAACCAAAACATCTCGTCCCCCCACTCCCAGCCAGGGTGTTTACAAATTTGCTTTCTCTGACCTGGTGCTCAGATTTATCTCTCTCTTTGCTCTTTTGCCATGGTGAGGAGCTAACACCCTCACATTTGGGGAAAACTGAAAGCAGGTACCTCTTTGATGCCATCTTTGCAAAGACCACATGGGAGAGGTTGGATTCTGCACAGGACTGGTCTGCTTTAGTTGTCCCCATCCGGCCCACATTGTCGGGCCATCCCATAGCTTTCTCTGGTTATTTCTGCCACGTGCACGGGGTGAGCAACCACGAGGCTTACACAGGCAGCACAAGAGGACGACTGGCATGGTGGCCAAGCCCCGAGACAACATGTGCGCTGCCAGTGGCAGCTGGGCTGGCACCTCCTGTGCCAGCTGGAGCCTCCGGCTGGTTTGGCCCCACTCTGAGCTCTCTGGTGCAGAGCTGTGACACACAGTACAGACGCGTCCTCTGGGTCTCTGCTGTTCCTCAGATTTATGCAACAAGTACTGCTCTTTCTGGCTGCCTGCCTCTGGTGTCTGCTCTGACAGAGGCTCTCCTCCTTTTCTCTCTCCCAAATACACACAGCTCTCACAGACCATACTGACATCCTTCCTTTGCACAAAGTCCTTAGTCTGTCCAGTCCACAGACTCAGAGGGGCATCCTTTTTAGTGTTTATTTCATCAAGGAGTCTAATTTTGTGCTATACTCCTGTGCAGGGAGGATGCCTGTCACATCCATCACCTTAGCTCAGCTTTCACTCCACTGCCCATATTCTGCTCTTCCTCAGCCCTTCCTCACTATCCTCAGCTATGCCTTTTTGTAGTATCTTCTTCAGCTTCTTCCCACAAAAGAGCTGATGAGTAAGTTGCTTTCTCCACACTGTGCAGAGCGGACATATTTCACAGCAGACCTTGCTGCAGCCAGCAAAAGCTCTGGTCAGATGCAGGTCTTAAGGTTTCTCTGCAAGACCCATCTGGCTTTGAGAAAGCAACCTTTAGCAGCCAGGCAGAACTGTGTTTGTCTTCCTGCAGCTGACATAAACTGGAGAAATTTACTGCTGTGTTGTGTGTCCTGGCTAATTCAGAAGAAATGTGATCATGTAAAAACACCTGGATGAAATCCTTTTTGAGTGGTCTAGAACCGAACATTGTGAAAATCAGACATTCTTGTTAAAACACACTGCACTCGCACTCATGTCTCTACATCAGGAGCCGTTTCCCATGGAGAAGTAGTGTTGGGGAGCTTTTTGCAGGAGTAGAATGTGGCTGAGGTCTTTCCCTGCAGAGTTTTGGAAGCAGAATTAATCTGCTGGGAACTGACACGGCATTTCTGCCACGAGTAGGATTTTCCACACATTTTTGTTATGGTGGGAGACAGGAATAGGAAGAGTCACGAGCACCTTAAAGAGCTTGAGGTGAAGCTTAGCACTGCCTGAAACTTTCTGAGGGAACTTCACCGCTGGGGAAGGGAGAGCTGGTGCTAGCAGCCTAAACTGGATCACAGTCCCTTCCCAACCTCCTTACTGGAGTATCTGCTTACTATTAAAGCTCTTACAGTTGCAAATTGTGACTCAGGTTTCTCATGAATAAATATCAACAAAGGTAAAAAGAGTTTTTTTGCTTAGAGTTAAAAGCGTAGGAACAGCTGAGTTTGTGAAGCTCTGACCCTGCTATGATGTGGATCCCTCCTGTCATTTGTACATTGGTGCCCTTAAATGTGTACATTTAAGGGCACCAATCATTTGCTGTGGTAAGAGCTACTCTAGCACTGGGAAAAGTCTCCAGAGAGAACCAGATTCTCAAAAGAAAACCCCCAGGTTTTCAACAAATTCTCTCTGTGATCGCTGGATCCCAAGACACGCCTGGGCTGCATTTATTACAGTTCAGGAACATGGAAAAGGAGACAAAAGCAAGTGATCACTACAGTTGTAGATTTTGTAGTCTGGAACTATTGGCTGATTTATACCAGCTGATTGTATACTTTTTCATATAATATTCTATTAGTATTTATTATATTATATATGATCTGTATTATATATTGTATTGATGGCTGATTATGTATTATGTTATTAAAATAACCGTGACTCCTTAGAGCCATTTCCACAAGCTGGAGCTTCTTATGGTCTTGGGAGATTATTCTGCAGCCAGAAATAGCTGAAGTACAAAGTAGATCTAGGTATCCCCAACCTTTGATTAGCTGTGTTTCCCACGCGTTCTCCTGACAAACACACATTGCCTCCCCCAGAATAGGGCTATGTGAGTTAAGCTGACTATCTGGTTGTTCCTTTTTTTTTTTGCCACCATAGGTTTAAAAAAAACCCCAAAAACCAGCGTATGCTGTACAGAATATGGTCCCATTGAGAACGTTTGCAAGTGTTATCTCCATCTGTGGTGAGAGAGAACTTCCAGGATTTCTTCTATGCTATTTTGAACACACATCAGTTTATGGGAATATTCATTAACTACTATTGAAAATTTTATTTGAAGAATACTGAGTTACAAATACTACATAGGAAAAGAACAGTCATCTGGTACATAAGCAATGTTTTAATGGCTAAATGTTTTTTTACATTAAAATCAAAGTAAGATCAATATCTGAGGGCCAAGGATGCTAAATTACGTCAGTGTTTTCTGACCATTCTAGTAAATCATAATGTTGAGTTCCTGAGTAAGTGGGGCAGAAATCCATAAAGTGAGTTTCTGTGAAAAAAAAACAAACCACAAAAAAAATGCACAACTTTTTCTTTTCATAAAAAAGACCAGCTCAAAACAGAGAACATGATTTCTTCTATGCTATTTTGAACACACATCAGTTTATGGGAATATTCATTAACTACTATTGAAAATTTTATTTGAAGAATACTGAGTTACAAATACTACATAGGAAAAGAACAGTCATCTGGTACATAAGCAATGTTTTAATGGCTAAATGTTTTTTTACATTAAAATCAAAGTAAGATCAATATCTGAGGGCCAAGGATGCTAAATTACGTCAGTGTTTTCTGACCATTCTAGTAAATCATAATGTTGAGTTCCTGAGTAAGTGGGGCAGAAATCCATAAAGTGAGTTTCTGTGAAAAAAAAAAACCAACCACAAAAATAATGCACAACTTTATCTTACCATAAAAAAGACCAGCTCAAAACAGAGAACAAGAAGGGAAACTTGAGCTTAGACCTTCATGATTCCCTTAACCTCATCTGGTAGGCAAGACTGAGTTGATGGCAGTATGCATCTTTCTACTGCTGTATCCAATTCAACATCCCTTTTAGAAATTCAGGAACAGTTCAAAATTAATTAATAACATGAATTAAATGTGAAATTATAAATACAATACCTGTCCTGCTCTCTCTCTGTTCAATGTTAAATTTGATGTGTTTTATGCTACTCATAATTTCCATTTTCAGTACTTCACCAGTTTTATCTTTAGGTTTCGGAATTAATAGTCTCTTAAAATCCATGATATCCATGCACACGTCTTAGCTATTTCTTTGCCCACCCACAAATTCATGTTAACATCACTCTAGCAGTCTATGCTTAGATCACTTCTTCAACGTATGTAATGTTTTCATCTTTCATCAGAAACAGTCCTCTACCACTACTTGGTAAGTAGGAATTCCACTTCTTGAATGATTTGCCTTTTATTCAAATACAGGGCCAGATCCAGACAGAAATACTGCAACCCCATCCAAACGCTAACCTAAAAGCGACAGGCAGCCAGAAGGACTGCTCCAGATTGCACTACTGCATGGACATGGGGAACTACGGACAGTGGGAACCTCCCTGCACTTTCCAGCAGAGGATGCAAGTGGAAGCAAAAGGAGAACGTTCCTATGCCCAGGTCATTTTGTTGTCAGCACAAGCACAACAGAAGTGCTCCTCCAGCATCCCTGCTGCAGTTACAACACAGTTGCTGTGGCTCTTAGGGTACAGTACTCCATGGGGAAAGAAAAAGATGGAGACTCCTAATAATAGGAAGATTCTGTGATATTACAAATGTCAGATCAGGGTAGCACTGCATGAATCAGAGAGAAAAAAGCAGCTTATTACTAAGCGAACTGCTTCTATTTATACACAAATAACTATAGCTCAATTATGCACTTAAGCACTGCTTTTAGGCAAATTTGCTTTCTGTAAAGCAAAAGCAATATGGTAGAAGTTACTTTCCACTACATCCCTTCAAACAGTACAGTCTTTGTGCTTGTTAAACTATTATACAGTATGTAATCTCATTAAGCCTGTGAGAAAGTGGCAAATTTGCCCTTTAGATTTTGGGCGTTTTTTTATTACATGGATTGTAAGTTCTCAAGATCTAAACCCAAGCTGCTAGTGCTTTTTTTTTTAAGAGAGACTCAAACATGAGAGGATTATAGGTCATGGCGTTACAACATCTGTACAGGGATGGTGGGAGAGGTTCGACTGAATCTCTTAGAATTGTACGAGGAACATATTTAGCTGGTTTAGGTTACTGTCTGAGTTACATAATGTAATTTTTGTGCAGTTTTGGACCTTTCCTACTACAGCAGCTTGGTGTTTTTTTCTCTGTTTTTTGAAGTAGTTCTTAAGTCACTGAGATCAGCTTTTGTGCTTAAATCAAATTTTAAATGATACTTTTTATGTGACACTGTTAATATGCAGTTATCTTCTGGATTTCTGTGATTGGCGCCTTCAAGCACATCTCAATGGAATGTTTTCTTTACCCTGCCACATTTATGTTGCCTTCAGCTTTCTTAGAGGCAGTTTGGCTGTTAAACAGTTTCTTCCCTTGAGGCAATACTGATTACCCTTATTTATGACATCGTCTCTGAAAGTGAGATTTTTACGATTCTCCAAGGCAGAAATTTATTCTCGGCAATTTTCTTCTTTTACAGATTCCTTCAATAAAATAAATGTTGGAACCAGGTGCATATAATGGGAGTCCCACTTTGCTTACAAATAAACTTAAATCATTAAGCCAAGTGGGTAGAGTAACATAAGACGTGACATCTATTGCTTGTTGCCTCAGCCATCTTTGATTGAATGATGAGTTAGTGGCATCTTATCGTGTTAGTACTGGGAGCTCCCCAGATGCAGACCAGTGCTGAGATGTGAGTACCACATCTCATACAAAGTGTGCACAACCCACTTCAGCTTGGTGGCTGGTGACAGATATGGGACAAGTGACCAGAGCAAGGGAAGTTTACTCAGTGTTGCTCCTTTTGTCTATTCTCCGGTGGAAAAGGAAATTGGGACCACAGAGGCTGTCACAGCTGTTCATTAGGGGCGTTCAGTCCATCCCCTCTGGGGTGTCTCCTTGTTGGTGCTAGAGAAGGAGCACTGCGCAAGCAAGTCATGCATTTTTATCTGGGACACTGAGGTTGGACAATTTAAGATACTGAAACTGTAACTGTTGTCTCACTGTAGTGATAGTTTCTTAGGAACAAATGTACAGCAGAGATTCACCTTTCCCTCCTCTGAAGATAGGGAGACACTCGTTAGAGCCAACTACGCTGTAATCATTTTTGGACACTAGGCAGTTGTAAGAAAATATCTCCATTACTTTTCAGCAGCTGATATATAACTTTGAGAGGTTTTCTCATTTTATCAGAATGATAATAACACCCATAAAACTGCTAACATTTCTCCCAGTTTGTGGAGCTATATCTTCTTTTCATTATTTCATTAGTTTTAAAACTTGTATAAGTGGCAGACACTAAATGAGAGAGAGAACAAGTGTATGTGTAATAGCAAAGATTAAAGTTTCCTAAAAAAGCCCTTGCTGTCACTTCCCCCACCCTGGCCCCAACCTCAGACTGTTGTATCAAGAATTGGTGTCTGCTTATAACTGGAAATGTAAAGGGGTGTGGATGAGAAACTGTTCCTGTAACTCATTGACTATCCCCCTTTCCCTAAGGTTTTTCATAATTGCTCAGCGCAGCTCTTACCCCACTCAGCTCATAAGAGAAAGCATCTCCACAGATAGCTCTTCCATTCAGAGCAACAGCATGAGGTCTCAGTTTCAGGCCAAGAT
Source organism: Pygoscelis adeliae (assembly GCF_000699105.1). Lineage (NCBI taxonomy): Eukaryota > Metazoa > Chordata > Aves > Sphenisciformes > Spheniscidae > Pygoscelis > Pygoscelis adeliae. The sequence continues at coordinate 785,809 of NW_008824865.1, read as the reverse complement.
CGTAATTTTGTTGTACTTCAGAGTGTCAGCCCCTTGGTAGCCATTTTTAAGTATTTCTGTCTTCAGGTTTCCCTGGAAAAAGCCACAGAGAAAATTTTAGGACGACGACAACTCTTTGGAGATGACTTACTGCATGCTGTTACTGTTGTGGTCTCATCTTTGTCAGTGAATGTATAGAATGTCTTCCAATGTAGACATTAAAGTCTGAGACTGTAAAGGAAAAACAACAGTCACATTAATTTTCACATAAGAAAGGTTTTGTGTATCATTATAAACTAACAAAGTAAGAAACAAAATAACATTTACAACATTCATTTGGAATCTTCTTGGACATATTTTTTCTACTTGTAATCAATGCAAATTTGTTTCTTGTACCCATTTACAGGCTACAGTGGCATATGCAAAGCCAAAATCCAGATACGGAGATTCAATTAGTGACCTTAAGGCAGATTTAATTAACATCTGCAACTAACTGCTTTAAACCGTTAGCATCTTCCAAGGATCAGCTACTAGATATTTTGCCCATATTTTATGTCCCACATCTCCACAGCTCCTGCTAGAAATCTCTGCTATGTATGTCCCAGCTTTAAGGACACTGAAGGAACACTGTATGTCCACAGAGCCTTGTTTGTTATACTTCTTATTTACCATATATCCTGTATTTAGGGTGTATCAAGAGGACATACAAACTCATTAAACAAATTCATTTGGATCTCCAGTGACAGTAATTTCCCATACAAGCAATGAAGAGGAATCATTGCATTTGTTATGTGATCAAAGTTGTTAAGGAAATAAAGATGAATTACACTGCTCAGGAAATGATGAATTGCTATGCAATCATGACTTTTTAAAAATATGCCAAGGAGAAACCCATGATGGAACCTTTTGCATAAATTAGCTAATGTTATTTCAATGGTGCATGGTAGGAGGGGAGCAGAAGCTAGATCACAGTATTTGTAACTTAGGACTGTGCTTAGACTGCTTATTTCAGGCATCCACACTAAAAAGTGCTGATCCCTAGCACACTGATTTAAACTGCCTAAATAAGGAATGTTGGCTATTACGGAGCAAATGGGGAGAGGCTTCTAAAAGCCTCTGGAGAATGTGTTAGGGTACTTATATATGGTGTCTTCTCTCCATTGGCAAAGCTCCAGCATACAGGGGGTTCAGTATAGGGACCACCTCTCTACAGTGATTTATTGCTGTCTCAGATGTGGCCAAGTGGGAGAGCTAGCTCAAGGTGGCCATATGGACCCAGCAAACTTGGTGTCATGCTGAACTCAGTGATTACAACTGTATTAATAAATAAAGTTGCACTTGAGCTCTGAGGCCCTGAGCCAGAACTCTGCAGTAGACACCATTGTCCCTCTGACCAAGGTCTAGAACTGAAGGTCTGGGGGAGACAGGGAGGTGATGGTCCAGGGGAATGAGTGACCCTGTCCTCCCCAAGCAGCGAGTGGTTTGTCCTGGTTTTGGCTGGGATAGAGCTAATTTTTCTTCCCAGTAGCTGGTACAGTGCTGTGTTTTGGATTTAGTATGAGAATAATGTCGGTAACACACTGATGTTTTAGTTGTTGCTGAGCAGTGCTTACACTAGTCAAGGACTTTTCAGCTTCCCATGCTCTACCGACTGAGAAGGCTGGAGGGGCACAAGAAGCTGGGAGGGGGCACAGCCAGGACAGCTGACCCCAACTGGCCAAAGGGATATTCCATACCATGTGACGTCATGCTCAGTACATAAACTGGGGAAAGCTGGCCGGGGGGCCGCTGCTCGGGGACTGGCTGGGCATCGGTTGGCGGGTGGTGAGCAATTGCATCGTGCGTCTCTTGCTTTGTATATTCTTCTTCTTCCTACTATTATTAGTAGTAGTATTTTATTTTATTTCAATTATTAAACTGTTTTTATCTCAACCCATGAGCTTTCTCACTTTTACTCTTCTGATTCTCTACACCATCCCACCGGGGCGGGGGAGTGAGCAAGCGGCTGTGTGGTGCTTAGTTGCCGACTGAGGTTAAACCACGACATGGTTAAAGCAGTTGCCCAGGAAGGTCCGGAGTTCTCATCAGAGGGAGGGAACTTATGGATATCACTCAAAGCCCCATAAATGCAAAACACAAACAAGTCCTGGATCTGAGGCCAGAAGCCAGGACTTCCTCCTGCACTTCTAAGCAGCAGAGTAACGATTTTTCTTTCTTATTGTCTTGCCCTGGTCCTACAAACTTCACCTTTCTTTTTCCCCCCACATTTCCCCCCTGAAAATTGGACTGGTTTTAGGAGGAACTTGCTCTCAGGCTATTCAGTTGACTGGTGGCTAGCGTATTCTTTCAGAAGCTCCCATTTCCTTGGGCAAGCCTTCTCATCACCATCCCTTTTAGTGTCTGGACTCACTTGGTACGGCCTGAGCACATCTGCCTTGTCTGCCGCCCCTGGGGATGGAGGCAGAGTTTATGGCTCTCCCTGCTCATCCCTGAAGTACAGCAGATCTTATACATCTGGCTCACGTATTTTTCTAGACTGGTAGGCTTAATATATGGGGCACTTTGACTTGGGGCAATTTGACTTAGGTGACTTAGACATTATGCGTGTCAAAATAGAGGTGTCAAGTGAATTAAAATACCGACCGCAGTGAGACAGTACCCGAGAGCAGGCAGCTTGAATTGTTTTCTGAGACTTAAGTGCCTGCACTAGTCTTGAATTCTTCTTTGTACTTCTGGGTTGTTTAACTGAAAATATAAATGAGAGGGTCTAATCCTGGAGCTGTTACCTGCACAATGCTCTGTGCTGGGTTCACAGTAAATGCTATGATGTCAGAACTTATCAGTAAATTTCTTAGGGACCAAAACTTGTGTGTTTTCCTAAAAAAAAGGTGTGATTATTCGTCCACAATTTTTTAGGAATATAGAAATGTGCAACAAATAACAAGACTTTCATACATTTCTCATACCTCTACAATTTGCTGTTTGAAATAAATTTTTGTCTGTATAAACACATAAGAAAAAACCAACATTAGAGATTATTGGAATGCAGATAGGGACTTTAGTCATGGATTTACAGGCAGAAGTCAAATATAAGCAATGAGAAATGGAAGTGCCAGTGAACCAACAATCTAATTTGCACAGATCAGAATTTAATATAAAACTGGAGATTGTTCTTCTGTAGCCTTCCTGCAATAAATTACTATACACAGACTACAGCAAGTTGAAGTGATTTTTCTTCCTTTTTGCCATTGAAATATCCTTTTTTTGAAGAAGAAGAAATTTTTTTTTCTTGGTAAATCAAGATGAAAATAAATTAAAAATTAAATTTAAAGTCTAGTTACGTGGTATTAGTTCCAGGAAAATATCTCATGAATATATAAGACTACAACATAAAACCCATCAGTTTACTCTGGCTTGCTCTCACTCCTGGTAGACATACATTCTAAGAGCAATACCACAATAGGGGTTAACACGATTGTATTCTTTTGAATATTTTCTGTAGACTACTTTGGGGCTTTTAGGAATACACGGCATGAAAACCATGCCACGGTCTACATACAATATCCTATTTCTTACCAGGTGCTGGAATTGTACATAAAATACGATCTGTGTAGATTGCTGAAGTAGGTTAAGCTTTTTTACAATAACTCCCACAACTTACTATCATATACTTAATGAGCTTCTGGTAGATTTATTTTATTGTATTTTTCTCAATTGAAGCCTAGACTTCAACCCAACCCTGTTGGGTTTTTCTATTGAGCTTTCTCAGGACATGTCTATGCAGAAGTGAGCGCTGCGTGAAAGGCACTAGTGCACTGAGCCTGGGCTAGTCTAGTTCTGTGCTGCATGGAGCATCTGATCAGCACGGTGGGTTGCCTGTAGCGTGCTGAATCGCTCTGCGGGAGACCAACCATGGGAGCAATCTCCGTGCTGTCAGACAAGGAAACGCAAGCTAAAGAAGTGAGACTACATAATTCTCTGGCCACAAAATGCAAGCTTCAGGTGATCAAAGTTGAAAAGTTGCTGGGATGTCCTGAAGAGAGGAACATAGCCATCTCCCACCCATCAGACTGAAAGTGTTCACAGGAGGAAGAGAAGGAAAAGGTCCCTCATCCCCAGAAGCAGCGACTCAGAAAAGAATAAAAATCTGAGCTGAAAAAGTGGATTTTCAGATTCACATCACAGCAGGGACATTAATGATGTGTCACTATGATACTCAATGAAGCAAACACAAAACTGCAGCATCATAGTTGGATTATTTCGTAGCTGTCTGTAAATGAAAGCATTAGATAGCTTACCAGGTCTAAAGGCTGAGCTGTAAGAAAAAAGCTTTCCAGAGAAGAGTTAGACATCAGCACCTTAACAATGGCTACACTAAAATACAGCTACCTGTATGTTTGTAGGTACCTTATATGTTGCTACTTACTTTGCTGTATGTATATTTAGCCAAGAAGTAGTTCTCCTTTTCAATACTATCTGTCAAAACACAGAACAAGGAGGGTTGGTGTCAAAACAAGGAGCAAAATCCATAATCAGTTCACATTAATTGTAGCGAGTGGCTAAGGTCAGAGTAAGATGGTTTGTGGGTTATTTAATCTCTTCCTCTAGCCTCCTTAGGGTGATCTCAGGGGAACACGACATGAGTGATTTCCCTCTCTAGCAGGCCAGCTGTTCCCAGTGCCACACCTTTCTCATATCAAAACGCTGCACTCTGCTTCTCACCTCTGTAACGTTCAACTTAGGGTCAGTTCTCCAGCTATTTCTAGCAGGAGTCAGTGCCATTATACTGCTGAAAAGGTGGCCTGAGGAGAGCCCTGTATACAGACACTACTTCACAATGAGGAACCAGGCTTACCAATTGAATCACCATCATCCCAGAAGAGAGACCCAGAAGCTTCTCCTTGTTCATCCAGGGCAATAATGAGCCCAAATGGATTCAGACGGCTGTTGACAAACATGTTGAGAAGTGTCAGTACAAACTGGCGGGCACTGTCCCAAGTTATTTAGCAAAAACTTCTGAACACAATTAACTCTAATTTTAAGGTTACAAAAAAGGCCGCAACAGAAGAATGACAACCATGCTCACCAAAATGGCTCCTGAAATGATGACGAAAAGTTTACCTTGCCTTGTCCCACTAAAGTGTAAAATTCCCACTTTTCGAGTGCTCATGTGGACAAGTTTCCCCTTCTTTAGTGGCCTTAATGTGTGATAATTGGGCAGTCCGGGAGGCAACTGGTCACCTTACTGTGCTTTGGTTCAGTTCCTGCACAGTGCTGTTCCCTTCCTTCACTGCTCACATTAGCTTCTGAGCATGGTTCAGATGTGAGGCCAGTATATTACCCATTGGTGTGGGGAAATAATTTTCCTCAAAAGAGATTTAAGCTTTTCCACCTTGCCTGTGGCATTGGAGAAATACATCCAAGGAGAAGAGTTTTGCATTTTCCCCTTCCATATGTTTACTTTGAATCACTGGCAGCAGGTCACTGTGGCAGTACGAGGCGCAAAAGCTTTTCAGAGCATAACCAGCGAGCCAGGAGTAGCTTTCAGCTGTGCAAACTATGATGTGGGTGATCTCTGGGGTCACTTCTTCTAATGCAATGGAGCAAATAGCAGGGTAAAAATACTGTGCTTATCACCTGGGATGGCAGCTGGGAGCTGCAGATAGCCTCTCTTCTGCGCTTTCTTTTGATTGCTTTTCTGGCTGTTTGTGGGTCTGACCTGCACCGTGGTTGTTTGGTGACGGACATAGATGATGTTACCTCTTAGTAGTGGTCGTGGCTGGTGCCTGTTCTGGCAGGATGTAGCCTCCGCGGATGAACAGGGGGACCTTGCTCAACGGGGCAGCCACAGTAGCATAGTTCTTGTTCCAGGTACTTGGCAGTTTATCACCCTACTGCACAAATTAATGCAGTTAAAAAAACTCAAATCCAGGCACCGTACATTGTGACCATATACCACTGAAAAAGAGACTAAGGGGTACATTTTCATCTCAATTACATCAGTGAAGATGCAAACAGAAAAGTGGATTTCAGGGGTATTATTCCGGTTCCTTTTTTTAACATGGAAGAGGATCTAGCCCCTGCAGTTATGCATATGCATGAGATAGAAACATCATGAATGAAAGACAGCAAATCGTCTTTAAAAATGGTATCATTATTCCATATGCTGTGAAAAAAACCCTCATCAAGACACTGAGCAAAAAGCAAAAGAAACTTTTGTTTCCTCTTTTATGCATATGGAGCCTGTCACATTTCTTCAGTTTAAGGTAAGTGATTCATAATCATTTGGGAATGTAAACTGTAGATTTTCTTCTCTTTTAAGGACAAGTCTTCCCCTTTCAAAAAGTAATTACAGCATTCAGTGAGTGAAAATCGTATATGTGTAGGCAACTAGCATAAGCTATCTGCATTATGCCTTCCTGGTTTAATGCCTCAAAACCAGGTGTAGGCAAGGCTTACAAACAGAGTAGATAACAGGAAGGCTTTGCTCTTGCTCTCTGTAAACGGTAATTATAACTTATGGTAAGTACCCAACCTTGTTTTTGGATAAGCATCATGTGTATGACAAGTACATGCCAAATGCTGGGAGCTGAGCTTTGCTAATGCCGGGGGCATGCCCCGTAGGCAGGGCAAGGGCCACCGGCGCTGCCGTCCCCGTGCCCAGCCCAGCAAGGGGAGCTCAGAGGGAACCACAACAAGGAGAGCTGAATGAAATGCTTGACCTTGCAGCGCCACAGTCTTATGAAAAGAGAAAAAGGAAAGGGTTGGATGAACATCCATCTGAGGACACCAGCCAAACGCTGAAAATGACCAAACTTCTTTAAAAATAAGTCTGAATTTCCTCTGAGAGCATTTCTGTCCTGCCTGCTCCTCTGCCAGTGTCACTCAGGGTGGTTAACAACAGTCTGATGCTCCTGGGCTCACATTTCTGAAAGCTCTTGGCATCAG
>NW_008824865.1:770400-778867 GCF_000699105.1 Pygoscelis adeliae | reverse complement strand
GCCAACACTGGTCTTATCCTGCAGATTGCAGCAAAGCGTAGTTAGGTTGAAACTGAGCACTTTTGGAAATGCAGCACTGGGGATGGTGATCGAAAGGTCAAAACCTGTAGTCTCTGAGACTAGAAGAGGCTGGCACTTTCCACGGAGCAGATTGTTCTGCATCTCTTGGAAGCATCTTTCAGAGAGGAGCCTCACCCTACTTACTAAATATGCCTTCTGTCAAGTGATGCATGCGCAAAACTGCATGCGCAAAATAGTTCGCAGCATGTTCTCAGGAGTACAACTCAGGTTTCTGTCTCTGTTTCTATGCAGGGAAGTGTATCAGTACAAGAATTAAAACATGCAATAAGGGAGGAAAAAAGAAAGAAATCTTTACAGTTTCATGAATTTCTAGGCTGCTCTTGAAAATTCAGTTCTCTGTGTCTTAGAGCTTTACAAACCAAAAATAGAAAATAAAATGCTACTGAAAGCTGTGTAATTTACTCTCCCAGCTAGCCTTGTGTAGACTTTTTGTGCTCTAGTTTTCTTAAACACAGATGCCGAGGTAAAAATACTGCTGAACATTGATAAAAGTTATTTTGCTGGAACTGTACCATTTTAAATTATGTAAAAATGTAAGAAACTGAATCTTAAAAATACATACGGTATAGTAGTCAAACCATGGTGCTTCAGGGAAGTATACATCCACAGATCTTGCTCCCTGTAATTGTTATAAAGTGATTAAAGTCTTTTTTCTTTGTGCATTTCTGATATTACATTAGCTTTATTATATTTGCGCATGGAGAGATGTATGCTGAATATTCTAATAACATCAAATCTTGGATATTATGGCTGATTTATTATCAAAGCAGTGGACTAGTGCTGGCTAATCTATAATGTTAAACAGACAAGCCAATCCTATTTGGGGGATATTACTGCAGTTCCGTGGGATGAGTCAATGTTATATGATTATTTTGGTCTAGTACATAGCTCTATGTCTTGCAAATGTAACTGGCCTAGGTGCACTCCTCTAACATCTGAGCAATCCCAGTGAGGTCTACAGCAGCCTGTGCAAGACAAGACTTCACATCTGATGATGGAGTGGGGGGACACCACTGCTCAGTGCCTCTTGCGCCGTTCCTGTTGCAGAAACAGGCAGGGAGTAAGGTCTGGCAAGGAGGACAGACAGATATTTGTCTTCTTGGCAACAATTTAAAGTTGCAGATAAATAATAATAAATAATGTGCTGCTAATTGCACAATTGCTGTACTTCGTTTTGCAGCATGCGTTGTGTCGTATTGCTGCAGGGTTGAAATCATGCTAAAGGCACTTTCAATTAATAACTCCAGGAAAAGCTGGAATCAAAACATACTTCCTTTCTTGTCACGAGTTGCTTATTCTCACAAACAGATTAATTTTGATTCTCAACATAGGTGTTTGCCCCTTTGCAGAGTTACGGTTTACCCCCAAGGTTTACCCCAGGGAGCAGGTGGAGCGTAAAAAGTGAAGGTGGAGGAGAAAAGTTAAGGCAAAGTTACCATTTGATTTTTTAGGGATTTTTATATATGTACATAAACAAATAGAAGCAGTAAAAAATAACTGATTTATTAAAGTATGCAAATCTCACATTAGAATACAAGAATTGCTAAACTGGAAATTTGTCTTGTCCTGTGGCTTGTCTCCCACAGTGGGCAGTGCTAGATGTTTCAGGCAAAGTGTCCTAGTGTTGCAGTAAGGAAGGTTGGGGTAGTTTGCTCTGTCTGTTTAGATCTTACTAGCTGTTTAACAATTAAAGGTTGGCTTAATCTATAAAGTGCCTTGAAAACTTGAAGGAAAACCCTATAAAGTCAAGATGCCCCTCTCTCCATATTTTCTCTGCATTATTATGACAACCCTGGCTATTCTGGTCTGTAGAGAAGTGGGTAACCACCATCTGAATTGTGATGAGCCTTGACTTCATGACTCCCTAAATAACAAGCCAGTGTGTAAGGCAGTTCGCCATTTTAATTTTGATGGATGTCTCACTTGCTCACACCCTAGGACTCAAGGAGCGATGGGAAAGCTATGCCTGACCCAAAGGGAAAGCTGTCCCTGACCCATCTTCTCTAGACAAGCAGGTGCCATGCTGCAGTTTGACGCAGTCACTGCTGGCCTGCAATGCCACGGTGAGGGGCTTACAGCTCACCTCTGCCCCTTGCTTGTGCTAGCTGGCACAAGCCCTGGCTGCCACCTCTCCCACCACAAGAACCAGCAACATGTTGCCTCCAAAGCTCTGCTTCCCCCATCAGGCCACAGGCACCTGGCCTTCCTTTTGTGCTGCAGTCCCCTAAAAAACATTAGGAACCCCTTATCTAGACCCTCTATCATTTTATGTATCCTTATAATGTTCCCTTTCATTCACTTCTTTGCAGGAAGGCACCCCTGGCTTGTCACCTTCTCTTCGTGGGAAGGTTTCTCTCACATCTTTCATCATCGTGCTGGTCTGAGACCCTGTGAAATCTCCTTTTTAGTCATCAGCTATTAGAAACCTGGGGGAGTCTGAAGATGAAAGACTGACGAATGAAGTGCCTCGGTGGAGTCAGAATGGTTTTAGATGCAGGAATAAGAATTTCCTTTTAAATTCATGGAGGCACAAGGGCTGGGTAAAAGAAGTGGCCTAACAGTGACTAACAGTGGCCTGTTTATATGTTTGATCATCAGCAACATCTAGAAAATGTATCAGTTGTTCTGGAAGCATGCTGATCACAAACAGCTCTAGGATACATCACAGGCAAATATTTAGCTCTGCTCAGATATACCTTTCTGGTGCTGTCAGCAGTCAGTGGTGGGGCAAGGAGAGAAACCCACCCTTGCTTCAGCCGAGCAGTGAAAGCCCTGACCCCAGTGCCATGCCCAGCACAGCCATAGGAAAATGCTGCTTTTTAAAACCTGTCATATTAGCAGCTAACATTGTCATTACCGTTTCCATAATGACTGCATTTGCCTGTGATGCTGGGAAACTCCTAGCACAGCCCTTGAGATGCTACAGCTCCAAAACGCTCTGGGTGAGTGGTAATATGGAAACCAGTTTGCTTTAATATCTGCGTGTTTCTTCCTAGCTCAACAGTTACTGCTCTCTGTGTGTGTCCTTGGAGGGAGCTGTCAGCAAAATAACAGGAGCACACGAGGGGCAGCATCCAGCCTGTTTACATCCATTCGGCGCTTGGAGTAGCAGGGAAATGCTGTGCCCTCACTTTCATCCTCCCACTTCAAGCACTGGGCAGCTCTGTACTGTCTGTGCTGCTCAGAACTGCATTCTGCAAGCTTTGACAGTGGAGGGAAGAAATGGCTGGATATGAGCAAACATGCCCTGAATGTCATCCAATGCCCTAAGTGCAGTTCATTTCTTTTATTCGAGTATGATGGCATTTTTTAATTACAATACTTGCCTCTTTAAGAACGGGAGCAATCATAAAAGCAGGTCCCCAAAGGAAGGCAGTATCTATTCCATGAGTCTGCTGATCAGCGGTAAATCTAGTGTTGAAAGTGAGATATGCAATGTTAATTCACATTTTTATAGAACTTGCAGAATATTTTTATATTACTGTGACAAGAAATCTTCCTCAAGACATCCTTCAATACTGCCAAATATTTTTCCTGGTTGAGGGGATGCCAAAAGCTGGACCGAGATTCAGAAATTGCAGTAGCACCTACCACACTGGAGCAGACCAGAACCCTCAGAAAATGCTGGAGCTGATTTCTTTTCAGAATAGCAGTGGTGGGAAAACAACTAACTTGATTTCTGTCCAGTGGGTTGAGACTTCATCGAGGGAGCCAAAGAGCAGGATGGGGGCCAGGACCAGGATAGGGAACACAGAGGAATAACACTGTGCTCTAGGATCTAAAGCATTTGTGAAAATCCTTGGATTTGGCTTCCCGCACCTTTCACAGATTTACATTAGAAATCTTTTGCAGGACAAACACAAAGCAACGTTCATACATATTGCACCTTTTAGCTGCCTTTCCTGAATGGGTGAAAACTTACGGAATTCAGTTGATTTTATTCAATGCATTAAAATTGTTTTGGATTCTGATCATGTCCTCCAGAGTGCTAACAGTCCCATTTCCCTGGCATCATCTGCCAGCTTGGGAAGAGATCTCTATTCCACCATGCATCAGCTAATGAAAATATTGAATAGCACCTGGCAAAGAGGAGACATTCTCCCCATCTCAGGAACCTCCACTCATCTGGCATAAAATCCTTGAGAATTTAAATAGGCTTTCAGTCACTTGAAAGCCTATCTCTGAGGAAATTCATAATGGATCCTCGTTCCCTAGTTAGCTTATAAGAATGTCACGTGGAGTGTGTCCCAAGCCCTCCTAAAATCAAGGTAGCTTGTACCTCCTGCTTTCTCCTGCTCCTCTGCTCCCTTTCCCATCCAACAGCCCTGCTGCCTTGTCAAAGATGGCAACTGGGCTGGTTTACCATCATTTGTTTTTGACAAATTCACACTGGCTGATGCATATTAATGTATTATTCTCTAAGGACATACAAATTATATGTTTAAAAAATTATTTACTGTGTTTGTTTAACTGACTTTGCAGCTGCCCCTGTCTAAAGACAGGTTTCTGTTGTACGCTGGCCAGAGCAGAGCGGCTCAGTGTCGGTGTCCTGCTCTGACACCCTGCCTGCTCAGGGCATAGGCATTCACTGCACCCAGCCCAGACGTACAGAAATTACCCCAAATGAGCAAAAACACCTTGGCAATAAAAAGACATCTATTCGGTGTTCAGATTTCTAAAATATTGCAAGTTTAGGGGAGTACATGGAACTCGGGAAAAAATGTTCTTGAAGGCATGCCTCAGGCTCTGCCTGAAAGAAACCTCAATTCATTAGAGTTTATTTTTCTGTCAAAAACAGTAGCTCTTTTGGACACCTTAATCTTGGTCATTATTGCATTTTGACAAAATGCTTTGTAAATATTTAAAGCGTGGTGTGCTTTTTGATGAATTACCTTGTCTTAAATATAAAACATCAGTTTTTCTTGTCATCCCAATAGCTTCTCTCTATTTTTAATTTTGCTGTAATATAATTATAATACTGATTCAATACACTTTGTCATGGGAGATTTCAGAAGAAAAAACTGATCAAGAAATTATGACAAAAGAGAAGTCGATCTTATTTGCATGTGGAAACAAGCGTCTCGCCATCTAACTCAGCACTATTTTCTCTTGCAATTATAGCAACCATGACCACAAATTCAGCAAACAAATGAACTTGCCCATTTTGAAAATGTAAACCATTAAGCCACACCTGTGATCTATGAAAGGTGCTTAATTCTGTCTACATGCTTCCTGTGGCTAGGTGCTGGCCTCTCTTCTGTCTTATTTTTCCCGTTTGGCCATTAAGCAGAGCTTTCCCTTCCAGTAATGGATTACCACCTCCCAGTCTTTTTGGACAGCTGAGCTACTGGCACCTCTGTTTCACTGAGTGAAAGCCTCAGAGGCACCTTAAATGCTTATAGGAATCTACTGGGATTATGTTCTTGTTTGTTATTTGAAATGAGCACCTAAATATTTGAAATGAAATGAAAAATCCGAAACGACCACATGAAATAGCTGTTGCTTGGAGACTCCCTGCCCAGGCAGAGTTGTTTTTATGGTGAGGCTTGTGAACTCATAACAGCTCCACCTGAAAAACTAATGCAGTTTTTTTAGCTCTCCTTTGTATTTGTTACAAGTAAGGGAAAGGTTTGATGTAAAATTCCATCACCCATACATCGAAAATTCTGTTTCAGTTCTCTCTTTCTCTAAAACCCACATTTCTCCTCCTGTTGCCATCTAGGTCACTTTCTCTACTTAAGCAGAAAGTAGAGAATACTTTCCAAAGTATTCTTAGTATTATTCCACTAAACCATTGAATATTAATTGGAAATAGTAAGAAATACTCATTAAGTAACAATAGTAACCAGAAGTAACTAATAATAGTAAGAAATACTTCTAAGCCATTTTAGGATCTAGCTATGGCAACATTAGCAAGTGATGTGCCTACTAGGATGGGACCTGGGTAGTGAAACAGTTTGTGCTGATCTCCTGATGCCTACACTCCCTACATGCATTTTAGAGGTTTCATTTCCTAGTAATCCCAGTCTGGTCCCACTGACTAAACTCCCATCAAGTTTCGTCTCAGTTTCGCCCAACGGAAGTCTCCGCTGGCGCACCTAAGACTGCCCTACAGTTCAAATCAAAGCAAATTTGGAAATTTGCTAATGTAGATGTGGCCCAAATAGAGTACATGCATGCTGGGAATGGTCAGAAAGGCAGCTTTAACATCACTAAAGTAATTCTGTATTAGCAGAGATTAGCTAATATTAATGCCAAAATGAACTCGGTCATTTCCAATATTAATACAAATCTCATTAAGCAAAAATAGAGCTAAAATAAATACTTGAAATAGCATATAGCCCCTTGTAAGACATGAGTACCTATAAAACTTCTCCTTAATGTAACCCAGTTAAATAAGGCAGCAGAGTAGGAAGTGGAAGCATACTGCTTTTAAAATTTATCAGTTAGCCATTGCGCTGAGTAGGCAAAACAGGTTTTGTGCATATCCTTTCCATACTCGAATGGGCTGCACTTTAGTGTAATTTCAGTTTAATTTGCAAAAAATACTTTACCTTTTAACCAAAGCGTTTTTAACCTAAAGGGAAAAAAGAACATTAAACAGTCCAGGATGTAGCCTGCACCAATGAGACTAAATTGGTGTCAGAGCTTTGGGCAGTAGCCTTTCATATGTATTATTTGCACTCCTTTTGCTCAAGTCTTTGCATAAAGCATTCTGAAGTAGAAAATTTACCAAAAGCAGGTAAAAAGCTAATTAAAAGATGCTGAGAGGGAAACTAAACCTCACTTTGATTCCTGCTTCTTCCAAACAGAAAACATTTTCTAAGGGGTTTTTCAGTTTGTATTTATTAATCTCGGTTTTGCACCTGCTTCTACACTCAAACATCTCTCTCTCTGTTTTCTCTGTACAATTTGTGGACACAGATGTAGGTTTCATACATAGCACGCAGATGCAAGTGCTAAATTGGAAAATGCAAATGCTGTGGATGATTGGAAAATAGAGACTTCTCTGTATGAGGCCTTCTTGGCATTCTAGACCAGAGTACAGATTTCATAGATTTCATTCAAATACAGAAAATACAGGTATGCGACTTCTATTTTTAAAATAAAAAAGAACTGCATATTTGCCTAGGACAAGAAATTTTCAGAATTGTCCTTACTTAGGTTTTTTTTCCACTGGAAACAAATATAGGTTATATTTTCATGAAAATCCATTGCATATATTAAGAATTATTTTTGTGTGTATAATTTGATTAGATTTTGTTGTAAAACTGCTCTTTTTAAGAGAGAGCATGCAGTAATATTACCGTGACTATTCTCAAACAGATATCAACTAGTTTATACATAGAAACTCAACTACTTTTGTGAGTAAAATGTGATAAAAAAGAGAGAATCCAAACTCACTCATGCATCAGCGACCGCACCACCGTGTTTCCATGAACGTGAGACTCGAAGAACAAGGTGTATAAGTATGGCAGCAGTGAGTATCTGATCTGAAGCGTAGCACGAGATATGTTGGCAAACTCTTCTCCAAACACCGCTGGGTCTTGTTCCTGTTAGGGAAAAGCTTTTATTTGTGCTGAGCATTATAACTAGGGGCTGCAAATTCAACAGAGAACCTGTGTGCAACCTAAGGAGAGCTGTGACTGACATAATGCTACGAAAGTGAATGTTTAAATAAGAAAAAGAACTGATTTGCAAACTGGAAGATGTATTAAGAACAACATCCATTATCATCAAACTAATATTTGTATAAAATTTTTCAACTTGAAAAATTCCACTGAGTTCAGAGAGATCAGGCCCCACCGTGGTGTGTGTGAGCCACCTGCAACGGCCCCAGCCTCATGACGGGAGGGGAGCTGGGGTTTCATGTCTGTTCTTGGGAACAGACACCCTGTCTCTAGAAATTAATTTATCCTGGAGATGCAAGCCCTCTAGGACAGAGAAGGTGAAACACAGGAAAAAGGGAAGACTGGTAATCTGCAAAACAAAGGCAGAAGCATAATTATGTTGGCCAAGAACATAAAGGCAAATCTATTTAAAAGTAAGAGTTAATTCATGGCTCTGCTGAAGCCAACAGGAGTGACAGAAGTCGCTGCGTGCGGTGGGGAAAACATTTCACTCATACAAAGAGATTTCTCCTCCCGTGCCCACCATTTTAGGATGCCCCGACCGAGGGGACACCCATGCATCAGCAGTGCCCCTCACCTCCTCGCTGCCAGCGATGCTCTCCAGGGAGGGAGGGCACACATACTGGGTCCCGCCATCAAGAGGGCAGGTCTAAGCGATCTGTCTACACTTGTCGGCTGCTTCTGATCTACTTCAAGGCAACCTTGACTCTCCCCTGCGATGGGTTGCGGAGCACGCAGCCCGGGGCAGTGCTGAT
>NW_008824865.1:763314-770380 GCF_000699105.1 Pygoscelis adeliae | reverse complement strand
TTTCCTTTAATTCCTCCTGTCTGACCTTCTCCAGCGCTAAACTGAGCCAGCTAACGAGTCACATGGCTCCCTTCCTCCTTCACAAAATTTTCCCATAATACTCAGTTTTCTCATTAAAATTGAAGAATGTATGATGAATTCCAAGGATAATGAAACATAAAAGGAACAGAAGTAACAAAGCTTTTTATATTATCTACTGCTTTTCAGACAAGAAAAGTATTAATTAAACCATTTGAAATCCCCAATGGGTTAGGCAAAGTGGATATTTAAGATTTTATTTTAACACACTTAATATTAACGAAACTCAATATTTAAGTTAAATTTCTCCATTATTATGTTTACATCAGAATTAGTCACTGATAATATTCCCTGCTGGCTCTGAGCTCCAGAGCATCCATCTATTTTTTCAAAAATTGCACTATATTTTTTACCAGTATTCTGACACCATACAAATATTGCCTAAGTTTGCAAAAAAACAGTCAGACTTCTTATGTGATGCTGAGTCACCCAAAATGCCTTGTTCATTCCTCTCAGTGAACACAATGTTTTAAATGGATTTAAGTAATCCAATAAAACAAAATATATCTTCTGTTACTTCTGTCATTCACTCAACACTGAGTTGTAACTCCTGTAGACCCGTTGCTCTTTTCCTGCTTATTAAATTGTGCCTATGTGATTAATACTCACTCACCCAGGTCAGACCCCGTTTGCATGCTCAAAGGGCCAAGCAAACGTATATAAATAAGGTACCTCTAATTTTAGTGGATAGGTAAATAGAAAATACTTACCAAAAGCAGCAGCTAACACCTCACAGACATTTGTTCTCCTAGAGAGAAATATCTCAGCATATCTCAGGGATCTACAGGGCAATTCCTGACCCTCTTAATGACAGCACTATAGCTTATTATTCCTGCATTTGCCCAGTTGCTGAATGTCCATCATACTTTCATGCAGAGACAGAGGTCTTTCTGGGGGGGTAAATGTTGCAACATTTTGATGATGCAACTTCAAAGAAAACTGAAGGTTAGCTAATAACCTGAGCTCCAGCATTGCACAGATCAGTTTACAGAAGAGAAAAAAAAAAAAAAAAGACATTTATTGAACTAGCAGAACCATTTCATTGCAGTTGCAGATAAACACAGTGTACTTAACAAAGGCTGCAAGACCTTCAAACTGTTCATAGTTAGAAACAACCTGATACTTCATTCTATCTGTGACAAGTCTCGAAAGGACTTTATGATAAGTTGAACCAGGGCATGGGTCTGGACTGAGACTGCACTTTTTCATCCTTCTCATGGGCTCATTGGCCTTTTTTAGTCTTTGTTGCTTCTTGGCTGATAATGCTGTCGCTATCACTGGCTCTCCTTGGAGTTCTCACATGTTTGTCTGGAGGTTCTAACTGTGGCGTTTGTCTGAAACTTGCTTTTAAACAGCAAGGATGGTGTATAATGCCCTCTCTCCCCTTCCTGCAATACCTATTATAGTTACAGAAGTACTGAAACAAAAATTGAAGTAAACAAAGGAGTAGGAACGTGTGGTGACACTCACTGGCTCTTAAATAAAACCTGGACTTCAGTAGGTAAAAGATTGAGGGGATGAATCTTACCAACAGTGTGGGAAGACCATTTTCTGTCGTTCGAAGTATGCAGTACACATTTCTGCATGGCTTTCGGATGTTAGATACTATATATTTTTCAGTGTTTCTATGTCATCTTTACACTATGGATGGGAAAAATCTACACTTCACCGTGTAATTCCTGCTCTCAGTGCAGCACTCCTTTTCACCTGCCGCTTCAGTTTACCTGAGAATGGCAGGTTAATTTCTGAGAAAGTAATACAAGCCACCGTTGTCGTTACTGTAATCATAGACTACAGCTTTGTGTAACTTCATTTACTTACGCTATTTCCCTCTGCATTGTGGTTTCTGGAAAATGGATAGAAAGAGCCAAGCTGCATCCAGCGCAAGCAGAGTTCATAGGTAGTGTTATAGTTAAACCCACAGATATCAGCACCTATCTAAAGAAAAAAATAAAATCATTGGATAAGTGTTTGTGATTGTGACTGAGGCCCAAAAATGAGAAACTGCAGAAGTTTGTTAATAAAAAGAATTTTTGGGAAGAGATACCTATTTCTGCAGGTATGCAGAATGCTCCGTAATGATATGAATTTTTCCGGGACAGAGATTGTACTGGCTCCTAGAGCATTAGCATCGCTATGGAAGATCTGACCGTATTTCAGTAATTCTACAAATTCTCCAGCCCAGCTTGCAAAACCAGAAATATATGGAGGGACCTCAATGATAGAATACATAACATAAAGAGATGGGTATTGGATGGCATGCAGTGATTTAATCTGAACCTAGCAGTGCTATTTTTGTTTCTCTTCAGCCAGCCAAGATTGATGACATTTAGCTTTTTTTAATCTGCAGTTCCTTATGCTGTGGAGGCCATTACTGCTGGCTGTCTCAAGCAGCTTATTTCAGAAAACATTTGAGTAAGTTTAAAGTGATGTTGTGTATGAGCCAGCAACTGCCTGAAGGACACCGGACTTACGTAGGGGATGCCAAAGAGGTTGAATTCCAGGATTCCAATGATTGACTGGTGCATGTCCTTCCACCGAGAGAAGTTGTCACCCAGCCAGTGACCCCCATGCTTCCCACTGCCAACGAATGTAGACCGACTCAAGACAAACGCTCGCTTTCCAGTTGCCTGCTGGGCAACACTGTGAAGAAATGCAACAAGATCATTAAAAATAAGAATGGTAACCGAAAGAGTCATATCATCAACCTGAGCTTTCAGGCACAATTTTGCAAACTGCAAAAAACTGGAAGTTTTACTCAGTGGCCAAAATAAAAAAAACTAAAATCTATCTGATCCACAAAACCATTTGTTTTAGGTATTGTTAGTCTTCCTAAAAAATAATTTGTGTTTAATTTATTCTCAACAGTGTCTCAAACTGAAAAATTGAAACATTATTTCCTTTCTGTATTTGCACATTTAATTTGGTGTCCTACAGGTTCCTAAAAAACAGTATAATATGTATTTTTTTCAATATAGGTTTTATTTAGAGATTTGTATTGGCAAATAAAGTTCTGATATCCTGGAATTAAAAGTAAAAAAAAAAAAATATCAAAACAATATCTGAACATCTTAAAAAAAGAAATAATCAATATAGAAAGCAAAAATGTAATAATTCAAAATGTCACCCCATCCTTGTAGTATTTCCTCTGGTTTCCTGTCATTGTTTGATATATGAGGTTTCATTACAGAACTAGTGGTGTAATGAACTTTTCCTTGCCTTTTGAAAATAATTTTGCTGCATCACCAGAAAATCAAGGAAGTGCAATATGCCTTATTAACAAATCTGTTACAAAATTCCTCAACATAGGATAATCTCTGTACGTAATTACATATTGCAGTATTATATATTGCAGGAACTCAAATTCAACTCTGCTTTAATATGATTTGGGCAACACAACTTGGATTCTCTAGGAAATCCTAGCGTGAAATATTAATCGTGTAGTTCACCATCCACCTCCTTCTCCCTTTCCTTAATGAAATTTGATCAAGAGCTCTTTCATCGGTATTCATAATGGCCAATATTCAGTATTGGTTCTGTAATGGCACAGAGCCTTTAAAATGCTTCAACATTTGTTTCTGAAGGAAAAAAAACCAACAGCTTTCATGCAAACCTAAACATATTAACGTTATGGGCCATATGCAGCAAGAAAGAGGTGCAATTCTTGAACCATGTGGGACTTGCTGGTTCTGGGTTGTAGGTGCACTGCTGGGCCCAATAACTGCACAAGACTCCATGTGCCCTGTATAAATGGCAATTTCGAGCCATTTCATGGATGTCCTGAGTATGAGTCCTCTCCTCTGGCCGTGCAGCACAAGTCTTTGGCTCCATTTGCAAATGCAGGTGCTAATGAGGGCAACATCAAATCAACTCAACTCAACTATGACCCAGAGCAGCATAAACAATCTGCAACAAGTAATTTATTGAATAAATTTCAGTCTCTTGTGAACCATTGCCAAACAGGTCTTAATGTTGTCAAATGTATTTGTTGATTGAAATTATTTACAGAATATCATGTGCAAATAACTCCTGGCGTTAAGCTATGCACAAGCTGATTGCTGCTAGTTCATGTATCCAAATGCAAGCCATTTGACATGGGTCAGATGACACATTTCCTATTCTCTGGCTGCATTAGAATTATTCTTAGAATTGTTTTTTATACGATTATGAACTTGTCATTGGTTTTCAGCAAATATCCTGCAATTGATGCTAGTTTGCTAAATATTCCCGTCAGTAATTTAATTTAGTATATTATTTGTGAAGAGCAAATGCGGAAAGGGTATACAACCAGCCTTGAAAAGAAATGTGTTTGAGAAACCCAAATGAATAATATGAAAAATTCTTCACCAAAGTTTCCCAGCTTTGCAGCAAATCTGGCCTCTGCTTATGCTTTTGGTGGTGTTCTCCAGCCTTGAAGGACTCTCTACATTTGGCTGAGCAAAATACGTGTTTCTTTTGGAAGGAGCCCTGGAAGCAAGCGCTGCAGGAATGGGGAAGGTTCACAGCCTTGGGGGAGGCTGCAAGGTGCAGCAGTAACCATCCTAACAGCGTTGGTCCGGGTTAGCGCAGCCGGGACAGTGCACACGCTGAAGGGGCTGGGGCAGATGTGCCGGCACACGGAGCTTTTCCTGCTAAATGCACAGGGTTTGTCTCAGGCAGTTGGCTTTGCTGGCACAGAGCCTGAATAAAACTAAAAAAACAGCTCAAGAAGATAGGCAAATCCAAAGTCTCTATTCGAACAGTGTTACCAAGACAGTGTATAACCCCAGTGTGCAGAGGACAAATCCCAGTGGAGACACCAGTGATGGGAGGATCTTTGCTGAGATTGGGGCGTAGGGGCCCAAAAACCATGCTGAGTCCCATGCATCCTAGCTGGGCTGGGTGGCCAGCAAGGTCCAGGGTTTGAGGGCTTTCTGCTCCTTCTCTCGAAAGCTGGACTGCTCTTCAGCCAGGCCCGCAAAAGCTGGCAAACTGCTTCTGGCTTTTACCCAGTGCTTCCCTTCCCCCAGGTTTGGCGTATAAAATACAAGTGCATCAACACCGTAAGTAGGCTCACTTAGCCATGTCCTCTGGATGCTATCACAATACAACTCTAAAAATGAGTGCTAAATACTGAAATAAGCCAGCACAAGGACCCCTGCTTTGGCACTTACATTGCAGTATTAAGCTTATCCGTGTTTTAGCTCAGTCTCTGCTGGAAAAGGCATGATTTGCCCATTTGATTTAATCCAACAGCTAGATTTCCACTGTCACTCCAGCTTCACAGCAACAGTCTGCCTGCGTAAGCTAGTTTTGAGTGTTTCCCAGCTGCAAAATGAGTTTTACAGTAGCTGACAGCAACTGTGCTGCAATGCAGCTCTGCCCTCCTGGACCGACTGAGCCCCAAGCCAAAATGCAAAACGCTGCCTGCCAGGAAACAGAGGCAGCTCCAGAAGCAGCCAGGGGAGCTGCACAGTTCAGATCCTTCACTGGCAGTGACAGAAACTCCTCTGCTTGGGCCACGGTAATGAAGGGATGGAAAAATTCCCCTGACACCACACAAGGCTGCTTCTGCAGCAGCTGCATGTGAGTAGCTTTAATGGAGGATAGGAACATCTTGCTCTAGTTATACAAAAGCAGCAGCTGAAAAGTTAGGCCTTACAAGTAGATCCTGATTTTAGCTGAGAAAAGTAAAATTGGAAAAGATTTTGTTTCTTTTTCCAAGATTCTCTTTTCCTGAAACTTCTTACTAAATGACAAACAGTAAAATGAAGCATGGGGCTGTTTCTTATTAGATACTATTACCGATTTCCCAGGTAACATCAGCGGCTTTTAAAATGTATTTCAATCACCTGAAATCTGCTTAGAAATAATTAGAAAACCTACTGGAAAGTTGGTGCTGTCTGTGACCAGCCGAAGAGAGAGTGTGTATTATAATGCTCTCCAAGGTAAGTCTTGGAGTCGGGACACAATGTCTTTTGCGTCAGGGAACGATCAGAAATGCCTGAGAATGATACAAAACACTGTAAAATTCTATACATCACAATTCAAATCTCTTCATATTTCTACTCATTTAGGGGTGAAAACGCCAAAGGATTTGGGAAGAGGAAAAGCTGAAGAAGTGCCGGACCTGCACCGATTAGGGGTTAGCACGTAGCCATGAACACCTGCTTGCAGACAGGCACATGTCCTCAGGAGGGTGAGAGGACCGAGTAAACACTGCTAATTAATTTCAAGGTTTATGTCCAATAATTCAAAACATCTGTACAGATATCATGTATTCAGTAAGTAATAGCCAGAAAGAAATTTTCTGCATTGCTGAATTAAGAATACACCTACATATTCTTTTACATAGTGACAAATTCTACTTAAGAGCAAAAGTGTTGCAAGAAAAAAAAACAAATGCGGAAATTCAGACACCTGGGGAACTTGTATGGTTGTGTGAAATCATGAGACCTCGGTTTGCGTATCACTCAGCTGCAGATGTATGTAGGCAGCACGATTCTGCCCTATCATGGCAAAATTCACACCTAAGCTCAACTCTGGCCCCTCTCTTCCCCTGAGGCATCTAGGACTAAAAGACAGCAGGACTAATGGCACAGCCCCAAGCAGCATTGCAAGCAATGAGTGGGGAGTGTCGGAGGTGTGCAGGGGAGGAAAAGCATGAGGCGCAGCAGTCCGCAGGGTGTCATCTGCTATGGCCCGATACGCTGCACAGAAGAGAGCAAGGACAGGTTATAATGGGTATATTCACATGCGGATGGATTATCCAGTAACTCTTTCTATCAGCAGGTCACAGGCAGTGGAGGCAGCGATAGCTTTTTGCCTTCAGTAATAGTCAGGGGTAGCCCTGACATCGCTGGCACAGCACCGGTTTAGCTGAGCCAAAGGGAAGCAATATGAGGCACAAACTGGCTGCACAGATGCTGCCTGGTCTTTGATCCCATATTAAGGAGATGCTGGCAAAGCCCATTTGGTGCGGCAAATGTGATTCTCATCCTCTGCAGGT
>NW_008824865.1:753073-763258 GCF_000699105.1 Pygoscelis adeliae | reverse complement strand
GCAGATGTTTGGTTTATACAATGTATTTATTTTTAGAGATAGAGTTGAAAATGTTATAAAATCCTCTCAAAAAAAGAGAGAAGGTAGATTCTCAAATATTCTTCTTTTGCATGCTTAATTAGGTGCACGCACTATTGTAAATATTTCTTTGTGAGCAAGCAATCTCACTGCCTAATCGCACTTTACTGTATGTTTGCAGTTCATTACTACAAAGTGCATTTCTCTGTACCTGAAACCCCATTAGCCTCTCTGCTCTGCTGTGCCACCACAGCTGGAATCTTTGTGTTTGGATCTTTAGATACAAAGACTCCAGTGTGGCTGATCTGCATCAGAAATAACTTAATTTATAGGCAATTTCCAAGTAACTTTGACTGATACGGCTTTGAAGATGACACTAAGGTTCTGGGGAAAGTCACACTTAATGTCCCAGTGGCACTTAATTGTTAGCCCCATAAAATTAAGGTGGGATATGAAAGAAAATGCTGCCACATGAGTCACATTTTCATGCTTCATTCTCATTCTGAGCATTTTGTATTCTGCCTCAGTAATACTGGTTATTTCACAATTGCATATTAATCTTCAGTATAAAGTGTTTTATAGAAAACTGATTTGAAGGACATCTGTTTTTAGAAGTTCAAACCGCAGTTACGTGTAATCATGGTTACAGTTTAGATAAGGAGGCTGAAGGCTACATTGACAAAAAGCCTGAGGCACTGAGACTGGCCGTTGCACAGATTCAGTCACCTAAGACAACAGTGAGTCCCCAAAACCCTGCCAAGCCCAGGAAGGTCCTAATGTCTTGTTGGACTAAGCAGCTTAGGTCCCACCTCACACCTACACCAGTCAAGGGCTTGGACAGCCAAGGGCACGCAGAGTGTTGGCATAAAGTAGAATATAAAAGAAAGCCCTTAAACACTGGTGGGAAACAGATCTCCTACACCTTGGAAAAAATGCCTTAGGCTCCTGTCTGCAGAAGGGAGACCAACACTGTGAGTCGCAAGGAGAAGTAGGTGCATACATGCACGAGAAGGAGCAAGTCAGAGAGAGAAACTGGGCTCAAAACACACCTGTCTTCATCATCCCTTGTTGTCCTTACATGTCATGTAGCTATCTAGGTCTCTAAGTCTGACTCCTCTATAATGGCTCAGACTTCAACGCCAATTGTCATAAAGCTCAGCTTCATGGCTCAGAAGCCTCTTTATGAGTCCATCCCTCAGTCCTTTATTTGTGAGGGTAAAGGGAGCTCTGCTGTTTTGGCCATCTTCCCCAAAGTCTCACACCTTTTTTTGCAGCTCTGAATGCTGACAAAAATGGAGGTAACTTAAAGAAAAGGTGGAAATGTCTCATCAGTTCCTGGGCTTTGCTCAATGACAAGACCCACAGGGCCAGTATACAAGTTACAATCAGTGGTTTCCCCACAAAGAGGGCAAACACCAATATCATAACTAAAAGCTCTGCTTCTGGTTTCAATAATTTACAATCTTTTTATAATATTTTGTCATGTTTATGTTTCTCTTGTATTCGGAGTGAAAAGAAATGAGATTCAATAAATAAAATGAAGAATTCACATGACAGTTCAACAGCCTGAAGGGAAAATGGGGAGACTTCCAATACTTCACTGTCAAGAACTCATTTATGTATCAACTTCCTGCTGTATATTAGCATTGCTCAGGCAGCCGGGCTTTCCTGGGGAAATGTTGGCTGGATTAATTGCTAGGACCACTGGCACTAATTGTAAGTACTCACGGCTTCCTGGGGAAGAATGAGCATGTCATTAACTCGGCTACTGGAAGAGGTGTTCCCATTCCTATCAGTCTCCCATAGGCTTGGGCATTTTTAAACTCATTTTTAGCCCATTTCTAGTAAGGCAATGAAAATTTCTTCCCTAAGAGAAAGAAAAGATATTGAATTAAGGCATCAGGGAGTTGCCATCTTCCTTGTCATGGCTTGTGGAAAAGGCAGAGACTGCCCATCCCTGGGACTAGCAGTGGTCATGGTAAGGCAGAAGGATTACTCCTTCCATAAATCTGTAGCTGAGTTACAGTATATAGATATCTTGCCCTTTCTCTGATGCAAACCAGTTGCTCAGAGAATGGCAGGGAAGGCCATTTTTCTAGCTCTGTTACAAGGCAGCCCCAGTGACAGGGGAAAGTGGCTTATGTTTGATACTCTACCAAAGCTGAGCCAATGGAGTCTTGAACAAATATGTAACTGAACACACGGAACAGGCAGGGAAAAAAGGAAAATGAAAGGATCGAATTTTTTTCTAAGAAATAGCCTATCCAGGATTTAAAAAAAAAAAAAATATTATCAAGGAAGCTTTACTTACTGGGAACATAAGGAGGGTTATTGATATCATTACCAGCACATCCGGGATACTGGCCTCTTAAGAAATTAGACGGTTCGTTCATATCCTTTAATAAAGAGAGTAAGAAAGACACATGTCAAAAGCCTCATTTTCTTTTTTTAAAAGGAGGGAGGGCAAGTATAATGAGACATACAATCCAGATCCCATCGTAGTCAAGGACATCCTTAAACTCCAGACACATCTGGGTCCACCACTCAACTGTCCTGGGGTTGGTGTAGTCAGGAAACACTGAGTCTCCGGGGGGCCAGGCCTAGAGTTCACAGGTATAACACCTCGTTATCTTCTCATTTCTGTTACACAGCTGCTTTATCACTTTGAAGCACACTAGACCAAATGCATTAGAGAATTTAATAAACCAACCTTTCCAACAGCAGGAGTTATGCCATCGGAGTTGTTGACCCAGACTCCCATTTCCTTTCCGAGATCATAAGGCCTGTAAGTGCCCGGTTCTTCGTCCTTAGTTATGAAAGGGTCCTGAAAACAGTGATTACACTTCCATTATCGAAATCCCAAAGGTAACAATTACTTTTCTATTTGTATATTTTAGAAAAATTTGGATTATGTTCTTAATGCAGATTGCAATAATATTGGAAGAAAACAGCATTAAAATTTAGTAAGAGTTGAGAGCACAAAATAGTTTAGGAAAAGTCATTAAAGATATGTCATGAGTATTTCTTGTATAAGGCAAAAGTGATGTGAAATTATTAAATACCCTCATGTTTATTTTTTAATAGACATTCTATGTTCAAATGATTTTAGAGATGCACTAGATTTTACTTTCCCCCTTGCCGAGGTCTCTGCTTGGCAGAACGGGGTGCCACGCTGAGCATTCCCACACTTGGACACCTCTGGGTTTCCTCCAAGGCAATCCTCATTCCAGCTGCCTCAGCGTCAGCAGCTCAATGCTGGAATAACTAAAACTTCTCAAGGGGCTTGAAGTTGGGACACATCCAAGCTCAAAAGGACCTCGTTAGCCCTCTCTTCATATCCAATGTCAGACAAGGGTGTTTTATGCCAGACTGGTGCAGAGTAACCCAACTCATGCATACCTGTGGGGCCATATGTCTCTGTTCTCCCCAGGCGTGAAGACCACAACGTTTTACACCCCATAGCTCATCCTTGCTGACCCTTTCACTGCTTGGGGTGGTCACCACCTCCCATTGCTGCCAGTGGCATTGACACCACCGGCTTCTCTGCCTCAGGATGGCCATCGGTAGCCACCAAGCTCATCGAAAGGGAGCCTAATCTGCTCCTGGGGAAGACGGTGACCCACCATGCCGGTAAGTAATAAAGTTAGGAACACTTTGAGATGCCAGTGAATGAAGAGATACTATTCAACTCTAGTCAGCAGTCAACCGGGATTAAAAGGAGATAAGTGCGCTTTGCAATATGTCCCTAATTAGGAGCAACTATTTGCTTTGTGTTAGTTAGAACAGAGGAAGATTGCAGCCATTTTAGAAGAGGGGAATTCTCTACTTTTCTCTTAGAAAATGTTATTCCCTCAGGTTCTGCTTAAGCCAAAACCTTACAGTTATGAAACACAATGGAGGAAAACACCACTGAAACAATTCTTCCATTCACTGATAGCTTGTGCAATAATTTAAGTGAGCTTTAATTAAAATGTGATAGAAGTCTAACTAATAAACTTCTTAAGAACAAAAAATATCTGATCCCAAATGGTAAATTTCTTTAAAGGCATGTTTTAAAGCTCATTTTAATGCCTAAATTAATTGCCTGATTTACTCGTAAGCCCTCTGATAGCTATAGCCCTGGTGAGGAAAGTATATTCTTCCTTGCCTCAAAAAAAAAAAACCAAACCTGCTAAATCTCTACCTTAAGTGCAAAATTCTGTTCAACTTTAACTATCTAGCTTCAGCATCACCTCCATAAAGAGTATAAGTGTCCATTACATTTTTAACTTGTTTAATAGTTCAGCTTTGGAAAAGCGAAAACTGTCCATCTGCAATAATTATGTTATAATTGTGGAAAAGATGTCTCTCAAGGGACTTGAAGGCTGGAAGAAGTCAGCTTAATTAGCTACTCCTAATCCAAACTTCTGGTTTCTTTCAGCTGAAAGGTTATTCTAGTGCATAAATCTAATATATTATGCAGGTTTAGTATCATCCTAAAGAGAACAAAACCCGCCTGTGCATTCATGGGTTGTTTGTGGGGGAGGAAGTTCATGTCTGTTAAATCTTCCCTAACTCACCTTTTTAGCAGCTCTTGGAGAGGAGGTGCTGAGCATCCTCAACTCCAGCTGACTGCCCTGAGACCTGGGGGCACCCAGCACGTATCCAGACTGACACACTTCCACCTATGGCCCCAGACATAGATTTTGACGCACATCCATAAAAACTCATCTCTGGAAATTTTAGCCTCTACAGCTCATAGAGCTGGTCTTTAAAATGTTAAAGCTATCAAGCATTATTTTGAATCATGAGCATGTTGCTATTGACTTTTAAGTAATTTGTCACTCGTTATTCCTAGCTGTTTCTATTTTTAGTGTGATTTAATGGAAGGTATACCAGGTCTTTCATTAAAGCTCCTCTTCAGTAATAATGTTTATCATTTTACATTGTAGTCATTGTTACTTTTAGAAGTAACTTCTTTCTCTGTTTCTAAAGAATATATTTGTTCTGAGTCAGCTGAAGCATGCACATTATTCAGCGCAATAATGATGCCCAAGTACTGACACTCTTAGACAAAATTTCCGTTAAATGGAGGTGGCCGCTGAAAGAGATCAGGAGAGAGAAGTGCTGAAGGACTGCATTTAGAGACTCTGGTAATGGGGCCGTGCTACTATCAAGGTGACCATAGGCACGGAGGGCTCTCAGCATTGGATGCAAGCGTGGGGACTGGACTTCCCGACGGTGAGGCACCAGCTACCCCAGTGGTGGCTGCACAACTGAGTCCAGGGTCCTGTCCTCAGGCAGGTTACCAGTGTTAATACTGCTGGCTGTCAGGATCTGTACTTTGCTTGTGACCATAGCGGTCTGAGATGAGGCGGAGTGAACCCATCTTCCCCAAATCCATTTACTAGAGGTTTTACATGACACTAAGTGACTGCAATCAGAGCCCATTTCCTGAAATCATCATGAGGGAGGCAACAATCTGCTACACTTGGGAACTCACTCATTACTGTCACTACCCAAAGGGAATCTAAATAGAAAATTGTTCTTTTGGTATCAAACTGGATTATGCTTGCCTTGATTGCAGTTAGCATGTCTTTGCTGTCACTTGGGAATGAAACCCTTCATACTGTTCCAGCTCCTGACTCAACTTATGGGAATGCTTTACATCACTAAAGAATGCTAACAGTCAGAGTTTAACAGAAATATCAGTAACTGTAATAAAGTGAAAATAGAAAACTTCACTACCAGTTCAACCTATACTTCCAATTAGCTTTTAAAAAACGAAGGGCAAACTGGATCAGCTTTTGTTCTTTTTCACAAGCTTATCTAAAGAACTAGAGCAGAAGACAGTCCTTAGTTACAGGTTAGTGGAAGGAGGAAAGAAGGGCTTTCCTATCTGGATTCCCATTAGCTCATTACATGAATTAAGAATTGTTGTTATATTCCTTGCATCTGCCTAACAGCTGAATTCAGATTTATATAGCAACAGCTCCTTGCACTGCTCTAGCATGCACCATCTGAGAAACTGGAAGGGCTTTAAAAATGTTGTTGAAGTTAAACTCACAAGTAAGAAGATAACATAGCTCACCTACTAAACTGTGACTGCTTGCCTGTAGCTTCTTACCCAGCAGCAAGTGCAAAACAACTGGAAGCATCCTAACTTTGATGAAAAAGAGGTGACTACCACGTATTTACTGAAGGGCAAGAGTGTGCATGGGAAAAGCTACCCCAAACTCATGGTATTTTGCTGATATACTCATGTCTCAAACTTTTTTGAGATAAACCAATATATAGGCAGGTGGTATTTAATGTTACAGCTCTAAGAGATTAGATAATTTTTAGAGCAGTATTGAGGATACAGGAAGCCTAAACTGCCTAATAGTTGGAAAGAACACTCAGTCCTGACAGCACATGTGCTCATCTACCACTTGGTTAGTTATATAGGATGATGTATCCCATTAATTTTGGACTGGTTTTGTCTTGAAGTTGCTCTCCATCAGAGTGACTTAGTAATCTGTTACTGTTTAAACTCTGTGCTTTGGACTTTCACTGATGGAAACTGTGTTCACTGCTGCACCCTGGAGCTTCTCACGATTTACAGCTGCAGAAGAACTGGGATCTTCATGGGAACGTATCTTTGAGGACAAATTGCTGGCAAACAGCGCTCACGATATAGGCTGCTATTTCCATTATCAGTATGTAATTGATCACTTGGGCTGTGTGGTTTTGTTTGAGATTCCTAGAAGTGAATGCAATTATAGTACAACAAAGTGAAGATTAGGCCAATAATAAATACAGAGCACGTATTTTTAATGAAACTACCAAAAAAATCCCAGCAGACTGAAGAACAGCAAACCTCATAACTGTATTTTAAAAAGAAAACACTGATATGGGTATCTAGTCCATCCCCAGTCATATGCTAAACTTTACAACAAGTTGCGGAGGAAAAAATAAGGACAGGGAGGCACTTCTGGCCTAATCTATCTATTTGACAAGATAATGTGATTTTTAGATGAGGAAACTGCAGTAGCTCTCTGTTATCTTGACTCCAGTAAACATCAGACACACCACCACAAGTGAAAGAGGAACTGTTCCACAGTTTAGGACTCTACTATTCAGTCTCTCTTCCACAAGCCTTTGACAGAACCCCCGTGACAAGATGAGGAACGTGGCCCTTGTTTTAAAAGGATGGGATCAACTTAGGGCCCAAACATTAGTGGACTGTCCATTATGATTCAGCTGGATTAACTGGTCTCCTTACAAGTATGAGCCACCAATATAACATAGGTAAATGTTATGCAGGGCTTTGTCATATGAGACAATTTTTAGCAGAAAGAAGGAAATATTTCTGCCATTCTCCAAACACTGTGGGGGCATCATCTGGAGCACTGTGAAATCCAATTATTTGTTACACAGGCAAATGCATTCAAACTGGGGCACATGTCGGGGAGAGCTACTACAGTGAGATCCGAAGACCTCACCCAATAAAAAGAGAATAAAATACTTCAGATTGTTTAGCCTAGCAAAAAAGGCTAAGGGAGAATATGCTTGTTCGAATAAATATATCAAGAAAGAAAGTAGAAGGACAAGAGACTGGCAGTTTGAGGTAAATAAGAATAGTAGCACCCAAATGAAAGGTGTAAGCTGACCATTTAGGCTGGAAAATAGAAGACTGCAATTACAGCAAAAAGTTCTGAGAGGGACTCTGTGGGATTGTCTCCTCCTCCTTCCCCTGTGGGTCAGCTCAGCCTGAGCCATCCCTGATGCATCTGTCGGACCTGTTCGCAGCACCCACGCGGGGAGGGACCCCTGGCGCCAGGCAGCTGGCTCCCTGCTTGGCTCGCCTTGCAGACAGGCAGCTTTATCCTAATGTCTACCTTAAATCTTTTCTGCTGCAATTTAAACCACTTATCTTCTCATCCTGTCCCC
Source organism: Pygoscelis adeliae (assembly GCF_000699105.1). Classification (NCBI taxonomy): domain Eukaryota; kingdom Metazoa; phylum Chordata; class Aves; order Sphenisciformes; family Spheniscidae; genus Pygoscelis; species Pygoscelis adeliae. The sequence continues at coordinate 755,329 of NW_008824865.1, read as the reverse complement.
AGTGGTTATGGAGAACAAATTATGCCTCTCTTCTCTGTGGCAATGCTTTGCCCCCTGCGTGCGATGCTCCGGGTCTCGGCACTCCCGAGCCTTCCCACCCCGATCCTTCCCCAGCGGTGCAACTGCCCCAGCCTGCACTGGGGAGTGCAGCCCTCCTAGTACTGCGCTGCTGAGGGAGCCCTGGAGAGCAAGGTCTTATGCATCTGTCAAGGCTTTTTATTTAATTTCTTAATTTATTTGATTTTTTATTTAAATTTCAACCTAATTGATCTCCAATTTCCTTGCTACTATTGGCACTCACTTAGCTATTGTGACAAAGAGTAATTTCGTCATGAAGACATGTATGGGGACTTGCTGGAGAGAAACAGCAAACTTTGTTGGAAAAATTGACGGGGGAAGATGGAAAACTGCGATTTTCACTTCTGCCCAAATTAATTTGTTTGGTCATACATCAATTTTGGTTACAGGTTCAACATACATTTTCCACAAATTTTATGCAAACAAACATCTCTTACATTAGTTTAGATAAAAAATAAATGTAAGGCAATGTGAATTGTAGTTACTAGCTTTCCAGAGTGATTATGGATAGATTTTTCCCACTATTCAGCTATTTTTGTGTGCATATTAAACTCATTTGTTTATTTTCAGGGAAAGAATTGCATGAAAGCAATCCTATTGCAACTCAGCCCTGAACAGAGGCAAAATTTATCATAACCGAGTGGGAAAAAAGTGAAAGAGAATTAATGTTATGGTATAGAGATGGTACTGGACACTGATATCTGATAAATGCAACACATTTAAATATGAAATCTGTGAGAAATTGTTCTTCAGCTCTTCTCAACCATTGACAAAAATGGAAAATCTGCTACAATAGCATGCGTGCATTAGCACCTGGATACTGCAATAAACACTATGCTGCAAATAGTTCTTATAAATGGAGAAATAATTAGCAACATCGTTAATTTACCAGAATCACAACACTGTGCATTCCTTCCTTCTTCAGCTGTTGGAGGTACTCTGGCAGACCTGCGTAGTTGACTTTATCATAGGTAAAGTCCAGGCGACGTTCCATATAGTCAATATCAAGATGTTGGACATCCTAAACATTTTTAAAGTAAACATTACATGAGTACTTCATCCAGCTCTGGAGTCCTCAGTTCAGGAAAGACATGGACCTGTTGGAGTGGGTCCAGAGGAGGGCCACAAAAATGATCAGAGGGAGGGATGGAACACCTCTCCTGTGAAGAAAGGCTGAGACAGTTGTGGTTGTTTAGCCTGGAGAAGAGAAGGCTCAAGGGAGACCTTACTGCGGCCCTTCAATACTTAAGGGGGCTTATAAGAAAGATGGGGACAGACTTTTTAGCAGGGCCTGTTGTGACAGGACAAGGGGGAATGGCTTTAAACTAAAAGAGAGTAGATTTAAACTAGATACAAGGAAGAAATTTTTTACGCTGAGGGTGGTGAAACACTGGAACAGGTTACCCAGAGAGGTGGTGGATGCCCCATCCCTGGAAACATTCCAGGTCAGGTTGGACCGGGCTCTGAGCAACCTGATCTAGTTGAAGATGTCCCTGCCCACAGCAGGGGGGTTGGACTAGGTGACCTTTAGAGGTCCCTTCCAACCCCAACTATTCTATGATTCTATGATTGAAGTATTTGATACAGAAATCAGAATGTATGCAGCTGCATTTCTGAAAGGTAACTAACATATGAAATGAAATCTAGGAGATTGGCTATAATAATTGTAAATAATTGTCAGGCCAAATTCAGCTCCTATAAACTTACATGGTAAAATGGACAAAATGGAAATGTAAAAGTCCTAGTTTAGCAACAGTTTGGCAGTGATATGCACCAGAAGTACCATAATTTATTTTTTAAATGCTAGCACCTCATACTGCGTAACAGTAAATCCACATCAGAATAGCCTGCTATGCAGCCAAGAGAAGCACTTAAACCTCATGTTCAAAGCCCGCTTTAAGTGTTCTTTTAAGCATTATAAAGACATTACATGCAAAACCACTACATAAGATTATGAACACCCTTTTATTCTACAATTCTCTTTGTAGGATAATCACTTTTCCTCTATTATAATTTTATTCGTCTCACTTTGGATTGTAAAATTAGCATACACAGTGAAAAATTCATACTTACATATGGGATATCATAGTAGTGCATGCGATCGACAGTTTTCTTTAAAACATCAATGCTGCCATAACCCCACCGGGAAAGATGAAATCCCAGAGACCAGTAGGCAGG
>NW_008824865.1:743245-753049 GCF_000699105.1 Pygoscelis adeliae | reverse complement strand
GGAATGAGGAATACAGAAATGCAAAAAGAGAGATGGAGAGAAGTTATTCTGAAACATCAGGAGAGGCTCCCAGCTCATTTACGCCACGAAGATCAGGGCACAGGTATCACACACCCATGAAATACCCTTTCCTTTCTCAGAACAGCTCACTGTACAGAATGTTTGGCTTCAAAAAAGCACTTCTCCTGGTGGACCCTTGTCCTTAGCAGAGGCTGTGAGTGACACCCACACAGGGCGTCACTTCTAAGAACACCCCAGTGGAAGACACGATGTATAAAACCCAGGCTAACATTAAATGAGGGTCTCGCTGAGGTCTCAGCCTCCACACAGTAGCACGTGCCTTCACTTATGCGGCGCACGCTGGTGGAAGCCCAGAGTGGAGCCTTGCACTGCCTGACCCGTGCCAAGTCCACAAACCCTTTGGTCAACAGCAGGCAAATGTCTGATGCTACACAGCAACGTCAGCTTTGTTAATTTCTCTTGCCACATCCAGCTGAGCTAACTCATCAAGAGTCTGATGTTTATTTGAGCTCTCTGGAGTTTTAATTATATTTACACACCACCCTGATGAAATTCAGTTACTTATGACTGTTCTTATTGCTGGCCCACAGCATTGTGTTGCCAGGCATTGACAAACCTCTTCAAGGTCAGAGTTACTGTTTGGTCCCAAAATTCTCAACTGAAACACAAGGTAATGAGTTAAATATGATTTTATAAATATTTGATTTCCACTGGCTCCATGTAATCCAGCTGTAAATTGCATAAGGAAACTCGATTGAGAGCACAGGGGAGCAAGGCATCCTGCTCTGCTTGCCCCGGTGAGAGCTGCTCTGGCAACCTGGACAAGCAGCGAGCAACCACAATGTGTCTGTTCTAGAAATAAGCTGAAATCTGGTGTTGCCTCATTAGTACACACTGGTGTTTTCTCGGGGACATCTCTTGAAATCCTTACTCCAGTTTTAAACAGTTAGATCCCACGAAATTAACCTTTGTTCAGTATTTCTAACATCCTTGCAGGCAATACATGAAAATCAAGTAGCTAGTAAGCACCCATGACTTATTAATCAGTTGCAGCTATTGAATCCCTTTGGCTAAATAACTGGCCCTCCCTTATCTCCTTGTGGATCTCCATAGTTAGGTAATTACACTAAGAAGTGAAAAAGAACAAAACTTGCACATTGGCAGCTAAACCCCATCTTTAATTAAATAAAACAAGGCACTCCTGGCACTCTATCTATTGCATTGCTAAGCTCTCTAGAGATCGCAATGCATAAAGGCACACCTTCCTATGGGATTTTCTCCAGTAAGAGTCTGACCCGGGAAAGCAATGCTGAACTTGAAATTGCTCTAAAATACGTCATGGATGCTAGAGCTGGTGGGATGTGCAAACTGCACCGGACAGAAAAAACAGATGCAGGAGAAAAGCGGGGAAAAGCAGAGGATGTTTTAATGCACCCAAGCTGGGGGAACACACAGGGTAAATTCCTTCTAAACGAGAATGGCTTGTAGACAGACAGGCGAACTTTAAGCACTAAGCATTACAAGTTTGGCTACAGAGTGTGCTTTCGCTTGTTGGGATGCTGCTATCTCACCTAAGAAAAAGCAGGAGGAGGCCAGAACAACTGGTGAGGTTAATGGTTTGAGTCCCTCCAGGAGGGATGCTCCAGCTGAACAGCACCAGCTGCCCCATATGCCTGCTACTCTCTTCACCCTCCTCAACACCTTCCTCACCTCCAACTTAGCTGGAGGCTAAGCCCTTCAGAGGAAGCAAGAGCAGCTGTCAGCAGCATGCTCCTGACACAGCTGCACTTAGCCTTCGCTGCACACTGCTGTGCCCTTGCCGGGAGAGGCCCTGGATGGATGAAGGTGGCCCCCTACCATGTAGGGGAGGCCGGTGGGCGGAGACACGCCGTTGCCACCACTGTGCAGTCTCATCTGGTTACATGTGTCATTAGTTATTTCCAGCTTGTGTGGACACACCTGATCCCCCAGACCATCTTTCAAGCTCTGCTGGGGTTTCCCGTGGAGAGCTGAATGGAGCACGATGGCTCAGGATGTTCTCCTAGACACCCTGTGAGCCGGCATCGAGGTGTCCAGCAGAGCACGGCAAGCCTCAGGGCAAGAAGTCTGCTTCTCTGTCACAACCACACTCATCCCATTAAGGATAAATTCATCTGAGGAGGCAGCAGAGCTTGTTTTAGACCAGCCAAGGCTGCAAGATGAGCTCTGTGAACCCCACCACTTTGTGCTCCTAAAGCAGATGCATATTTTGCCCTTGCTTTCTCTACTGTGAACAGTGACCTCTACAAACAAGGTTAAAAAGACAGACCAAAACAAAAGAACTCCCTAATGAAATAAAATGTTTTGTGCACAGGCTTCTTCTGTTGGACAAGAGGAAGAGGGAAAACCGGCTGATAAATATTAATCCTGTGGCCGAACGCAGAGCCCAGTGCCCTGGCAGGATGTCTGTGTGGCATCCGCTGCCTCTCCTCGAGCAGGCTGGGAAACGGGAACCACCACGGGGGTGACCAGCCTGGGCAGAGGCAGCAGGAACCACTGGGCATCCCTGCTCCGGGTCCTACGATACTCCGACTTGCTCCTGGCTGGGGAGGACAGTCAGCCCGGGACATCTCCAATACAATGTGGTTCGAGAGCTGGATGGGGATTTGCTTCTGCCCACATGTCCTATTGAGCACCCAGGTGGACGCCAGCGGGGCTGGAGGTGGAGCTGTGGCCACCGGTGTGCCAGCCAGGGTCTTTCCCAAAGGGCACGCCCCCAGTGCTGGGGTTTGCTGAGGTTCAGCTGCTCACCCTTACATGACAGTGCTGTCTCTCCTGCAGACCACAGAGCCGCCCCATGACGAGGCATTATTTCATGACAACATCCCTTAAGGAGTTTGAGATTACAGCTGAACCAACTGAAGAAAATCCACCTTGCAAGCAAGATATTAAGTTTTAAAGCAATTAGTTCCCCAGGTTCACCAGGCTGGCGCATCTATGGTGAGCTTAATTGAAATCAGCAGAACATTTGAAGAGGAAGGATGAAAACAGGGCAGCTGGGAAAACAAATGTTCTTTTTTCTAATTATGCTGCGGACTCTCTCTAATGGATCCCCCTGAAGCTTCCTGATAAAATAACTGACATATGGTACCTACTCGCAGATGGATCAGCAGAGGCAGGGATGTAATTTTGCAAACCTGAAAACTCATGTTGGATTTGATATATATTTAGGATCCAGTTAATTCATATAGATTGCATTCTGCATACAAATGATCATAAAATACAGTAGGCAGAGAAAGTCTGCTTGGCAAAATTGACTCCCATAGAATCAGAAAAGGTAAGTGAGGTATGGCAGGGGAACTGAGGGAGGAAAACATGAGAAATGCAGAAACAGCAAACATATGGGGTACCCAAACTGAGGAAAAAAAATGGGAAGATACGGTAGTGCAGAAGCAGAAAAAAAAAACAGATCCTATTTTCTGTTCCACAATTCCTCCTGCACTTGGTTCTTAAATAACTCCTGGTGTTGTTTAATAAATTCACTGTTAGTTTTTCCAGGTTTACATAACTTGGCATTAATTTTTTTTCACTTTTTTCAGATGCACCTGAGAGCTGATGAATCTAGAAGCATTTTGCAGTAAGAACAAAGTTCAGTGAAAACGTGTATCTAACAGCTAAAATCTGTGCCCAGGGAGCAGGTGATCTGTATTCACTTTCATTGTGTTGGGTTATTGGACAAATAACATTATTACTATGAGCATCAAGGATATCAGCTAAGTTATAAATGCTATATAGTAAATCAGGATCCTATTCTATTAACACTATGACCAAAGACTTTGATGTGAGAGAGACGGCGGAAGAGTATATATCATAGAGGCTGTAGAGAGAGATAAGCACCCTTTCCCGGGCTTACAAAGCAGCTGAGATCTCCAGCAATGCAGGTACAGGGGCTCAACATGAAAGATTGCTAATCTTGCACCCTAATTAGCCATATAAAATTACTCTTGAAGCTTGATATTTGCTTAAACTTCCTTTCTTTAAGGAAGAGCCGTAGGAGGAAATGATAAAAATCCAAGTGGACTAATGCTCTGGATTTAGACACAGAAATAGCGTGTTTGGATAGTCACACAATGGCTAAATTAGACAGGTGCTCCTATGGCCCAGATATCTGTATCCAGCTCATCCCCTATGGCTGAGGCAGGCAGGTGAGTGCTGTGGGCACCTAGTCAGGCAGGGGGTAACCTTCACTCAAAGTCTATGCACAGAAGCTGAACTTTGTTTTAGGAGAGCAAGAAGAAAGGCCCTGCAACTGCTAAACCATTAAGAAGATGCCCACAACCTCAGGAGTCTAAAAATTTTAAGGGCTTTCAATGCCAAGGTCTTCAAACCTTGTTCTTTGCTGCACAAACATTTATCAGCTGCTTAGTCTTTCTCGGGGGACCCATGAATTCAACTGCGAGATTCTCACTGAATCATCTGCGATAAACTGTAAGTACAAGCAAGTTCCCCACGTTACCTCTCAAATAGGAGGCTGGACTAGAGACCTCCTGAGGTCCCTTCCACCCAGAACTATGCTACGGTTCTGTAAGGAGGAAGTAAACCAGCAATTTGCTCTTAAAACAGAATTAGGAGCCATGCAGTATGCTCTCTTAAAGCTTGTCGTTGGATAATTTGTGATAAAATATCAAATTCATGGCCTTCACTCCACCCAACAGCTGTTAAATGTCCATTTGTTGAACTATAACTTTCCTAAGTGCCTTGTTATGGAGCTCATATGCTGCTGCTACACACTGTTACTCTGTCCTGAAAGGCCACCAGTGGACTTGGCAATGGTGGTTTGGTATTAGGTCTGGCTGTAGACCCTCAGCTAGACTCAGCTCAATGGCTGAGCTCTTTAGCTTATTACTGCTTTTTCCCATCCTCCTGCAAACTGAGGCGTTTGCCATAAAATGTGAAATTTGTGTTATATAACTGTTCCACACACTGGACCTCTTCTGTAGTAGGAGAAAAGTGTGTTTACAGTCAAATATATATATATATCTGTGGCAGGACCACCTCTGATGTGCCAGGAGCAGTGGTCCTTGCGGTCAGGCTCAGGGACAGGAGCGAGCAGAAGAATCGGGATGGAGATTTCTCCTTCCCGTAGCACGATGCCCAGCACATGCCCTATCGCTGCCACCACTGCTGTAGCACTGTGGTGCCACTGGCAGGATGCATCCTACGCCCCACCTCTGCTCTGCGCAAGACACAGCAGCGGGGACGGAGGCACTGGCATTCAGCCCACTGCTCCCTTCCAACTCCCTGCATCGCCCTTGGAGACCATTTAAAGCAGATTAGCCTGGGCCAGGCTGGCACCTGGCCACCATGGCTTTCGCTGCTACCTGTCCTCACCCCAAGGATGCACAGCAAGGCTGGTGGCCCCGGCAGGGCAGCCGCAATCATCCCTGATCACCATGCAAGAAGCGCCGCTCTTGGCACAGCCCGGCTGCCCCCAGCTGGCTACGAAGCAGTGGCCCTGGGCAAGAGCCTGTTGGCCACCCCTGGGTGCTGGCAGCAACCTGGAGAGGTGAATAGGGAAAGCTTGCATACTCTAGAGACCCAGTAGAAAGCTTCATTACAAAGCTGTCCTAACTCACTGGTTTGGAGGGAGCACTGAGCAGAGCAAAGGTCCTAAATCTTTCACAGAAACAAGCACGGCAGGGGCCAGGGGGGTTGCTCAGGTCTTGAAGTGGCACTGAAGGCAACAGCACAAAATGTTTGAGAAAGGTGTGGAGCACTTTGTTCTGGACACAACTCCCTTGCTCTCAACAGCCATGCACGAGCTGGCACCTGACCACCCTGACACACCACTGGGGCCACCTGCAATGGGTGGTCCCTGCAAAAAGCCCCGTGCAGTGATTTTGGGCAGATGCTTGCACAGGCGGGAGGCAGGTGCCATTCCCCCAAGAAGCTCATTGCAGCAGGGCAGCCTGGCCCCACCAGGCTCCCCTGCAGCTGGGAGCTCCCAAAACACCACTTTCCAGAGGAGACCCATGCAAACAGCCGAGAGAGCTGGGGGATGCTGCTGAGCGGTGCCTTGCAGACATTGGTCACACAGCTCCTTTCCACCCCCTCTCCTTCCCCGGGGCGTGAAAATGACCACACGGGAGAGTCCTCTCAGTATGACAGAAAATACAATTGAAGAATAAAGTCTTTTCTGTCTCCTTCACCTTCCCACATATCTTGTACATAAAAGCCAAATCATTACCCTAGAGACTAATAATATGGTAATTGTAACATTTGTGATCTGGGAATTTCAGGATGTTTACTGAGGAAGTTATTATTTCACTATGAAATTGCTACCATGCATTCTTTAAGATTCCCTAGAGAGCTGAGCACAAGCTTGAAGAATGCAGAACAGGGGATTTTTTGTCCTCGCATGTGACATGTCTAGTTAGGAGACGCCCACTGGCTCCCCTTTACCTTGTTTTCCTCATTCCAGCTCCATTTCCAGAGAGGCAGGGGTGGAAAGTGAGCTGCCAGTACCCATCAGCTGGGGAGTGAGAGCTCTCTCATTTTATTTTCAGCTGCCGGCCACCTGCTAAGTCACAGAAATGCTGCCTTCAAACACCAGCAAAAGACTTTGAAACGAAACGGGGATGGCTCTAATCTCCATCGCACTGCCACAGCGACTCCCTGAAATAGGTGCTTTCATTGCAGGGATCACAGCTGTGGCTAGGGGGAGAGTCACTTTACTTTTTCTTTCTTTCTTTGGTTTTTTTTTTGGTTTGATTGCCAATGTGTAAGTTCAAAACCCAGTTTTCTGGTTGGTCTGTGGCACCGGGGTCAGAAGTGGCTGGTTGGGAGGACGTGCAGAGGAAGCTGGAAACTTCTGAGCGACAGAGCAGTCGCTCCCCCTCCGGGACACGGAGGGGCACCAGCAGCCTCCCACCTCTTTGGGAGGCACCACCTGAACCTCTGCTTGGAAATGGAAGGTCTAGCAGAGCCCACTGCCCTGGGAAGGCTCCAGCCCTTCCAAAACAGCGGCATGAGTGAGGCTTCTTCTCCCTTCTATCACCAAAACAGAACGTGGCAATACTTCTGGGCTAAATCCTCTTTTTCCCTTCGTCCAAACCACAGTATTACTGTTCCCATTTCAGGCACTTTAAAAGAAGGCAAGCATAGGATATGGAGGCTTTAAAAAGCCAGGAAAGAAAAAATGTTTGCTGAAAATCAGAGCTCAGGCCCCTTGGTGGGATGGCAGAGAGGAAGGTAGAGCACATGCACATCTCACTGCGAGCTCTGGCTGCCCGGCTCTGGGCATGAATCCCCCTTCCCACAGTGACATGCCCCTTCTCAGCTTTGCTCCGCACTCTTTAGGCTTGGCGCTGGTTTCTTTATGTACAGAGCTTGGTTCTGAGGTGGCAATTTTCTGTGCAAGGGCCCAGTTGACGCATTGCCTGGCATTTGGTGTCCAGGAAGAACATGTTACCTGCTACTTTTTTCTGGGTGGCCCTCACTGGATAAGAATTGCACATACACTCCCAAAACAGCTATTTGCATGTGTACTCTCAGTTCTTTGGAAAACATTGGGCAATCGGAAAGCAAGTAGTTATGCTCTGTGAGACAGCAGTAAATATGGGGTTTTTCACATCTATGCTCTCCCATGCAATTACATGGGTTTTCATTATTAAAAAACAGGCTGACAGCTCCAAAATCAACAAGCAATTTCACTGGCAAATAAAGGCTTGAAGCCTTTGAAGTTCATTCAACATCTCTGAAGTCCAGCAGATGTAAAGTTCCCAAACATTCCCATCTGTGCTGTGCCTAGTTTGTTTTCTCCATCCACAATGTCAAAACACAGCTATGGTCATGCAGTGAAGACTGTAAAACTACCACAGCCCAGAGAAGAGTAAGCTTGGACAAATTTCTTTCTAATCATTGCATCCCTTTAATGCACTCCTGCTTTCAATTCTGAAATACTGCGGGGAAGGCTGGAGATGGGCATTGAACGCCCAGCCAGTCTGCTACACTCAGACCGTTCGCCGATGCTTGAGCACATGCCAGGTTGCCCATGGACCTGAAGCTACGGCTTTGTATGAACAGATCAGGACAAAGCTTTGGCTGTGCTACCTATATGTCCGATACTATCAGACACTGATGGGAGTTCGTTACAAGGTACTGCCCTGTGTGCCATATGCATGTTTCTGCTAACCTCTATGTATTGCTGAATTACGTTTTCAGGAGTCGGTCTGAGGAAGACATAGAAGTCAAGGATCCCTCCAATAGTGCGGAAAGTTAGGGATGGGTTTGGACTCAGAGAAACATCTGAAAGGAAAAAAACAGTTTCTCAGTACAAACTAGCTCTGCACTGTGCATGGGAGTGGTTCAAAGCTGCACCAGGGGAGGTTCAGACGGGACATGAGGAAGCATTTCTTTACTGAGAGGGTGGTCAAACACTGGAACAGGCTTCCTAGAGAGGTGGCCGATGCCCCAAGCCCGTCAGTGTTTAAGAGGCATTTGGACAATGCCCTTAATAACATGCTTTAACTTTTGGTCAGCCTTGAAGTGGTCAGGCAGTTGGACTAGGTGATCATTGTAGGTCCCTTCCAACTGAAATATTCTATTCTATTCTATTCTATTCTATATACATGCACGCTGGCCTCTTCTGTGCATAATGTGTCCCCAGGCAGAGGTGGCTACACAATCAAGTCACTGCCTGATGTGGGTACAATCGGATGAGCAAACAGGACCTGTATGTAGGATAGCAGTTGTCCAGCGTTTCTGTAATCTCCACTTTCAGATTGACATTGTGCAGCAATAAATCACAGAAACCCACACAGAGTAGATTGCAGAGATTCATTTGTCTCAGTTTCACTTACATAAAAAGGAACCACAAGCTTGTGTTTAGGGTTCCTGTATGCTATTTTAATCTTCTTATTGGAAGTCATTGCCTGGCAGGGGAAACTGATTTTATAGACTGAGTGAAGATTCCCCTTTTCTGAAATTATACCACTGGATTAATACAGTAAGGTGACCATGGTAACGCACAAAACTATTCTCCACAGACAGAATATAGGACTAACCTAAATTGATTTGATTCAGTTATGCCAATCCCAGAGGAAATTTCTTCCACCTTCTCTTTTCCCTGCATGTGCATCTATTTAAAAAAAAAATGAATCATATATTTTCACTGAAAACACCTTACCTTCTTAAACAGTCATTCTAACAAAAACCCTTTGAGAACTTTATAGTAATTCCTGGAACCTCAGTTATGGAACAGTCACTCATATTTGTACCACATTGAAAAAGCAATCAGTAAAACAGTTTTTTATATTTACTAATTTACCATCTTTCTATATGCAGTCCATATAGGGACTCCATATATCTTTTTACCTTGTGCATTGGAGTTCAGAAGGAGAACACCGTGGGCGTTGGAGTCGGCTTCTACACACATATAGAAAGGGTGAACTCCGTAGAGGTTAGCAAATGACTGAAACATAAACAGCACATTAGGTATGGCTTGACTTTGCTATTTTTCACCATTTTTGTCAGCTAGGTACATATGCAAAGACAAGGAAATAAATTCATTCATAGTTAGAGACTTGTTTTGAAAGGTTGGGGATTTTTCCACCTGAACTGGTGAAAATTCCTATCAAATTGATAGAAAAGAGTTGTTTTTTCTGCCTCAACACAGTGCTTCTTATTAGTCTCTCTTAGTTAAACCTTCCATATTCTGCCAAACCCTCCAAAATGGCATGGGTAAGAAATACTTTACTAGTTAAAATAGACTCATTGACCACTGACCCCAGTTTAGCCAAACAT
>NW_008824865.1:742875-743228 GCF_000699105.1 Pygoscelis adeliae | reverse complement strand
TGAACTCCAGCTTGTTTGGATGAACAGGGATTGATCCAACGTGAAATTAAATGCTTTCCTGAACCAGGATCTTGGCACACAAAATACTTTTTTTCTGAAAAATAACTGTGCTGTGAGAAAGCCTCTGATGAAAGGTTTCAAAGTCCCCTCAAAATGACTCATGGTTTTGTCATTTAATTAAAACTTATGACACCTGCAAAACCTGTGCCATTCCCTGTTTGCCATTGATTCACATTAGCAGTGTTACCAGAGAGAGAGAGGTGCTCCCTCGGCAAAGCTGTACCTCACCACCTCGTTTTTGTGATACAAGTTTAGGACAAAGTGTTGCATGAAGTGAATTACCGTTGGTGCCT
>NW_008824865.1:735470-742823 GCF_000699105.1 Pygoscelis adeliae | reverse complement strand
TGTTTGAAGGACGGGTGCTCATGTTCACCAAACCCATACACCGAAGTGGATGGCACAGTAGTTGTGATCTGAAGATACTGGTTGGAGAAAAACAGATGAACCAGGGGACTGCTCCACCTGCGGCAAATAGAGGGAGACATGATTAGTTTGCTTATCTTTGGTACGCTTAATTTTAAGTTCACATCTGACTATTTATACTTCTTCCATATTTTGGAGAGTAACAATATTAAAACAACATTAAATTCTATGCATGCCTCTAATGTGCTTAACCTAACACACATTAAATTCATCTTGCAATAGCTGCAGACATCTCATCTACTTATACAATAGAATGCATCCGTATAATTTTGAAAAGAACAACTAAAATAAGAGAAGACACTATCTATAATCCTGTTACCAAAATAGGTTGGTTTTGCTTGGTGGTTGCTCGGGCTATTTCTATGACAACCAATGGGGCAGGCTAAAAATTGTTATTACGCAGTGGGGTTCAGAATCCTTAGTGAGAACAACACTTATTTGTTATCAGTTTTTACTTTTTAATGCTTTGCTGGATCAGGACCCTAACACTCTTGTTATCGCCAACTTCATGCAGGCGACTAAAGCAGAGGGACAGCTTTCTCCAGACTCTGCTTGAATGAGATGTTTTTATTGTGATGACTCTCCTGCTTCTCTTGCCAGCTTAATGCCTTTATTTCTATTGAATCATCTGTGGACACAGGCTCACATTTTAATTAGGTGTTACATTCTGTTTCCTATCTCTAGTGCTATAATGAGCTGCAAGCTAGATGGAGGAGAACATAGTCAAGCTGTGGAGAAGTGTTTCGTTAATGGTACTGTGTATGCCATGAGTACCACATTTAGATACCACCCTCTCGAGCCTTGTTTAATCATGAATTTGTTACAGCTAATTAAAATAAATGAGCCAAAGCCATAGAGCCTAGAAGTGGCATAACTCTCCTTTTAATGGTCTTTCGTCAATGATTTTGACAAAGTTGGTAAATCAGAGAAGCAGAAGACAGGCTGCGTCGGGGGGGAGCCGTGCTACCCCTGCAAGGGGAGTGCTCCCTGGTGAGCCCTGGCTGCCACCCGTGCCACTTGCACCCCTGCTTGGGGACAAGTCCCCACTCCTGGGAGGACTGGGAGGGCACCGCCGCTCCCACCATGCCGGCCTCACGCAGCTCTGCTCTCCCCACTGGGAAGCAAGGGCAAGCACTCACAGGGATGCCCAGAGGCAGATCCAAGACACACTCCTGCCTCTCCATGCAAAAGGCAGGCACAATCCATCCCTAAAGTGTCCTAGACAAGTCCTAAGTCAAGCACGTGTACTGAAGGGTCTATATATTTTTGAAAGAGTCTATTTGGCCTTTCTCACAAGCAGGAAAAGTAAGAATTTGTATTTAAGTCTTGATTTGGTTGTTTGCCAGCAGCAGCTCTCCCTCCCTTCCATCATCTCCTCCACCTACACGCAGTACAGAATAAGGTTATTTTCTTACAGGAAGGTTAATGCATGCAAAATATCCCTGAGAATCAGACCCAGCCCTTGGCGAACAGAGGCCTTTCTGCAAGAGGCTGCTGCTACGTAGGAACGAGGATGGGCTCTGGAGCTATATTCCTGTCCAAAGGAGTGCCATCACATAGTTCTGCTCTCTGCCAAGGCAGGCACAGTCACCGCTCTGAGCAGACCACAGGGTTATGCAAAAAGCAAAGGATGCCAGAGGGGAAATGCTTTGGGAAGAGCTTAAATATCTGTCCTAACTCATTGAGCGCTCTCCATGATGTCTGTCCAGAGTACATGAGGCTTTGTACGTTCATGGTACTCACATTACAGCACTGACATTTCCCATCATGAGAGCAATTAGTGTTACCATGGCATTAAAAGTGCTCCTTCTCCTCAGCAAGTCCTCTCCCTGCCCAGGAGGGTCACTGGGGTGGTGCAAACTGCAACCCTAGGAACAATCCCTCTGCCCCACCACATCTTTAAATGGCATGGAGAAACAGTTTTATATCTATCTATCTATCTTATGCATTCCCTTGGGCCACTGTCATGCACCCGATTTCTGCATGGCATTGCCCAAACAGTGCCCCTCTCTGCACCCCTCCATCACTCGGCTCACTGGGGGCTGCCGCTCCCAGCAGCGCAGCTCCCTGTGCTGTGCTGCCAGCCATCGCTCTCCATCAGCTTCGTCTTTCGTTAGACCTCCGCTTGCCAGAATGGCTATGCGCTAAATATAGCATTAACTATGATATAAAAAGACTGATAGTGACTCTCTCTGTTTTCCAGGCACCATTATGTCTTCCCCCTCTGAAGGAAAGCATGGACAGGTTTTCCCCTGGCACCTCTCTGCCTCCACTCCCAAGTGGCTGCCCTTGTGCTCTGCAGCGCACTGTGATAAGCTGTTGTGTTACTTTATGTGTTTGCTTGTGTTGTGTTGGCAAAGAGCAATCATTTAAATGAAAAAATGATGTCTGTCATTCCTTAAACACTTGGAGACAACAAAAGAAAATGTTATATTTCCCCCACCTCCCATCCTGCTGGTTTAAAGCAGATAGAAGGAACAAGACAGGAGGGAGCATAAAATGACAGTATGTGTGCAGGAATTTGCGTGGTTCTTCTCCGACAGTCCTACAAACCATAACAGTGCTGTGATGGACAACAGAAGGGATCTAAAAATCTAAAAAATTCTAAAAATACAGCTGAGCAGTTGTTCCCTGTCAAAAATTCAGCCCCTACCAGCAGTTAGACACGGCAAAGCCTGTGAAGACGAGAACCCTTTTCTTTGCACAAGAGGTAATAGCTGCACTCCGGTTCACCGCTGAAAGTCCTAACCCTTTCGTGCCTCTGTGGTGGGAACACTCCTGCCTGTGGAAATACAAACCGGCCTCCCCGCACATCTGCCTGGCCCATTGCCTGCTAGCCATTGCCGGCTGCCTGTCCGGGAAGTCTGACTGATGGAAGCTGGCGTTTTCTTCCAAACACCGTGCACTATACTCAAGAGTAAAGCTCTCTATTTTTTAACCTCGCATCAAGGAAAAGAAGAATGATTCAGGATTGGAAAGGTCTGTGTGAAGCCTGTGTGAAAATTAACATTTCTGGCCAGCAAGTGAACCGGTCTCACATCCAGCAGTCAACCCTCAGGCCACCAGGACAAAACGTAACTGCGGCAGACTGGGGAAGTAGTATTAAAGGAAGGTGGGCAGGCAGATAGATAAAACATCCTGTTCATGTTGAAGGTGTAGTTTATGACTAACATTGCCACGACGTTTGAGGGGGATGACTAAAAGGCAGTATAAAACAGTTTTCAGAAGTGCAATTATCAGTCCTTTGTAATAGGGACTGGATATGATGATTTACCTGGTTGAATGGCTTCGCTCTGTTTGAAGTTTACTGGAGACCAATAACTGCAGTGTGTGCAACAGCTCCGAGCACTGACTCTTGCCTGCTGTGAGCAAGCAGCTGGTGGCACACACTGAAAGGTCTTATAAAACCTCCAGAATTAGGAGACTTGGGACACATATATGATACACCATTAAGACATGCCTAATGCATTATTTGGACATTCAAAAATCATTTTAGGTTGGGAGAGGGATTTTTTTTCTTCTTGTTGCAATGAATTCAAGAGAAATGAGCTCATTACTTTAAGGTGTGAACACCTGTCCCACTCAGTTGCTTGGAGTAAATGTCCTCTCTAACCTCTGCTTTTCTTGGCCTCCAGACCCTTTGGAAACCATAGCCTTGTGAAAGGGAACACACCGTATATATCATCTGTGTGCAAATTCAGGTGGAAACTTCACATGTCTATCAGAAAAGTGGGTCTAAGCCTCCTGGCAGAGCTTTGGCATACCTTTTCAGAGGGCACGACCTATGGCTGTATGCACAGGCTGCCTATAAAGCAGTAAAGCACCTTAGGGACTGGGGAGTATAGGCCCTATTTTCAGAAGAACCTCAAATATACTTGGCCCCTGACTCACCCCACTTGAGCTGCTGGGGAGCATCAGCTTAGGAGCCCAGGTCTCCGTGATTTTCCATTGCTCTCAGACTGCTGCAAAATGTTTCTCAACAGCTGTATTCCTCATTAGCTGTAAGTCTTGGGGCACCACTGGACTGCAGAAGGCACACCAAGAATGATTTTTTATATGCTTATCTTACTTTTAAGGTGATTTATCAAATAGGTGGAGAAAGTCAGCACGAGTAACCAACAGATTTTCCACAAACCTGACATTTTAAAAGAAAGAATTGCAGGGTATATTTACAGTTATTGACACAGTTCTGCTCTACTTCTACTGTATTCATCGTCACGGTATTAGGGCATCTCCTGTAAGTGGCTGGATATATAATGCTTCATTTTTGTTCTGAAAAACACTTGGATAAGTGATATACCTACAGTACTTCTCGCCTATGTAACATAAATCTTAATGATTAGAGGACTAAAATAATGGCTCTTACAAACTAGGAGCAAACCCAAGCTACCCATGATGCACACAATTTGCTCCTGTTGCTTTCAGCAAAATTGCAGTTTAAGACAATAGCGTTATAAATCATTCTAATAGCCTTGCCTATGTAAAAACGTCTTCATGGTAAGTGGCGTCTGTGTTTACTACCACAATCAATAAAAAAGGCAGCTGAACTCTGCAGCAGCCTTTTTGGAAATTAGGGAAAATCTTGATTAGATTTCGGTTATTTGTGCTGTATCTTCCCAAGTGCGATAGCAAACGAGGTATTCCAAACTCTTAATAGAGAGAAAGGAGCACTTATCTGGCTCGGGAAAAATGTTCTGCCTTCCATTATTCGTATGACATCATGAAGGAAAAGTCAGTTGGAGAACGGATATTAAAGTGGAGAATCAAATCAATAGTCCATCCCTCTGCAGCCTGTCTCCAGCAATGGCCCATGCCAGATATCACAGAGGAAGGCGTAAGATGTCACTCAGAACCAGTCTTGCAATAATCTGCTTATGGAGGAAGTTTCTGGCTGTTTTCATAGAATTAGCTTATGTTGTGAAACATGGAGACAAAAATAGTTGGGTTGTTTTTTTTTCTACAGATGATTTTTTTATTATGCATAAATGTGTATCCTGCTAAGCCTCCCGTGTCAGTACTGCCCTGTGGCAACGAGTCCCACAGAGTAATCACACACTGCAAAATGAGGACATCTTTGTTATTTATTGCTGCCTTAAAGCAAACAGTTCCCAGCCTTTTACTTTCTGTTCTTGAGGAAATCTATGCTTTCTTGAAGCCTTCATGCTTGCACTTGATACTACCTCCTCCAGTGGTTGCTGGTGTTAGTGCCAGGACCAGAAAGGAAAATAGTACTCAACCTTAGAGCATGTGCCACTAAATAATGCAGAGGCTCTGTTTTGCTCCCTCGCCTGCCTTATTACAACCCAATATTTTCTCTCCTGTTTTTATTACTGTAGGGTCCTGGCCAACGATGAGCCAGTTTCCCAGTAGAGCTGCAAGATCAGCTAGGATAGCGTGAGCGAGGATTTATTAAACTAAAGCCAATTACAAATCTATTGACAAAACATTTTGCCACTGATCATGCTGATTTGCCAAAACAGCTACTTTCCAAGCATCATGGGAGCGGGGAGAGATTCCCCACAGCCTCCACTGCCCCACGAGGCTGGTAGTTTGGGAGGTTCACCTCCGGGGCTGGAGACCCAGGCCCCAGGCCCTGTCCCTCATGGTTCAGATTTAAGACTTGCAGCCTTAAATCAGCTGCAAGTTTGGGTTACATCCCAGGCAAAATGAAAAACGCCTGACATCTGTATGGGAGCAGGGGCTCTGCCTGCCCCTAGTCTCATCTGAACTCCTCAGCACCTCACCAGCGAATGCATGGAGGCGGCACCTCTTCACCCCCATGGCTTCGGAGAGCTGCTGGCACGAGGAAGGACCTTCCCTGGCCACCAGTGAAACAGCAGGAGCTTGGGAGAGGGTGAAGAGGGGCAGGAGCAGGCAGGGCTGGGTGGGACAGAGAAAAGGACAGCAGTGGAGGAGAAGGAGAGAGGTAAGAGGAAGGAAGCCAAGAGGCAGTACCAGGAGGAGAAAGGGAGGCAGCCTAAGAGCTCCTGGTCCCAGAGTCTCCAGCAGCACCTGGATCATTTCCCTGCACGATCCCATCTAATTTTCGCCCCATGCAGGCGAAGCAGCAGCTGTCGCCCGATTACCTTGGAGCAAGCTGAAAATGTAGTGGGACTTGCCCTTTTATTCTTGCTCCCGGCTCCACGTGAGGTTTGCAATCAGCTGTTAATGGCTCTCCCCTCACATAATTCATTTCTCTCCCCTGTTATTGTGATTACACGGAGCGTTGCATTTGTCCTGCCCTCCTTGAGTCAGCACTTGGGTAGCTCGGCTACAGCAAAGGCTCTTCGTGCACAGCGAGCGGGAGAAACGCCTGTAAAGCATATTCAGGAATATCTCAAAGTCTCTGCTGCCTATCCCCTGCAACGTTTCCAACACGGTATTAAATCATTCGTCACGAGGAGGAGGCTTTATGCACACAAATGGCAGAGCTGGGATGGGGTTTTATATCGAGCAGACAGACAGGGAACCTGCTGTCAGCCACCCCATCACTGCAAAGTCTGCAGTGCAAAGACACCGACGGCAGGATAGACTGCACCATGGAAAGGAGGGGACAGAAATGCAAGCGTGGACTTTAAACAAACAACCCAAACCCATAACATGTTTCTGCTCAGGACAGGCTGCTCCCTCCCCACATGGGCTGTCAGATGTGACAGAGCACGCTGGGGATCATGAGGGATTTTAGGCTTTTTTTGGGGGGTGGGTCATCCAGCAGTGTGAAGCTGCTGGTGAGGGATAAGGAGCATCATGTAAAACAGATTTCTGAGGATTTGGGATTGCTTTACAATGAGAAAGCCTTCCTCAGAGGTGTTAGAAAGGTCCAGCAGAGCACCCCGACCTGGTTTGGTAGAGACACGAGTTATTATCCACCCACACCCGGGGAGTGCAACTGCAGCACCTGTTGAAGAGGCTTTATTTGCCCACATCAACTGTTCTGAGCAATATTTGTTTGCATATGAAGATTAACAATTGATTCAGCTGTTCGTTGAGACAGCAAGGCCATGGCCGTTCATATCTTAAAATAGGAGACTGAAGTCCCCCCAAGTATTATGTGCTTGCCTGTTTCTCAGGGACACTTGCCTACACAGCCTGCCTTAACCTGGCACAGCTGCGGAGGCTGCCGGCTGTGCAGCTCAGCACCTGGTCCCAGGCGTGCTGAGTGCCCTGGAGCAGCAGCTCCCAACTCTGGAAGGAGCCCAAAGAAAGAGATTTGGGTTTTAGCACCTTCTCTGCAGACTGCACCTGGGACAGAGACAAGGGGACAAGGCAATGATG
>NW_008824865.1:715174-735397 GCF_000699105.1 Pygoscelis adeliae | reverse complement strand
TGATCTAACATGAAAATCTACTTAACATGCCAGATGACACCAGCGCTCCCCGGGACCCAGCCAGCCGGTACGGTCACCGGTGGGGATGCTCCTGTAATGCTGCTTGCTGAGGGTTCATCCTCCCAAGTCGAGCAAATGCAGCAGCCCATGGCTTTTAGGTCAGGATATATAACCTGCTTTCCTGTTTTGAAAGAAGATTTCCATCTGCACAGCTCTTCTGGTGGCTAAGCAGTTTGCAAATCCCTGTGAGTCAGGCTGTGGAGGTATCCCTGAGCATCTGCAGTCACTCACTCTGATGGGACAGACTGGCAAGCCAATGAAAGGGAAGCATTTTTGCTCCTCACACAAGGAATTTGACTCCAAATATGGTTCAGCTGTGAGAGGAACAGCTCCCTGCCGGGATGTGATCCTTCAGTCTATAAGTACCGGCTGTGCCATATCACATGAAACAAAAATTCCCGGGAACATGTAATTTCCCTTTCTATATGCAAAATCCTGTGTCTCTGCTGATGAGAGTCTTTTAGTAGCAGCACTGCCATTGTTTGCAGGATAAAAACCCATTAACTGCACATTACATTCACCTGCAATTTCCTCTTTTTGGGGTCGGTTGGGTTTCAGGATAACTCCTTTACCTGCCTGGAGGCAGTGTATGCTTTTCCAACCGTGATACTCGATAGCAGAGCATTGCTGCTGAGCGCTGCACCGATGCTACTAACCAAGACTGCCCTCTACCTCCCCAGGCTCTGCAGCACATCGCTGCTGCACCCCGTGCCTGTGTTGCTGCTGAGCACAGATTTTGGGGGACACAGGTGTGCCCCACTGCCAGGGGCGCAGAGGAGGCTTCCCCAGGCCCATGGCAGGCTGGTGAACGTGGCCTCCTGGAAACCTGCTCAGCAGGGACCGACTTGTGCTCCTCTGCCTCTCACTGAAGTTGTGCCTTTGGCAGCTCAGCAGATCAAACCCTGCATCTGCTTCACAGCGGGCCCCTTCCCTTAACTGGGACATCCCAAGTTTGAGGATGCCCTGACTAACTGAGCCTAAATCCTTGGGTTTTGCATGAAGATGAGGAGGACTGAATGGGAACAGGCCATGAGCTAGCCGCTCGCCATGTCTCGTTATGCATTCACCTCTTACATCACCATTCCAATTAATGAGACTTTACAAAAATCTCTTATTACAAAGAGAAGAAAAATTGGGCCTTTAACATAAGCCCACTGTTTTCACAAAGCTGTTCAGTCTAACAAGAAATTAAATTATTTTTGTTATCGGAGTAATGCATAATACATTCATTTACAATAACCTGCGAAAAGAAAACTTTACAAAATTGGCTGTGACATGTATGAAAAGAGATGCCACAAGATTGTAATTTAAAAGGATGGGCAGCTAATTAAAAACCCAGTGCAGTGGTTCCAACCGCAGACCCAAACCATTCTAGAGGCTGTATTATCTTACTTGCATCACATGTGTTAAGCCATCCTTATATTGCTCACAAAGATAATGCTTATATTTTGAGTCTGTTTAACAAAGAATTTCTTGAGAGGGAGGGAAATCTGAGCTGATTTATTAATGACTTGATTTGGGGTTAGATTTTCTAATGCATGAAATGAACCATTTGGATCCCAATGACCTTCTGGGAATGTGCTTGCACTAGTGGTGGGGTGTAAGACAGGCGGAACTGGCGCTGAGGACCCAGCGGCTGCACACGTGTTGGGGGCTTGCTCTGAAACAGCTGGAGCGCACCACGTGTGCTCCCAGAGCACACCTCCCAGTAAGGTCACGTGGAAGGGACCTAATTCATGCCCCTCTGGACCACTGCAAGGTCAGCCAATGCACAAGACGTGGGCATAATCAGGAGATTCACATCAAAAGGTACCGCTGATCTGAATTAAAATGCTAATATAGACACAACCACGGCCTGATGCGAACGGTACCCATATTTCTATGTTCTGTGCATCTCCTTTGCCCTCCTGCGTCAAGCGGTGATAACCCAGAGCAATCTGTAACACTGTCGTTTGTCACCGCAGACAGCCAGAGACTGCTGCTAACGCCACGCCATAGCATCCCCAAATGCAACTGGCAGGAGCACCTTGATTGGGATGCAGGGAGCTGCTCCTTCTAAAAAACTCTCTTGCTAAGTAGCATTACACACTAGAGATGTGTTGGTGGAAGCCAAGAAAATGGGAAATTTTGCAACCTGGTGACATTTGCTGGTGAGGGGAGCTTTTGCTGAAATTAAACTCATGGTACCGGCTTGAGAATACAGCTAGTAATTTTGCAGGGTGACAAACTAGACCCACCCAAACTATGCCTTTCACTGAAATCAATGGAAGTTAGAGGCTTATAGCCTCTGTGGCTTTGAGCTTTAGTTTCCTAGGCCTACATCTTGGAGAGTGTCAGGAGATTTGGTGCTCCATTTCTGACATATTTAAACAGCCCAAATTTCAGAAAGCTTAGTTCAGTGCTTTCACGAGTTGAGTCTACCAGCATCCCAAGCTGTGACACTGTAACCTCAAAAGTTATTTGACTTGCTTAATAATCTTTCCTGCATGCATGTAGATAATCTCCCATTATACAGGCACATACTTCTATTAATAATGAGTGTTTTCCAGGGACGAGGCATAAATCTGTATCTATGCCACATGCAGTTTGTGCTTAAGTCTATATCACACAGACCCAAGCAATAAGGTGTGAGGAAACAGTGCTCACCCCATCACTCTTAATTTCTGCAAAGAGTGATGTTAATAACACCTGGTACTCACAGCACTGTGCCGGTGCTTTTCCTCTTGATCCTGAAGTGCGAGGAGTCATCTGCAAACTCCACGTCGTAGCTGGCCTCATCAGCGGCAACCCCCGGGGAGTCGATCTTGAGTGGGACTTCAAACCGCTGCCTGTTGGGGTCGTAGAGCTAAAGCAAGGCAAGGAGGAGGCAGATTAGCTCATTCAGTAGCATGCATTGCCTTGGTTAAATGATTCCCCCCCCAAATACTCACCCTGAACCGGAGTCTGTCCCTTGTCTGGAACTCCACTTCGAAGACAATTGGGGAAATGTCATTTCCGAAGAGGGACAAGGCCTGGCGCTTGTTCAGCGTTACCCTGCGGCAGAAACACGCACTGCCGCCCATCGCCACTGCTTGCTGCCTGTGAGCACCCTGGCATGGCAGGGGGGAACAACTCAGATATTCTACCTCAGCTCTTTAAAAATAAATCATTGACTTATCGAGAGAAATAATCTCTGAGGTTAGCTTAGGCTCTCCTTGCTGTTAATAGACAAAATAGATGGACCTGAAGCAAGGAGACCTCATGGTCTGCTGGGACACAGCTCCCAGGGTGCGAGGGATGACCCTGTGCCAGCGCCTGGTTTCCTCACCGGCAGCGTGGTGTGAGCACAGGACCCCAGCTCTGCACCCCTTACACGCGGTGAAACACGTCCGTTATCCTCCTCGTCACAAGCTGAGCACGCGGTAGCAAAGCGACTTGGGAAAGGTCTCTGGCGAGCTGCGAGCTGCCCCCGGGGCGGCAGCGGTGGTTGCCGTGCAGTGCCGGACTGCAGCACCGAAGGAGCCACGCACACTTACCTCCAGCCTTTGGCTGTCTTCTCGGTGTTCCCGCCCCAGGAGTAGCCGTAGGGACTGTCCTCAGGGAAGAAGCACCAGGGAGCGTTGGCCACGTCGGTGGCGCACCAGGTGCAGGCCCGCGCCTCGCAGGCCTCCTGGGAAGCACCCGGCTGGGGGTGGCAATCGATGCGCTTCTGCACCGCCACAGCCCCGGCACACTGCCTGTCTTGGCCTGAGCCGAGGCACCCACCTAGGGCTGGACCCGGGGAAGAAGCAGTCAGAGCAGCAGAGAACCATGTTAAAAAAACCCACAAGGCACTGCTCTTTAGTTACGCTTTTTTTGTTGTGTTTTTTCCCCATTTTGGGGCTAACATATGATTCTTTTGACTGAAATGACGGAAGAGCAGCATGTCTGCTTGTGACCGAGACAAGAGCAACCAGTTTCTTTTACGAGCCAAGGCAGTGGGTCTGTGTTGTTCAGTGCTCCGAGTTGCTGGTACTCAGCTGAAGCATGACTCGCTTGAAGTACTCATGGAAAATTAAATAGCAGGCTAATGAAACTGCTGGTGAGGTGCGAGAGCAACCCTTCAGGCTAGCTGAACTGGAGGTGTACGTCACTAAGGACTAAAACTGTTGTAGCATTTTAATATCAATATTTTCTGTATACTTATTCTTTCTCATATACACAGAGGTTATCTATATATACATAGATACAAGTATGTGAAATCAGCACGCACTGTATGATAGATATAAATATAAAAATACTGATTACATATATGTTTGTGTTAGGCTTCATTTCTATATTATATGACTACTACATCTATGTAGTATTAGTAGAGTTTGTGTTCATACAGGTATGGTTATGATTAAAGGGAATATACCAGCAGTAAGAAGAAAAGGCACAAGTTAGTCATTTGCAGAATCATTCTGACAAAACACTCTTAGTAAGGTGCTAAATCTTTTCCTTTCTGCAGCTGCAGGTCGAGCCCTGTGGTTTCCCTGTGCAGAGCAAGCCTCCTGGGAGCGGGGGGACCACGAGACCAGCTCCCTGCCGTGCCAACAAAACGCTCTTATCAAATATTCTTAAAGTGAGCAGGCATAATGCAGACAGCACTCTTATTTTGAAGTTAACTTATGTCATTTTAGTCATTACAGCAATATTCAGAGAGAAAATCTACTTGAAAGATAATTGCTCTTTTCCATAAAGTGACTAATACCTCTGCTTTAAACTGTTTTTATGTGGACTGTTGTGTGCTTGAAAGCTTAAAACATAATTGCTGAGGCATTCTGAGCTTTTCTAAATAAAGAACTTTACAAGCAGATGTGCACAAGCAATAATTATATATACTGGGAAAATTTACAGACTAAAACTGTAGATTCACTAGAAAATGCCATCATGCTGCGATGCCAGAGTTGATTTCCAAGTAGGGGATGGGAATGCAGAAAAGCAGGAGCTGAGTGTCATCTACATTTGTCTTTTGAGAAAACTCTCATCCCCACCTTTGATGTGGGAGCATCTGACACTCAGGCCTGACGCTCCTGGGATGTGCAGTAGAGCTCGCTCCTCTCTGCCACACCACCTTGTATCACCTTCTAGAGGCAGGATATAAGGGGCAAAATCCTGTTAACCTTCGCCGGCTGCCAGACAGGCAGGCTTGGCTTCCACCTTTGTTTTCTGGGGTGGACAGTCATGCCCCAACAGGCTGGCTGCTTTCTGTCCAGCATTTACCCCCTGTGATCCGTCAACATAGGAAAGCTCTAAATTCTGATCCCCTTTTTCATCCAAAGAAAAATAGGAATATGAATGTCCCTCTGCAATCCCTAAATTATTTCTTCTTGGAGCAGAAATCAGGGAGGATTCATCAATGGTCTCATGAAACACTGAAGACTCTGGGCCTTGCCTTTTCATACTCTGTCCCTGATGAAGATGTGGGAAAGACATACAGGCTGCAGGTCCCATGGAAATAACTGCCATGCCTTTGTGCCACTATGCACCAAATACTCCTGCTTATTGAGGGAGAGGTAAAAGGATTTCAAAGGCTTCCCGCAGCCCTCTGGATCCTGAAGTCCTTAAACCTGTGCAACCACAGAGGCTAAAAAAAAAATGACGTACCAAGTACCACCTCTGCGCTCAATGCATGGCTTCTGTGTCTAGCAGCTTTGCACTGCTGTGCCTTGCACATTCGAGTTAAGACCTTGGCAGACGAAGGACAAAATAGAGTAAACCCGTCACATTTCATTTAGGTTTTGGCGTGTTTTTTTCTAGTGGGAGTCAAATGTAGCATCAGTGTTTTCATTGCTGAAATCAAAGAATACGACTGAACATACTACAGCATATTATTAACTTGGTGTCATTTTACATAGCATAGGTTCACGGGAGACTTTTATCAACTCATTTGTATAATAAAATACTTTCAAAATACTTCATAAGGATATTGTGAATGAAAAAGCTAGTTCAAGGGAAAAAAATTTGCCCCAGCAGGAGCCAAGAAATTCCACCCCCCCCTCCATCAATGTGAAGCTTAAATTTTCCAGCAACTTTTGAAAACAAGCACTTGCGGGTATGAGCAGCTGAACAAGGCTGCAACCTCATTCATCCCTTGTTCCTGGATTTACTTCTATTACAGTACAAATGGGATAGTAGCAAGTGGGAAGATGCAATTTTCCTTCCCTACTGTTTAAAAACATTTTTATTTTAAAATCTCCACATCATTTTCACTGCATTTATGGCCCATGTTTGTAAATGTACACAGAAGATGAAATGCAAACGAGCAGTTGAATTTAGCAATAGCTATGGCTACTTGCTGCTTTTCACGATAATTTCCATGGGAACAGAAGCTAAAAAGAGGTAGTTTGAAAAATTATCGCCATTGATTTTTAAAAACTCTGACTTCAATTTTGTGAAGTTAGGTTAGAAAATGCTGCAATAAGGCATAAGCAAGGAATTAAAATATTACCACACCCCTTTTAATTTAATAGCATAGCCTTTACATTTTGGGTTCATCCACACGTTTCAAAGGCTTTTGCTGCAGAGTTTCCCTCTTCCTTTATCTAGCAACATAATAAGATGTATTTTCCTTTTATTAGACTCTGGACTGAGTTAACCTCTGGTATACTGCGGTAAAAATCACAGCAAACAAACTAGCAAAGCACAGGGTAGCTTTCAGCAGCTGAATGGTCCCATTGACTCCAGTGTGTCTGTGCTGGTGCCCAACAGCTGAATACGTTGTTGGACTGGGGTATATTTCTAAACAAGCCAGCCCTACTGTCTTCCCCACAGAGTCACCTCAGGTGGAGTTAAAGCCATGCCCATTCTCTCCTTTTCCATGTAAAAAGATCGCCTCCCCTAATAGCTTTTTTATTGTTATCACATTTATATCTTGCTTTTGAAGCCTATGACAAAATACAAATGCCATACATTTACCTGCTAGCAGAACAGCCAAGAAACACAGACTCCTGCTCCTCTCCATGGCTGAACGTTGATTTCTGCAGGCAGCAGAGAGCCTTTTATCCAAGGCAGGGGCACAATAAGCATTTTTTCCAATACATAAAAAGAAACATTGCAAATATTTTCTCAGCATTTGTATCTTACATGAAATTAATTATAACACATGACCCTGCCTGTATTTAAGAATGTATCTAAGCAGATAAGATGCGATGTAGTTACTAATTTGTCCACAAACTTTGCTCAACTTCTGAATTCCAACTTTGAGAGAGAACATGATTTTTCCCATGACTTCTTAGAATTCTTAGAAAATTAATTTTTCAGTCCACCTTCTTTTTTTTTTAAAACAAACATCTTCAGACAATTGGAGTCCAGTGCTTACCTTTTTCTAATTTCATATTATCTTTTGTCACATATGTAGTTTTACAGTACAAATGAAAAGTTTGGAGAAAAACAAGCAGTTGAACAATTCTCTATTACTCAGCAAGCTATTCTACTGCATTGTGTAAAATTGTGCATTTTATATTCGGGGCCTTTGCAAGGGAAGCGAGTTTTTTTATAAGGAAGTATGACGAAAAAGGCAAAGAGAAGTAGTCCACATTCACAGCTTTATTTAAGTGTTACCTACATAAGCTATAATTTACAGACTGATATTTTCTGGAAAAAAAACCAACCAAAAAGCCCTCAATATCCAAACACTGTATGTGAATCTACATAAATTTTTAAAATTTGCAGAATTTACAAATTAATATTCAGAGCAGTTGGGTAAATTATACATCCTCCCTCAATATCCACACTCTAAGAGCTTTAAAAGTCATACAGGCACACGATAAGGTATTTTCTTTGTACAACCATCTATTTACATAGCTTTTTCCAATACACGTGGTTCAGTTCTCAAAGTAACCGCCAAGGTTTGCAAAACAGTGTATTTAAAATACATTTAGCAGCATATAAAATTAGATAAAAAGGAAAGACATTTTGCTTTAAAAAAGAAAGTGTGAGATGATAGAAATAAATCCATAAGAAAAATAGGTTAAGATATATTTCTGTTATGACATTAAGAACACCTAGTCATTACAGAATATAGGCAAAACACTAATAAAACATACCAATTTAGGAGCATTTGAGTTCTAGTCCTGAGCACAGAGTATACATAGCTGCACAACTTTGGTCAACAAGGATTATATGCTAACATTAACACAAATCATGTGGCATTCACTGTTAGCAGGATACAGCCATGTCAGATAGATGTGTCATTAACAGCTTCTTCCCATCTTGTATTCGCTCCACTTTCCTAACAACAGTGTAAGTGACCTTTAGAATCTTGAAACAACGCCTGTTGTAATCAAAGGCTTATTACTGGGGCATCATCATTCCCCCTCTACCCTAAAACGCAAAACAGCTGATCATACTTGCGAGTGAAATACAGAGAGCACTTTTGTTATATATTCCAGGTTATAATTTTGAGATGGTCATTAAAGACGACTGATTTCCCGTTAATTTTAACTGCAAGTGTTACATAAGCACACAAATTCAGCCATAATATATAGACATATATATGTGACCACTGAGACACAAGCATGTTACCAAGAGGTTATTTTTTTCTTAAATACAGTACATATTTTAAGGACAGCAGGTCTAAGTAGAAGAGTTCACTCTTATTTTTCAGTTTATTCCAGTCATCAGTGTTTACCTAATAAGCTATGCAGCAAACTGCATAGAGTGCACCTCAAATTCATTAATATATTCATTTATCCCCATCATTTCAATTACTGGCAAGATCTTCACTTGCATCTCCTGCATCTGAGCTCTGTCCGTCTATTACATTTCGAGCTTTCCAGATCCTCACAGTCCGGTCACTGAAAAACAAAACAAAGCAGTATTAGAGCTAGGTAATTAAAATGCGGGGAGGGGGACAGGGAAGCTTTCTTAAAAGCTCGGCTGTCTTATTCAGAAAAGCATTGTTGGCAAAATAAGATTTCCTTAATGGATATGCAAGGGTCATTCCACCTCCAGGAGACTTTGTAAGCTAAGACGTACAACATTTGATTCCCTAACCTTATCACAGCACTGGCTACTACCTTTAACCATCTAGGCAAGTATAAAGATTATATGTCTTAAGGAAAGTAAATCCTACTCTGCTATTACTTAATTTTTTAAAATACAGCTAATGGTAATAGGCTTAAGTAGACTGACATCAGAGAAGAGCTTCCATCCTGTAACTATTTGCAACTCAGCAGACCACAAGCAAACAGCCAGCGTACTACAGAATTAGAGACAGACTCAGTAGGACAAGACTACATCCTGCCACTAAAAGTGTGAAAAGTTACAACAGGTTAAATCAAACAAGACCTGAAACATGCTCCGTTTGTGCGAGAGGTGTCAGTCTGTTATAAGAAAAGGTAAAAAAAAAAGCACAGAAGCACAAGATGATACAAAGTCCTAAACTGCCCCCCCAAAAAAAACAGAACCCTTTGCCAGGTGCTGGAAAGCATATACCAGTGAGCTGGTGTTCAGAAGCCCAGAAGAGGCAAGCTATAATTCTGTACTTCTGGCAACAATCACTATTTACACAACTTTGAAGTACGTGTAAGTAAAGTATCACATGGAATGTGTTAAAAAACTCTATTATCATAATTAAAAAGTAAAATAAAGAATTAGTCTTGTTAAATAGCAATTTATCCTGTGCAAGAGAAATTATGAATTTCTCGTAAACATCGAGTTACATGACTAGCAAACTTGACTCAGGTATTCCTTACAACCCCCTCAAAAAAAGCCAGGAGGCAGCAGTCAGGACAGACTTTATCACAGTATAGAGGTTTTCCGACTTGAGCTTTCACTTCACTGTAAATTATCAGGAATACACCAAGTTCTGTAGACCTTCACCACAATGTTACAAGTGCCGAAAGGCTGGGATTTTCTTTCACTAGTAATAAGGAATACATTTCAGGTGCATATGTGTTCTAAACTTATTAATAATCTTTAGGCAAACAGAGACATAAGCCTTGACAACTCTACCCCTATCTATTAATGCTTAAACATAGAAATTGACCACCAAATGTGGAAACCTGGCAACTTTGAAATTGTGCTTCGATTCAGAAAGACCTGCTTTCAATTCAGAAGGCCAGAAGCTTCCGCAACTGGCACTAGAAGATAACACGACAGCTTTCACAGCTCCTGTGCACAGACTATGCCACTAAGCGGGCTCTGCTGCTGTCTCCTGCACTTTCTCCAGAATGAGATATTTTTCTTGGTCATGTCCCTTGAGGTTTCAGGTACTTAATTTGCTCACTTTTACTGAGGAAGCAAATACTCAAATCAAGGTGTTTAAAGGACAGTAGGATGGCTTGCAAAGCTTCTGCTACACACCAGCACTTAAAAAACCAACCAAACAAAACCAAACCAAAAAACAACCACATACCATGGCTTTTAGAAAAATTCCCACAGGTCAAGAATCAGTCCTAGCAGTAAATAGCCCAGCTGTAGAGACAAGCTGGTAAAGTTCTCAACTATTGCCAAATTGTCCCCACCATCCCATAGATCACTGGTTTCCAAACTTTTTTGATTATGCATCCCTACCACTAAAAAATTTTTGAGGACACATCCCAATGTGTATTTATTGATTTATAAATTATGTACATGTACTATTAAAGTCCTAATATTTTCTTCCCGTGCCCCAGTGGATCATGTTGTGCATCCCCTGGGGTGCATGCACCCCACTTCGGAGATCACTGCAGTAGATTATTAGCATTTAGGGGCATGGACCAGGTGTTCCCATGCTTGCTATGAAATGACTTACACAGCTGAAGATCTCCTAAATGCATTTGCATGGACAGAATTCTAGAAGGAGCTATGGAAAAGAAAGATGCATGGAGAAGAAAAACTCACTCTGCTGCTGTGAAAATCTGGCTGGAGTTGGTGCAGATTGCATTTATAGGGCTGTCGTGTCCCTTCATCTCCCCAATGGGTGCGAAGGTATCCACATTCCAGAGCTTGAGGGTGCCTCCTCTGCAGCCACTGAGCAGAACCGGAGCGCCAGGTACCAGGCCAAGGGCACACACCCAGTCTTTATGAGCATTAGGAACTTGCTGAAAAAGAGAAAGCAGGCAGGTCTCACAGGGCTGCAAAGACTTCTGGAGGAATGAGCACAGAAATGGAAAAATCCCAAGTTCTAAGCCCGATTGCTGTCCTGCTGTAGATTTGCTACATGACGCTGGGTATATCCCAGCCCTGTGGCTTCTCCTCCTTTAGAGCAAGGAGAGTGCTATCTTCCATGAGGCCACTTCTATGCCATGAGTTTGTTTCTCTTCGTGAAATAGTACTGCAAAACAAGAAAAAAATCCAATACACACAACTGACCTGATGTGGAACAGAAATTAATTTAGGATAATGCTAAATCTGCATATGTTCAAATGCATATTTGAATGCATGTTTGAACATATGGTCTCTGTATATGTTTCAAGTCTGACTGTAAAACAGTTATAAAACACATAAAAAGAAAATCCAAAATACAGCTCAAAAAATCCACCAGTGAGACAGAAACTGTTTCTGTATTTGCCTTCCTCCTTTCTTCTTTTCCCATTACACATTATAAATTGATTTTGTGATGTAGCACTTAACAAAAATACATTAATTCTTTATTGAGGATGGATACTAGCATTGTACTGCTAATTCAGAAAGCAAAATGCTGCACAGGCCAGCTGAGAACAACATCCATTTGATACCAATGCTGGGGAAATAACAGCCCAAGTTTGCTGTCTTTTAAGGGCACCAAGAGTGGCTCTTCTCCAGTTCAGTTTGGTAAGAACTGCTTTGGTTTGCTGCCTTTCTCATATTATGGAGCACATTCAGCTTTCTAGGATCATCTTGGCATTTTATCTGTAATATACACTGCTATCACACCACCAGCAGTCTGGTCCTGCAGCACTTCATGAAACTGGGGAGAGTGGGGGTGAGGGGGTGTTCTTATAAATCTTAATTTTGTCACAGAGGCATTTTGTGGCTTGGGTTGTATAGCACCAAGTGAAGTAGATGATGTCCAAATTCTTTTGAAGAGCATGTTGTTAAGTGTTTTTCATCAATTATAGAGGACCAACCTTGTTTAACACATGTATGGCAAACCAGGACCCCTGTTGAAATGTTAGCATTTATACTTTAAAGCAGCTTAGCTCTGTTTTCAGGGTGGGTTTCCCCCCCCCCCCCTTCATCTAAAACACTCAAGTGTACACACCAAAAGAAAGTTGCAACAATAGAAATTCTGACTGGATACAGGGGAGGGGGGGAAATGATACAAGAGTAGTTGAAGGATTGCAATGGGTCACCCAGAGCAGCTGTGCAATCTGTGACCTTGGAGAGTTTGAAAACTCAACAGGGCAAGGCCTTGAGTAACCAGTCCTAACTACAAAGTTGGCCTTGCTTGGATCAGCAGGACAACTTTGCACTGTGTGACCTCCAGTGGGCCCTTTCACCCTGAATTACCCCATAATTAGGGAAGTGATCATGCCCCTGTACTCGGCACTGGTGAGGCCGCACCTCGAGTACTGTGTTCAGTTTTGGGCCCCTCACTACAAGAAGGACGTTGAGGTCCTGGAGTGTGTCCAGAGAAGGGCAACGAGGCTGGTGAAGGGTCTGGAGAACAAGTCTTATGAGGGGCGGCTGAGGGAACTGGGGTTGTTTAGTCTGGAGAAAAGGAGGCTGAGGGGAGACCTCATCGCTCTCTACAACTACCTGAAAGGAGGTTGTAGCAAGGTGGGTGTCGGTCTCTTCTCCCAAGTAACTGGCAATAGGACGAGAGGAAATGGCCTCAAGTTGCGCCAGGGGAGGTTTAGATTGGATGTGAGGAACAATTTCTTTACTGAAAGAGTGGTTAAACATTGGAACAGGCTGCCCAGGGAAGTGGTTGAGTCACCATCCCTGGAAGTATTTAAAAGACGTGTAGATGAGGCGCTTAGGGACATGGTTTAGTGGGCATGGTGGTGTTGGGTTGACGGTTGGACTCGATGATCTTAGAGGTCCTTTCCAACCTTAATGATTCTATGATTAGCAAAAGTAACAGCACTTTTCTTTGTTCCCTAAAAAGGCAGTGAATAAAATTTATTTCTATTGTTTTGTCAAATGCTTTAGTCTCACCTCCTTGAAAAAAACACACAACATTTTATAGAAATAAAAAAGAAGGAATTGTGAGATCATTTTTATTAAGTTCTACTTTGCAAATCAACAAATAGGGGAACATGAAGTACAGAAATTATGAAATGCACATATACCAAAAGGAAAATAAGAAAAAGAATACAACTAGTCCACTGTTACATACTACTTCACGCCCGCTCCTGTATTCTTTCTGATGTTAAAATTAATTGCAATGGCAAAAGTGCACATTGCATAATATTTTAATGAGCCTAAAATGCAAGAGTGAAGACGCTTCTTACAACATTAATAAAGTCATCCTGAGAATACAAAAATCTTTGGTGTTCCTGCTATGGTCCTGTTTTTGCTAACAAGCTGCTTAGTACATTTCCCTAGACAGACAGATAATGAGGGTAGATGTCCCAATATGACCAAGTGAAGATTTTCTGTAAGAAGCCGCATTTCTAAATCCTTGTTTTAACTGTGAAGTCTTAGTAGTATTCTGAAAAGGAACCGGCACCCAGTTGGACAATTTTGAAAGAAGGTCAAGAAAGATTGTATATTTATGGAATTCTAAGTATGCCTGTATAGAAATTTTCTTCTTAAGTTGACCAGTCCATTATTCTCTCATGTCCCAAAACTTTAATATTCTGTTTGTTTCCTTGCTATCAGTCTGCACATTAAATGCACATAAAAGACATGCTCCTCCTCCCTCCAAAAATTATTAAACGATTGGTATCTAACCAAACCTTTGCAAAACCAGCAGTATATTCTGGCATTTGTTTTTCTGCCTTCCATTTCTCACACAGTCTCAACTTAAATAATTGTATCTCTACCTCAACAACCTCTCGTAAGACCTAAAAGAAGAGACTGGCTTATAGCAATTAGCCAAAAATCAAAGTTCTCCATGTCAGACAAATTACAATGAACTTCAAAGTTTCCCTGGATTTGAGATCCTTTTTGCCGCCCCCTCCCCCCCCCTTTTTTTTTTTAAACAATAAAAACTTACAGCAAATATGTTCTAACAGCAAACAGATTATTATGTGTGTGTTGTATACATTACATAACACATGCATCGTATAACAAGATGAATGGACATCTAAGGAGTAAGCTTCTTAGAAAAAAGACTGGGTGGAGCGAGGTAGGCTGTAAACCCTCTTCACAAGAAAATATTCTGTAGCCTGATCTAAAGCACTTTTTTGTCATTAACGAGTTCCCAGTCCAAAATTTACCAACTTGTCAATGACAAGGATGATATCCAGTGGTTCCAATCATATGGCAGGGGGGTTGGACTAGATGACCTTTAGAGGTCCCTTCCAACCCAAATTATTCTATGATTCTATAGAGGAGGCAAGTGCTGCCTTCATTCCAAAGCAAAAAAAACCAAACCCCACATACTCAGAGTTAAAAGAGAGGGCTAACCACTTCATCGGAATTTCCTGACACTACATACACTGAAAAGAAAAGCAACTTTTTTAGCATAAAGATCAAGTACATCATCGATTTCTTTCTTAGTCAGTGCTCTGTGCCTTCCCTATTAAAAACATCAGTATCTAAGTGAATAGTCATTGTATGAGCCTGAACATTTAGACAGCCTGAAAACAGTTCTACAGCATGACTGTCACATTAGCTGTGTGATCTTTACCATTACCTGAAGAAGGTCTTTTTGAGCTAAATCCCATTTCTTAATTCCATTGTCTCTGGATCCACTAAAAAGGTTGTCTCCCATAATAGCAAGTGCTTCAATGCCATCATAATGAGGAGGTTCAAAATTGTGTGTAGGACTTACACTTCCAAGAGCCCCTTCAGTCACATCGAACATCTAAAAGAAATAAATAATCAAATATGTTAAGCAAAATTATCTGCCATCTAACCAGCTTGGAAGACACATCAGTGAATAACTTCAGGGGAAAAACTTGAAAAGTCTTATTACAGTCTACTGTATCATGATGTATATTTGACAGAATTTATGAACCAGAACAACTCCTTTCTCCTCTTCTACCTCTTGCCTCAAGCAGGAAGGCTTCACTGACTTCAGAGAAGGCCACTCTGGGAAGAAGTTGTACTACTTGGTTATGAAATACACAGTATCTTCACAAGGAAGCGCCTATATCTACACCGCGTGGTGGACTAGAGAAACAAAGCTCATGAGTGAGTATGGGAAACACAACTCACCCTGGGAGAATTGTACAGGCAGCTATAGGAAGAGGCATTAATATATTTTTCTGGACAAGGTGTTTTGGCAAGGGTTACATACCATTACATGCTGATGCTTTCCATGGACTAGACACACCTCTCCCCTTGCCTGTGCTCCGAGAATGGGGTCTTAAAACAGACTCTTTAAGTGAGGGCATTTCAACAATTTAAGGCATAATCAACCCCATCAGCTCTTTGTCCCTAGAGCAGCAGTGTAAGCAACCCTTTTTCATTTTGCATCGTAGCAAGCCAGAATTCACCCAGTTAGACTGAGCTGAGGAGGAACAGATGAGCCATAACTTTTTAAACCACTACCTCTGTTTCACAAGCAAATGTCAGACTTCATCCCCTATTATTTGCTCTTCATTGACCTTTTAAAATGACTAAGCTTGGCAGTAAGAAAGGGACAGCTTGGTAGTTGAAAAGAATACCTTAAGTGAGTTAAAAGTATTTTAAAAGTTACCACATTCAATTAACATGCATCAGTTCCAGTTGTAACAAAAAAGTTCAATGGTACACCAGAAAAACTAGGCACTTAGACAGAGGTGACTAATATTCCTGGCTCAGTAGACAAGACAGGAGTTTCCTGTGGCAGGGGAAAGCAGTATCTGTGACCAGACCTCCTACCCCGAGCGGACCTACCCATATGGAAAAAGCTCTGAGAATGCCCAAACTGCTGCACTGACCATGCACATACAGATCATCTGTGCTATCCAAAGCGGCTTGACAATTATGGACGCATTCACCTTGCAGAACACCCACCACTCTGCAGCACATACACATGGCCAAAATATCCCTGGATATTCTAGTGGTGTAAGTCAAGAAGCAGGCGGCCTCATAAGGATTTATGTAGCCTGCCCACAGCAAGGGAGTACACAAGAATGGCACATAAACTTCTCTGACTGTTGACAGTTTTTTTTTCCAAAAGCCCTTCCACCCCCTGGCTTGTCACGTGAGATGGTAGCATGACAAACTTGCATTACATGATCACATCCTGCTGTCCCCACTGAGGTCCTATACTCATTACTGTGCCAGGATGGTAGGTCTTAACTAACCCAATATTCTGAACTGTACAGAGAAGTAATTATTAAGAGTGCCTCGCTCTGTCACCCTACTGCCTAAGAATCCTCTGGCCTCTAACCATAGGGACTGCTGATAGGATTCAAATCCATGGCCCAAACCATCAAGCTATGCACCCACCTCCCAGGCAATCTTCTGAGGCTGGCCCAGTGCACAGCTAAACATCCAAGAATTGCAGGATAATGTCAAAAAGAGAAAGCCCAGCTCAGTGAGAAAGCTCACTTGGGTTCTGGCTCCTGCTCCACTCCCAGATGTGTTTGTACACTTTTTCCAGTGTGTGAGAAGTATAAAGACCAGAACGAAGGGTACTGCCTCACAACAGGCTAGAGTATCTTGCTCATTCTCTTTAGCCTCATCAATCATGTGTTCTTTGCAGTGGGAGGATCAGCTTTATGGGGAAGTTCCCATAATCTGGTGGTTTGGGCATACTCCTGAGAAACAGGAGCTTGTGGGTTCAAATACCCCCTGGCAAAGGTGGGCCCAAAAAAGAAAAGAAAAAACACCCAGACCCCACCCTTTAGTGAATTAATCACAATACCAAGAAGCAGGAAAGTATCGTAACACCTCTGGCTATGCTTTGAACACAACTCAGAGCAACCTGCGTGGTAACGAATACACCAAATAGACTGTGCACCTTGGCTGAGATGTGCTGATCTCTGTCTCCTTCCCCACTCCAGAACTTGGGTGACACTTAAGCAAGAGCCTGGGCTAGACGCCAGACTCTTCTGTGGGGAGCACACAGAATGTCTCTGCTGAGGCAATTAGGTCTGCACTCCAAAACAGAGGCACTGACTTAAGATACTTTCAAGAGCTAAATGTTACTTAAGAGTAGGTGTTACGAATATTTCTCCAAGACTTCATACACCTGATGTCCACCTTACTGGGGATTAAGAAAAAGTTTAACTACAGACAACCATCCAAATAAAAATAGCACTTATTAAGCATTTATTAAGACTGAACATTATTAATAATCTCTAACTGACGAAAGAATTTCCATCTTGGCTATCACGTTTCAGATATGGAAATGTGAGTCACTTCTGCTGAAACCTGCTTCCCATGCTGATGTGAAGAGTCAAAATAAATAAGCAAATACTAACGGTTTACCTTTATATAATGGTCCTTTGAACCAGTGACAATAAGATCTTGTCCATTGGAAATTCGATCTACAGTAAGGCACATAACAGGACCCTGGTGACCAGTTAGCTTTCCTGTAGACTGAAATCTTCAAGAATAAGAGAAGAAACAAGGATTTGTAATTTTCTCATATATCCAATATAATCTGTAGCACAGTTTCTGCCAGAATGGATCTTTTTATCTTCCCCATGTCTTCACTATTCATCCCCTGGTTACCTGTACTCTATTGCTCATATCCATGTGTAAATGTTAAATCTATGTTAAATGTAAACAAAAGCTTCTATTTATGTAAAATAAGAATTAAAAAAACTTAAAGTAAAGACAAATCAGACCCCTAAAAGTATTCTCTGTATTTTGAACGCACTCTGTGGGTGCAGGTTCTGTTTGGAAAAGCGCTATTATAGCATGGCTTATCATAGCCCCATATTATATTACATTACATCAGTTGACTTTCATCATCTCATCAACAATTACTAGCCAGGATTCATGCATCGGTCACCTTACAAGAGTCTGTTTTGTAGTGCCTGTCTTAAACAAAACCTTGTGTTTTTCCTTTCAATGTGTTTTGTCCTTTTTCCTTTCCTGTGTTTGTCCTTTCAATACTTAAAGGGGGCTTATAAGATGGGGACAGACTTTTTAGTAGAGCCTGTTGCAATAGGACAAGGGGTAATGGTTTCAAACTGAAAGAGGGTAGATTCAGACTAGATCTAAGGAAGACTTATTTGCAATGAGGGTGGTGAAACACTGGCCCAGGTTGCCCAGAGAGGTGGTAGATGCCCAATCCCTGGAAACATTCAAGGCCAGGTTGGACAGGGCTCTGAGCAACCTGATCTAGTTGAAGATGTCCCTGCTCATTGCAGGGGGGTTGGACTAGATGACCTTTAAAAGGTCCTTTCCAACCCAAACTATTCTATGATTTTTCCAATCATTTTTACTGAAATGATTCACCATAACCTTAACACACAAGGAGATCATGAGCACCTCCATTATCTCAGTAACCACCATGGCATGGATTAGTTGATCCATATCTTGACCATATTTTGCCCAGGTTACGGACATTACCATAAACAGAAAACACTTCATTGACTTTGTTTCATATACACATGTAACCACTTAAAGAACATTCTCTTCTACTGCTGTTCAGTACCTTTTCAGGTCCCACATCCTCACTGAGTTTCCAGCAGCTGCATAGAGGAATGTGCCAGTTGGATTTAATGCAATCTGATTGATCTGGTTTTCTCCAGCTGGGATAGTGACTGTTCTGTTAGTACTTCCTGAACACATATCACCAGGCATCGCCTGGCCTGAAGACCTGAGTACAGAGAGGAAGGAGAAAAAGAAAAAAAAAAAAAGAAAACAAGCTCCCTTATTATGTATTCATAATAAGCCAATTATGAATACTGAACATTTGATAAAACACTATAGGCATGAATGCAAATTGTTTTGTGTTTCCATATATTACCAATGCCCTAAATTGACTTAGCCTGAACACGTAAAGAAAGCCTCCAGCCCCAAACAGTGTACTTAAATTACACTGTGCTGCACTACTGAATTAAATCTAATAATTTTTTTTCTCTAAAAACAAGATTAATTTAAACTTTTGGCATTTGAGGTTTAGCATACTTACGTCAATGTCCGAATACACTTAGCAGAATCTCTGATGTCCCACACCTTGATATAGGAGGTTGAGACTGTGAAGACCAGGCTAGTGTAGTTGCAATATTTTAGAGAAACAATATTATTTGGATGACCCCCCAGAGACATAATCTCTTGTCCAGTTACCAGATTCCAGACTTTACAGGTACGATCTAAATAAAGACAAGGAAAAAGAGGGAAAAAAATTTAAAAAATAAAAAATTTAAACAAACAAAAAAAAGCCACTAGAGAAACACTACAGAAAACATGTTTTTCCAAAACTCAATTAATTTTTAAAAAGTCCATACATTCATTTGCACTCATGCATAGCCCTCCATTTCGGTAAGTACTTTTATTTAATTAATCTGTTTTTGTGGAGTACACACATGGGCATCATCTACCATCATCAAAACTAAGCAAGGTTAATCATTAAATGTTGTGTTGAAGATGTGCAGATTACCTCCCATAGCATTTTAAAAGGACAAAATCCCATGTCAACCCCAAACTGTCAAATAGGCAGTTTGGAGGCTGTAAAGTTTGGATGATGACAGATGAAGAGAACTACCCAATTTTTAATTCAAGGATTCTTCATCAAGAACACAGTGCAGGAAGGGCTTAGAGCCTAAGCATGACAGAGGACTGACTGCCAGAACAGAATTACAAAGGCAAGAAGTGATCCAAACTATTTGGTGCTTTAGGAGCCTCTGAAAATCCCAGCGTAAGTGCTTTAGTCAGAGTTTTCATTCAGTAGCAAAGGAATTTAAATACTGCAAGCTTTTGTGTACTAAAAGCCCAGATGCCTAGAAGTTTTCAAGACACTTGCAACACAAATGGAGTCTACACAGGAAACCCTCCTTGTTACACCGTGTCTGTATCACTCCATATATTTTAGAAGTACATTTTTACTGGAGTAAGTACTACGAGGATGGAGAGAAAACTTCATGTATAGGCAGTGTTTATAAGAGCATGAAGAAGGTAAGTATACCAAGAACTCATCAGCCACTTAAAATCCCAACTATCAAGACCAGAGCCCAATATCCACAATGCACCTGAAAG
>NW_008824865.1:713882-715160 GCF_000699105.1 Pygoscelis adeliae | reverse complement strand
ACTGTCTGCTAGTCTTCTGGCTGTCAGTGAGCTGAAGCTTTCTGCTTCAGCAACAATTTCCAAAAGATTTAACTTTAATTATTAAACTTCTGCCTATGCTCTTGTACTCTTGATTACAAGTGTACTTTGTAAGGTTTTCCCCTCCAAAAATACACACAGAAAAAATTCTTCCATAAATATGGGAAGCTAGCATATGACAAGAGCGAGCAAATATTTACAATACCCACAAGCACCCCTATGTTAAACAAACCTTTTAGAACACAAATCTAGGTGTAAAATAAAAAAAATAAATTTAAAAGTCTTTTTTTCCCCACATAGCCACTAAATTTGAAATCTCAATGCAAATTAACCAAGCAACATTTACAAAAGCTAAAAATATGTCCTTTTTTGCATTTGTATCCACTTGCACAAATGCTAAAATGTTGACTTAAACTTATTAGACCACAAGTCTGCCAATTCATTGTAAGAATGTGTCTTGGTATTTTTAACAGCCAGGTAGTAGAATAGCCACAGAAACCACACCTTTCTTCCAAAACACTATTTCTACCAGCTTGAAGAGTTCATAGAGCGGCTGAACCATTCAGTAGGGAATTTAGTGACTACTAGATCTAGCCCTTCCCACAACAGCCATACAACTCTTACACCCACAAGGGACATGACAAGGTGCACAGGGGAGGCAGAAAATGGCCCTAATTCTGCTCAAAGAATCAACTATGGCAGGAAGAATCTATTCAAACTCTGTAAGCAGCACAGCCAAAGATGCGCTAATTTCCACATCTACCCTGAGGCTACTACTTTGCATTGCACGTCATGTGTGCACATTACCATGACCATCACATCACTCAATGTTATTGAGAGTAATGTTATTCTTGAGAGCTACTGTTTCTACTACAAATAAACAGCCAAATACTACCCATTGGAATTAAAAACCTGAGATAGTTACTGTAAATCCTTTTCCATCTTATGTTGCAAAATTGATCCTCACAATTCTCCACTGTGTTTACAGCAGTTTACAGTAAGCAAAAACTGAGAATTTCACAATACCCCAAGTTGTCAAAGCAGCCTCTGTAAGGCAGCACAGATGCCTGAAGCTTGCCTAACCTTTAGATCCAGTGAAGAGAAGATCATCAGTTGCATCAACACAAAGCACAGCCTTGGTATGCCCTTCAGCTGTATAGATACACTGAAGCGGGGACGATCTGATGCATTTTGAAGCAGGGAATGGGTTAATTATCCCCCTAAAAAAAAAAAAGGAATGTGAGCTGGGCATAGTAATAG
>NW_008824865.1:710454-713848 GCF_000699105.1 Pygoscelis adeliae | reverse complement strand
ATCTGATTTTCTTAGATAGGTAGAACAGCTGAATGCCTTTCGTAAACTATGTAAGGATTTTTACTGTTTAGCTTCAACAGTTGTCAACTCTGGACTATCAGTTAAAGGAAATCACATACAAAAACAAACAAATGAAAAAGACAAGATCCTGGGTATTGGGTATTTGGGAAAGTCTGCGTAATGCTGAAAGAACCAGGATGTTTAAAGCTCTTGGATTCATAGGACCAACGTTAACACTGCAAATTGCATAAAGCCATCTTAGTCTAAATAGCACGCCTGAAAAACAGAGCAAGTGTAGTGTACACTGCCAATTCCAAACTCAGCAGGCATTTCACATCAATTGCCTTCTACAGGCAGGCTTGGAGAACTGCTGCTAACTTGCGTGCCTGAGGAAGGTTGCTACTGCACCCTGTACCCAACGCCACACTTGTACTCAAAGGGCTAAAAGGGACTGTGGTTGGAGTACAGATACCCCAGAGAAATCTTCCTGGGGATTTGTAGCTAGTTCTGTGGTGATGCCAAAAGACTGTAACAACTGTAACTCAGCCTGAAAAAAAAAATAATTCACAGTTCATCACCAAACAAAAATTATTAGCAGTCTGAAATCCTATGCATACAACTGCACACACACATGGACACCACTGATTTCTGTGAAGTGTAGAAAAGCCTCAAGGTAATGCCTACAAACATGCACACAATACTGTGACCTGACCAGCTTGCAGTTAAGACACACTGTCATGCTCTTTTGGGGATTACACATGTAACTGTACAAAAAAAGAAACTAAGCCATAGCCCTATCGCACAAAAAAAAAAAAACAAACAAACAAAAAAAAAACCCACACAAAAAAACCCAAAAACTGTCAGATGCTTTAGAAAAATGTAAAGATTGCATAATATTGCCCAGAAGCTTGCTACAGGAAGGAAAAAGTCCTTCCTGATACTATCTAACTTTGTGACAATTAGCTGGCTTATCTAGTGCAGTCTTAGAAATTATTATTTTATACATTTTTACTGCTCAGGACATCTTCATTCATATAATTCATTACTCCTCCACGATCCTTTTATAGATTTTAGTAATAGTAATATTGCCTTAAATTGTTTGACATTAACTTCCTCATTTTGGAAAGGCATTCACCTTTCAATCTGTACCTTTTTATGTTTTCAAGAATACAGGAACAATTTACTTTATTATTACTATTATTAATTTAGGTCTCTACGCTTTTGTTTTCCAACACCACACAAAACTAATATGGTTTTCTCTGTAGTATTCCTTCAGTGGATCGTGCTGCCTCTAGACTGAGTTATTCCTACCGCTGTTCTCACCTACTCGTTCCCTTGACAAGCCATGTAAAATACATGTCCTGGAGCTATTTATCTACCTATGTGCAGTGCTCTGAAATCTACAGACAAAAAATGCTACAACTGCTACAATGACCAGACAAAACCACCATCAGAGTATTATTAGCCCTTTGACTGCCCTTCTCTTGATAAATTAATTTTTCACTGAGTACCAAACTCCTAAGCCACAGCTTAGGAACATGAGTGGGGACATTTCTTTCATCCCTTAAGCCATTGTGCATTCTGTCAGAAAGAGATAATAAAAACCTACTCATTTTTATTTACGCTGGAATTTAATTTTTAGTCACCAAAGCATAAAACTGAACAAGAAAAACAAAAAAGAGAGGAGCATATAAAACCTAAGAAAATGTCTGCTCCTCTTTTTTTAAAGAAAACAGAGAGAAAGAATATGTCTAAGGAAAGGTTTATACCATACTTTAAAAAGAAAAAACCTGACATGCTCAACAACAATAAAGAACACCTAAAAAAGGAGATGGGGAGACATGCTTTACCAAGATTTCAGATTTTTAAACCTCTGGCAAAAGCAAAAGAGATACAGTGCACAAGTATCAGGAAAATTCATGCAGCAAAATGAAATTTCCTAAAAACTGGAATAACTTCAGTGAGAGATGCCAAGAAAACAGAAAAGAGAAAGAGAGAGTACCTGTGTACCTCCAACAGAGAGGAATCACTTTCATCAGACCTACAATCAACAGTGGTGGAATTGTGAGGAGAAAGAATACAGGTATCAGCAAAGTAAAGCCTCCATGTGAGAAGAACAAACAACAGCATGGCCAATTCAGAAAAGCAATGCAAATCCACATACAGTATATGCAGCATTGCTCAGGGTATACCTTAAACCCATGATAATATGGGGAGGGGGGCGGAATAATAATCTTAAAATAGCACTCTCAGCAGTAAGTTACACTGGTACACTGTCTCAGCCCAAGAGGCTGAGTAACACCAGCTGAGACATTTCTTATTTCCCCAATATTTTCTTACAGAAGTCAACAAAGTAAAAGGAGAAGATGGATGCATAATTTAACCTCCATAACATAGTGCTTGTTGAAAATATCAAAAGGAAAAAAAATTCTGAACATCAATGCCTGTTAAGTGTAGAAGAAACATGTAAAATGTTAATGATAAAAATATAAATATTAATCGTATCGATAGCCCACAGAAATAAGAACAGCAATTTGCAAACGACCCTAAGTTCAAAATCCTTCACCTCTCATTTTCAAAAACGTTTAAAAATAAAAAACAAGAAAACACACAACAAGAAAAAAATCCCCCCCCCAAGGCGTGCAGTATGTCTTAAGACGTCCTTCATCTTCAACCCCAAACAAACAGATTCAGCAGTTTCAATTTGACTTCAAAGTCAGTCCAGAGAAAATGAAAAGGGTTAGGTGGGAGTTAGCAATAAGATACAGGTAACATAGCTAAGATAAAGAAGTTACAAGCACAGTTAAACTACCAAAAGCCTTGCAAGCTACTGCTTGGTGATGCTGCAGACCACTGAAAAAACCCAAAGTTTTCTGAAAAACGGTAGTGTAAACAGACAAGAGCAATTTCTTGTCTCGCTACACTCAGAACTAAAGGTTTATTCTAAGTTTGAGTTGCAGTTTGTAAGCGCTGCGTGGCACTAGTATCAGTACTGAAACCTGCAATAAAGATTCTGCTCAAGTCAATTTCACTGCAATTTGGAGTAAGGCTCCTACAGAAACAGATGCCTAACATACCAGGAAACCAAGCTCTAATTCTTCTAAACAAGATATAAATATCATCTGCTCCTCCAGATCACCTCCTAAAGTCAGTCTGTTCAACAATTTGGATGATCTCTAAACAACTGTGTTGTAGCCATTTCAACATCCCATCCTCCGGGGTGCTGTTGTGACAGCACTCAGAGCGATGCTGGAGTAACCGAATAACTGTCAAAAGCACTATTTCCTAAATTGTCAGCTAAATCCTACTTTCAAGTGTAAACATGCACACAAATACACATATATCTAAGAATTCTACCGTTCTTTTCTATTTTGGGTTTAAAACTACAAATACC
>NW_008824865.1:659149-710210 GCF_000699105.1 Pygoscelis adeliae | reverse complement strand
TGAACTGATGTGTTTCCCTGAGAAACAGTAAGACGACTAAAAACATTCATTTCATTACGGGGCCGGCTTGGTGGGGAAGTAGGAGGTGACAGACTAGCCTCTGGGGCTCCAGAATCTGAGCTACAAGAAAAAAAGAACATCTTCTTTAACAGGTTATGAATGGTTAGAGAAGTTAAATGCAACATGCCTCAAATGTTAGATGCTTTTTTCTTAAGCAAATAAATAAAATTATAATGCTAGCTACAGATGTTTCCTAGAGAAGATAATAAACTTAAGACTACAAACTGCTGCAGAGTGCAAGGTGGCACAACGTTCAAAGTTTACGTGCT
Organism: Pygoscelis adeliae; assembly: GCF_000699105.1. Taxonomy (NCBI): domain Eukaryota; kingdom Metazoa; phylum Chordata; class Aves; order Sphenisciformes; family Spheniscidae; genus Pygoscelis; species Pygoscelis adeliae. The sequence continues at coordinate 709,881 of NW_008824865.1, read as the reverse complement.
AACAGTGAAAGCTCCAGGCAGAACACACACATATGTAAAGTGAAGAAATTCTTATAAAACTGCAGGTTTTTTAGAGAAATTGATGACTTCCATTTAAAAAAAAAAAAAAAAGTCATTTGCAAATGCTCCAAAGGGTATTTTCTCAGGGCTCTGCTCCTGAGTTATTTTGTACAGAAAAATACTCTGGAAAAGGAAAAACCCACACGCAGAAGTTGAGTGGTGAATAATTTCACTGCCAACAATAAAAACTGTCCTAGAATTAAAGAAATAGAAAAATACAGTTTACTTTTCAAGAAAATATAGCCAAGGTTTAAATTATTTCAGAGAAAAATTTAAAGGAATCTTACAGTTTCTGTTCTTTTGCCTTTGTCTTTTCCATTGTTTTCTCATAGGCTTTTCTCTTGGCTAAAGGTGAAGGCTCCGGTATCTTCTTCTCTGACAGAGATGGCTGTCTAGAACTAAAGCAAGAGGAATCATTATCTTACTTTAAGGCCCTTTACATAATTGCTTTTCTTACATTAGCTGTCATTCTCCCACTCAGATATCAAATCTCAGGATGTGCTTAACTTACTATTGTCTTTCTTGAATCTACAAACTCTAAATGTGTTCTCACATTTTAATATAAAAATACACCAAGTTTATTAACATATGTTCATCAACATATGTAGAGCCAGATACTGAATATGCAAAGGAGATCTACTAATTCAACAATAAAAGAGACTGACTAAAATAAATACAGCAGAGTATGCATCTCACATTAAGAGCATGGAAAAGATGGAAGGTCTGACTAAGATCTAGAATTTCAGATTCCACAACTTTCATCTACAATAGACCACTTACAGACATGAAGAACAGAGAAATCATGATGACTCATGCATATGAATTAAACTTTGCATTAACATATTCATGTTTCAATATCAAATTCAAAATTAGGAACCCCCCTTCCCTTCTTCCTTGCTTTCCATCCCTCCTTCGTCTCTCTAGTTCTTTCTCTGAAATAATTCCAGTTCACAGTCACTATGGTCTTTCTCCCAATGTTTTAGTCCCCATTAAAAATACCGAAAAAGATCAAGAGTGCAACATTAATGCTGACACCCAAATATCATCATTTTACCACAGTCAGATAAAAAAAAAGAAGGGAATCTGGATGGTCTCCACTCTTCTGAGCTCCCATTTCTCACTAGCTGGGCAATCAGAAAAACATTTGCTTTGGTTTATCCTTTTTTTCTTGTTTTTAGAAGTTGTTTGTACTAACTTAAGGACCAGAAACACTTACTAAAAGAGAGAAAGCAGATTCTGAAAGTGTTTTTGTGCCACACAACTTTATTAAGCAGACAAAGTTCAGTTGGCAGGCCACCTGCCTGACACAGTTACTAGCATCTGATCTCAGAGCTCTACAGGCTCTGGATTTACACAGCTGCAACTTCTCTACATGAGAAAAGCTGTACCAGTTTCCCTTGAGAGAAAGTCTGTGCTATATAAAATCTATCTGGGGACTGGCATGCAGAATAACATGATTTACCAAGGAAAACACAACCAAGAACAGCTACTTGACTCAAGTAGCTGAGACTGACTATCTCAAGTGATCACATGCACACTGAACACAAGCCCTAATTGGAAGGTAGAGGTCCTACCTGTAGAACCTAGTGCCAAGAGTTGCGTGCAGACCCTAGTGTCCCCCCAGGGTCTTCAAAAGACAGGAAAAGGAGGACAAGTGATAACCTGCCTGGTTTTGCACAAAAGCCTAGCAGTTAAAGTACACAAAAAGAAGGGGAAGGTTCAATTCTTTCCTCAAGGCCAGAGCACCCATTTCTCTGCAGGGCTCCCTTACCTCTAGGCATACTCTGCAAAGGACAGAAAAAGAAAAAAAAAAAGCTGGAACAGGACACACTCCCTCCCTCTCTTTATGCTGGACCAGTATGCATTTAGGAATGCAAAAGTCCTGCAGTCACAAGGCAAATCCTATCATCAGCTCAATAGCTAGATCTTTCAGCAAGAATGACAGACTTGGGTTATAGTCTCCACTGCCATGGTTGCCTATGTGTCTACCGTGCAGCTACTACATTAAACAAACCACACCAGCAACTGGAACCCAAGCTCTTCTGCCTCACGCCAGCATCCTGCATTCTCAGACATGGAGCCAGCTCCCTCTTGCTCACTCTCTACCTGCCCCTTGAGTCTTCCATCTTTGACTCCACAGTGGCACATCCTCAGAAGGTGTAAAGAGCATGATCATAATATGAATTCTTTTTGAAAGCCTGGAAATGCAGGTATTATAAAAATGCAGCAGTCTTGCTGGAATGAACTTCCAAAGCATACATGTAAAAAACAGGTGCATGATGTCAATGACCTGAACGAAAAGGAGCAAGACACACACCTAATTACAGGTTTCCAGTGCCCTTTTAGATTTCCCAGGATATCAGACATCTGAACAGAGCTCGCACAGGACCTACAGGAGACCACTCTACTCTGAAGAGGCTGCTGTAGATTAGTTGAGCATATCAAAGGACAACAGCACTAGATGTAAACAGAATTCCAATCAAACTGTTACCCACATGCATTTAAGTATCTCTCTGAATCACCACAGATCTGAGAAAACTGAGGGGTTTCCAGAGCGGAGCAGTTTGTACATATGCAGACACCTAAATTTGCACCTAAGCATATAATTAATTTCTGTCGCTTCCAGAGAATGCATATTTTGGATGACTGTTACTGCTTCTACATCCCTGAATGCCACTTCAGTAAGTGGCGCAAGGGAGATAATGTTTATTGCAAATAAGACCACACTCTGCTCCAGAAGAATGTATTTTATTAGAAGAGATATGATGGCACTGCAGGCCCATACAGGAAGGCCAGATGGCTCACAGACAACCTTTCTTAACAATGACCAGTGACAAGCAAAAATAGCAATTCTGTATAAGTATACTGAGTTCTAGTTTTGAAAAAGCATCTTAATTACAGTGAGGAAGTCACTGCAGATTGATTGTGGGAATTTTTGATCACTTATCTGCTAAAACATGATCAATAACAAACCCAAATATATGTGAGGCCTACTGCTGATTGAATTGATTTACTGACAACGCGTAACTCTAACGCTCACAGAACGCAGTTTTGGAAAATCCTGTTTTGCCTCGTTGTTGGCTCACTTTCACAAATGAATACATTCTAGAAGATGGAGTGAGGCAAAAGTTGGTATTACCTGAGTCTTGGATGCCAGGTCATAACACTTGACGTTTTAAATCTTGAAGCTTCAAAAGTCTCTAGTGATCTCACACTAAACTGCTGAAACAAGTGGGTTTCTCCACCTATCCTCACCCCCAAGAGCATTCTTTCCAAGCAGATTCTACTTGTAAAATGCACTGAAGCCATCAGCATGGGTTAATAATTGCTGTCAGCAGTGTTTTACTGTTCATGATTGCCACCTCAAGCACATGCTGGAAATACATGGTAAAATAATACAAATTGCAAATGTACATTAGATGGAGACTGCTGTAAAAATATTATGCAAATAGGACAGATGGATAGTAAAAGATGCATAATTCCAGAATCTGTAACATGAAGATAGCTATGGGATACAGTCTTTCCATATCACTGAATGTGGCAAGCGCATTCAGTTTACGCATGAGTTTGTGCAATATAGGAGCTAGTACCTAAAAAGCCAAGAAAAGGGTCTCTAGCAGTGAATGGCTAATAGCCAACAGTGATATTGGTAAATATAAAGAGAACAGCAAGAGCAAGTGGAAAAAAAAGAAAAAAAAGAGTGCATGTGAGAGACCTGCTGGCCCCAAAGTAAAAAGACGAAAACAATATTTTTAGTTCTATTTGGCATCAAGTAATACTTTCAATTAGTAAAACTGTTCTGCAGGCAAGAGCAACCCTGCAAACAGAAAGGATTTTTGAGGATTCATAATATCCAACATGTTTCTTTCAGCTTTACACTTGTATGCTCTATTACTGTATAGACTTTTTAATTTTAAGCATGGTCCACACAAGATGACTCTCAGAAAGCTTTTACCCAATAGTTAGGACCATATACAGATACTATTACTATATTATATAAAGTTTTTTGGTTGGGTTTTGGGGTGTTGTTTTTCTTTTTTATCTCTCTGCTGTTCTAAGCAGATTCTCACTACCTCCCTAGAATGTGCATTTCCCATAGCACTAATAAAGCAAAGTATCCAAGGTACTAGATGGATTTTTCCCACTACTTAGAAACAAGGCTACAATAATTTTCCTATGACAAAGCAGCTTAACAGAACTTACATCTTCAGTAAGAAACACATTACTTACAACAGTGCATTTATACTTTCTAGAGTGGTGATGGCAGAAAAGAAGGAGGAGCTTTGTCAGTATTATTTAGTAAGCTTCAAGACTATCAACCTCCTTTGTAAAGTTAAAATAACAGATTACAAGAAATTGGCAACATGCATTTTTTCAAAAGCGAAGGACAATTAGTACAGCATGGCCAGACTTACATGCTGCCTATCTTAGAAGGTAAGCCAGATGGCGGGGGAATAAACTCTCTGTCCCTAGCAGAAGTATCATTTGTGTCAGCAGCCGTCCCACTTTCTTGGGTTTCTGCAACTGATGCAAGAGGGCCAGCCAAAGTAGAGTCTGCAGCACTGATGTCAGAGACTAAATCGCTGCTGTCTGCATATAGCAATTCCATCTGGGTAGTGGTCCTCCGGCGGGCCTGGAGACAAAAACAAACCAAGTTGCGACTTAAACATTTCGTGGTATGTGTCAAGAGTGCTACATTTAAGATTATCAATAGCTGGTAATTAGCATCCCCCTTAATTCACTTGGCAACTACCTTTAGAAACTAAATAAAAGAGCTCACCTGTACACTTTGGCAACGATTTCAGAGGACGCAAGTTAAATTCAACAGCATGAAACACTGATTTGACAACTGGTTTCCAAGGATATCCTTTCAACCAACTACAAGTGCCTGTCAATACTACAGGAGTACAATATCACTCTCCTAAGGTTTGTCCAAATGAAACATTATAAAGCAGAGAGGAATAAAGCAAAGTGTGAATTTAAATAGCTACAATTACATTGTCGTGACTTCTTACACCGATGCTTCTTCTGATACAAAAACTCTGCTTCTTACTTAGTTTATGTCACTTCAAAAGTAGTTTAGGCCAACATGAATTAAGATTTGCTCAGCATTTCAACAATTTGAAAACAACAGAAAACCTCACAAATGAGCTGAGCTTTGTGCAATACAGTCATTCTTAAAAAACTGATCATACACGTTAGGTGTCATGATGCTGTGAAATTAAAATCTATTGCTCAAGGAAAGAAAGGCCACTGGGGAATACAAAGGTCCAGTCTGAACAAAGCCATTACAAAAATGACATGTTTATTTTATGCCAACATTTTCAGACCAAACTCACTCAGGTTACCTGCCCAAAAAGAGCTGCATGCCAACGAATGCTACCAATAATGCAACAGCCAACCTAGATATATTCCTCCAAAGACAACCGTAGTTAGGAGAATGGAGGCTAAGCTTCTGTTTACTTTGCCAACTTTGTTTATGTTCCTGTGAGCACAGAAGCAAAATCGCAGTCTGCGTGTTTCCAATTCCCACTGCCATTAACATTAAACTGCAGCCAGCCTAGATATATTCCTCCAGTGCCAACTGTAATTAAGAGCCTGGAGGCCAAACTTCTGTTTATTTTATAAACTTCCTTTACATTTCTATGGCCACAGAAGCAAATTGCAAACAATAAGCTTGTTCGCAGTTCCCACTGGCATTAACTTTAAATTGCAGCCTAACTAATATTAAATTGCAAATCTACTCCAGTTTGGAGTGCAAGTAATTGGAAGAACATATCTCTTTCTGAAACTATAAAAATTCGACCACAAAATATTGAAGAAGTACATTTTTATCATTGCTTCTCAGAGAGGACGATCACACAAAAGCATATTACATAAAAATCACATGAACGGTACATTGGTTCACCTTTTGCACGTCTTCATTCACTAATGTCTCTAGAGCAAAGCAAGAGCATTCCCCAGAAGGTGCCATTAAAGTATGAATCATCATCATCATTGTACAGCCTACCTTGCTTTTGGGTTTGACTTCACCACAAAGCTTCAAAAGATCTGAAGATAATGAACTAAAAGAAAAATTGCAGAGCAGTTAGAAGTAAACAGTCATATTTACATAGAATGTGTATTTTTGATTCTTCTTTCTACTAAAATGGTGAGCAAAATGAAACAGAACAATGTCAGAGGTATCTTCTAATGCATACATAATGTGTTACAAAAAGAGGAAGTGACAGTAATTTTTCTAGAACCAGATCCAGTTACCTGTTAACAAAGATTGCTTACCTTCCTTCTGTCCCAGGACTATGCAATGGGGCATCCTCATCAGTACTATCTTCCAAATTTTCTAGAAAATTTCCAAAAGAATCATGTTAGTCTGTCTGTCTACAACAGGACGTGCAGGTTTTAAGTGCTATACAAAACAGCTCAGACAATGCAGGGATTTTCGAAATATCTTGACTATTTGCTAGCCAGTCGCCATTGAATTTTCCTGGTATCTAAACTAAGTTTTTTCATACAATCTAAATAAATCATACACCTAGGTATACTGTGCCAAATGTGGTCCTCTATTTATTGTAGCAGAGCAACAGGGATGACAGAAAAGTAGAAATAAATTCTAGAAAGAAATCTGGAAGAAGATAAAGCAAAGGAAATTAACTGCAAGACATGGAAGAGACAGGATGTAAATCAATGGACAGTGAGGATGTCTCTTCCTCCTCTTTTTTTTTTGTCATCTTCTTGCTCTAAGACAGAATCAGCCTGGTTATAATGAAAAAAAATTGTATTTTTAACTAGCTAGTGAGCTGAGTCTCAGCCTCAGCTTATACAGAATGGCACCATTTGGGCTGACAAGAAGCAAGCACTTTATTAGTGTACAAGCATTTAGGTTTCAAAACAGGATGATGCCACCATTTAATACTATAGAACTGCTTCCGAAAAAGAGATCAATTGGATTGAAGTTAATTGTAAAATGAAGCTGTTCAACACAAATGCTCCTGAAGTAAAATGTCCACAAAAGACAAAACCAGCATGCATGTCACACACTAACACTGTCAAACATCAGATTAACATGACTGCATGCAAACAGTGCAAAACATTAAGCTGAGACAACCAGTCCACGGCATGTGTAGAATCAGTTCCAAACTGTTGGGAAACCAAATCCCCTAACCTGCATGTGATTCTAATAATACATTTTAAGCATGGTTTAAGGACATAGGTAATACATTCCTGCAAGCAAAGTCCCTTATTTTTTAACATACTCATGAAATTTTAAGGGTTAAATAATCTTCTAATGACATTCCATTAGATCTCTTCTTTATTATTAGAGACACTTTAAGTTTATTAATTTCTGCCAGAAAGCAGATACCATTTGTCATGCACAGAACCAATATATTCGGTACCCTTATTAAAATAGGTTTGTCCATGTACATGTTTTAAGTGCAAGTTCATGCTTTGGAGAAAGGAAGGAAAGATATATAGTCTCCAGTTGAATTCTGAGAAGGAATGAAGAAGAGAAAAGGAAAATGCTGCCTTCTTGTGTATGCTAAATCTAAAAATGTTTCCTGAAAAAGTCAAAACCATACATCAATCTCACACCAACAATGCACTTCAGAGGCACTCAACTGCTGTATTAGTTTCAACAATGTAACCTTAATTACCAGAAATACAACAATTTTATAAAGAAAGCGGAGTCACAGGAATAGCACTCAACTTTCTTTTTTATTCCATCCCGGATTTGAGCCTACATTAAACCTTTTCTATACACGTTATTATTCTATGTCTTCTGCAGAAGAGGGGATCTAGAGTACTGCTTTTTCTAGCAAGGCACGAAAGCAGCATCAATAAAATAAATGCATTTTTTTTTAAGTTATAAGATTCATATTAGAGTGATGTTACTTCATCCCCTTCTCGAAGAACTTGCAAACAGCTTTTACAGGCAAAGTAGAAAGTGTGGGATAGCCACAAAAGATGGGATTTTATCTGTGACCTGACATGTATTGATATTTTTCTTCAGTTTGTCTGCAATTCAGCACAGGAAGACTGCAAGAAGCCTCCAGGTAGAAACCAGCACACAGAATTCACAAAAGAAGTAAGAAGAGGCAGAAGAGCAAGATTCTGCAAGAAGTCCTGAGTGAGAGATGAAAGGAGCAATAAAGTTAGTAAAGGCAGTACTGCATGCGAGGAGCATTTGAGATGACTGCTAATAAACCAATGATTGAAGAACAGTGGAGAGCTTTTCTGATGACTTCTCTTCATCCTCATGCAGAGGCAACTGAACAGTACCAGTACAATGCAATACACCAGCACAGTTCATCCAGAGGAAATGGCGTTTGACCAGCCCCCTCAAGATCTGCACATACATGGCTGTGAGTCACATCCATGAACGTCCAGATGTCACAGGTGAGGAGGAAAAGCAGCTTCTACAATTCTTCAGAAAGGAGTCACTCCAGCAACGCTTCAGGACTCAACTTTGTCGTCATGTTAACTCTTCACAAGAGCAGATGGGATAGTGAATGGCAGCTGGTTCATCCCCACACAAGGCAGGTGTGCATTCAAAACCCATCCTGAGGGTCAAAACTGAAGCCTATGATGTGCTTTTGCTGCAGACTGAACCCTTTTCTTAAGTCTAAGCTTGAATACAGGTGCACTACTACACTGGCAAATGCCCAAACTTCTTCAAGCCAAGTGTATTTAAATGGCTAAGAACTTTTGAAGATGTCAGAGCTAAAAATAGGCATCAAGGGAATGGTTCACAAGCACCCTGGAAGTGCAACCCCTCTGCTTTGGATAGGGCTGGCTGGGTACTGCCACTGATCTGTCAAGGCAGCCTGGTGAAATTGGTCTCAGGATCTGCTGCCACCCACACATCCACCTCTGGGAATCATGTCAGGTTACCAGGGAGTCTCTGCACCAACAGAGTCCCTGCTGACCAGCTGGCAGTCCCAGCCCTGAAGCCTCACTACAACGGTGTCTGAACTCCCTACAGCTCAAAACATTTAGCCACTAGTGACCTACAAAGCACAGACTATCAACAGTTTGGATTTCAGTGTGGACTGAAGTTAGTATGGCATATTCAGCCGAGATACACCCATAGTGAAGTTTCCTTCCTATAAAGTGTTGACAAGAGATCTACTGTTTCAATGCATTTAACAAGTGTCTTTCCACTGCTCCAGATGCTGTTAATAAGTAAAAGCCTGTCCAGAGATGAAGAAAACGCAATGCTAACTTCCTGGCTGGAGAAACATTGCTCTCACTCCAACAGGGGTGAACACACACAAATGCACACACATTAAGGGTCTATTTTAGATACACTATGATATTAATAACCACTGAGGTTCCTGAACAAATACTGGCCATATGCAGCAAGATGCCCTGACACAGATCTTCAGGTGTCACCCGTCAGGAAGCTAGCAAAGTTCTCACCAGCTTACACCAGATGATGATCTATACACTTTCAGTAGTCTTGTGCTTTTGAAATGTTTCAGATGCCTATGCAAACTAGCACAGGACAGCATAATGGGATTAGAAGTAACACAAGACAATACAAAAGGAACTGTTACTGACATCAGGAATATTTTTTTCAAGTTTCAAACATAGCCGATTTTGTGGCTAGGAGCAAGGGAGGGGAGAAAATAAGCATAATGTATTTGGGAATCATTTAAAAGTAACAACAACAAAAGACTCAGTAACTAAACCCAATTGAAAAAGTGAGATATAATCTGCATTCTGTACAATATTTACATTACAAAATGAGCTATCTGCAAAAGGTTAAAAATTACCTGCATGCTAAGAATTACTTTTTTTCAGACCTAAAAAGATGAGCAGAATTTGTCACAACTACAGCAGTAGTGTATCATGAAATAGCTTTATGTAGTCTGAACATACTATAGGTTCGTAAGCAGCAAGTCATAAATTTGAAATACAGCTCTGCTTACTGTGTTCACTTCCTATCTGACAAATCTAACTAACATGAGGGCTACGGGTGGTTTCAGAAAGGAAGAAATGCTCTGTAAGCTCATGATAATGAGTACATTTACAGAATAGCTCATGCAAACTTCACACACTCACAAATTCTAAGATGCACCAGTTAGTGAACATGAATGAATTAGTAACTCATGCAGCTGTACAGTACACAGAAAGCTAAACATACTTACCCAGCGGTATGCTATCTAGGTCTGTGTAAATAACAGCAACAAGGAAACAAAAGCAACACTCCAATCAAAACATATCCATTTATAAAAAAAGAAATAAAACAAAAGTACCCAAATGTATTCTAAATTTTTCTTAATATCATCTCATGAGAAGCAGAATAGATGCCGTAACAGACATATGATGCCACTTTCACAATCACTAACATATGATGATTGAACAGGATTGCATATTTAAAATTTCACATTTAGAAGTTAAAATCATACCAAATTGTAAATGCATAGTCTTTTGTAAAAATAACAAGCAGATTATTTAAATTTATTTCCTACATTTCACTGCTGAAGGGATATACTTAACATACATGCACATCAATTGTGAAATAAAGTTTGAGATGTTAAAATACAGCATCTATTCAGAAAAGAAATAGCCTAGAATGCCCAGTACAGCATGCATGAAAGGCAAACATGACATGCAGCTGACTATTCAGAACACAAGATGACAAAATTACCTTGCAAAGCATGACCCAGCAAAGCATCAAGCTCAGGATTTAACTCAGCTTTTTCTTTTAGCATATGAAACAGCAGTTGGTTTTGAGTAGCACTAGTAATTTCTGTCTGCTTAAGGCGTCCCTCAAGAACTTTGATCTGAGCTTCTTTCTGAGCTGCTTGGAGACCCTAGGAGAGAGAAAGAAAGAAAAAGATAACAAATGCTTTATCACAACTCTTTTGTTACAAAATGAAAATTGCCTAAACTTTTTAAAAACTACAAACACAAACAACATGTACATTGTAACCTTCCTCTCACATCCTAAAGATCGTGTCAACTAAAGGTCCTTCTTTGGTTTTGGTTTTTTTTTTTTTTTTAAGAAGAGCCTTATTAAGCATTCATTTAACTTGTGCTCCTGAGACTCAGCCACTAGATGCATATTTGCAAGGCAAAGTTGGACATAACTCCCAAGTACAATTCATGGATTCTTTGCATTTATTTAAGAGTAGCAAGCATCTGAAAAAAATCAGCACCTCCGTTTTTCACAAGTACTTTTTTTTTTTTTAATTCTTACCTGTGATACTCTATAACAAACAGCAAAAAAACCCACCCCAAAACCCAACCAAACAAAAAAAAAAAAAACCACCAAAAAAACAACCCCAGAACTGTAATCTTTCCTACAGAATCACTCAGTGAACTTTCAGCTTCTGCTGAAAGATCTCATGGCCTAACTTAAGAGAGAATCCATTCTAAGGGAACTTCCCTAGACCCATGGATTAGTGGGAATTTTTTAGTTGTAGAAAATGTAGCCAAGGAAATTTACAGAGAATGGTTTCCAAATAGAAGACACATGAAGGTACAACACATCTTTTGAAAGACTTGTAGGATAACAGAGGACTTTGAGTACTAGCAATTGAGAAAGAAGTGTAGTACTATGGACTTACACATTAGATTCTGATTTTATCATGAACTAAAACAACGTATCAATAGACACATTTTGCATGTGGAAACAAACAACAGAATAGACAGCAGGCATGACCAATTTTGCAAGAAAACATACCCTCAGTTTTTCTACACGATAAATACTTATCAGAAAGAGGAGAAACACCTTCACATAACAGAGCTTTTTATCATGATAAGGAGAAATTGTTAACAGAGTAAGTTAGAGGCACTTTTCTCATTAACTCTGCTGCAAGGAATTAAGTATCCCTTCAACCCACCCAAGGGCTGAAAAAAAAAAAAAAAAATCAAGACTGAAATTTGCAGAAGCCAGTGTGATTGTGGGATTTTTTTTTTCCATGTAAAACACACAAACTTTTTTGATTACCTGCATAGTGATGAATCAAGAATGCAAAAAAAGAACAGAGAGTTGGTCAGTGGGACTGATCCAAAGCCCATTTCAATAGCCTTGAAATCTTTCATTTGATTCAATGACACTGAGTATGGCCTCCAAACAGAAAGAAAAGCAACAGCAAAAGCATATGATATGTGTGCACAGGGTTATAAACTGCCAAATATTCATTTTGAAAATATTACTCCCAAAGGCTTTCAGAAAAAGCCCCTATTGCTCTACTGAAAAGTAGAAGTCTGACTAAAGTATGCCAGTTATCAATATACACCTTAAAGCAAGTTTTTTAAAGGCTCATATTTTTAAGGAAGTGGCCGAGCCAGTCTTTAAAAAGAGATCCTGAGCATTCTTTAGGAGCTTGTTGAGAAACATAGAAAGAGATTTATTTGATTATGTAAAGCTAGTGCTCTTATAGGAACAACATGAGGTAATTAGTAGAGTGAAGTAGGCTCTGCTGGGAGTTGAAAAACAGGCAACAGGTTGAAGGGGACAATGGGTCTGAAGGGCCTTCACACTGAGAACCGGTGTGACTCAGTAGTGTTGACCAGCTTTGTTTTGTCTTATGCACATTAGTCAGTCTTTATGTCAGCACAGCTCTGCTCCTTGTACATGGCATAGTCCTGGCACACACGTATTTCACTTAATACACTACCTTATTGATACCCATCGTGAGGAAGTGATCAAGCAAATATCGAGCTTCTGTCAAAGTGCAAGCATTAATCACTGCTGTTACATCCAAGGTCTCTCCTTCTTCCTACGTGTGCAACAATAAAAACAGTCAGATTGTGAAAAATGCCTTTTTTTTTTTTTTTAAATCATTACAGTAATCACAGAAAACAGAAACAGTGAAGATGCTGCAATATCACCTGGTTCATCCCCTTGGTACCTCTAAACCATGCCTGAAAGATTTCTTTTCCAAACTATCCCCAAAACACCCCACAGTACAGACTCTGCAGCCTTCCCAGTCTCTTCCAGTGTTTCAGTTTCTTTCCTATTAGAAAGCTCTTATCAAACTCCAACTCAGACCCCTTCTTTCTACAAGCTAAGCTACTCACAGTGGATGCAGAAGTGAGTGCATTTCTTCAATCTCTGCAGCCTTCATACATTTGAAGACTTCTCCCCCTAGTCTTTTCCTCATTTTTCTTTCCATTATTCTCACTCAGTATTAAGCATTCTGGTACCCTTAAGAATTATTAAGCCTTTGTCCTGGTTTCACGTTTGTGTTCACAAATTCTTTACTGGTAAAGTCATGTAACCTTGCACCATGCTGTCCAAAATTCAAGAAACCCTGATGTGAGTAAAATAGTAGAAGCTGCTGGTGATGTAACATGCATTAAAGCACAGATTAGCCCAAGGTGGGAGAGGGAGAACTCAAGCACTGCCATATAAAAAAAAAAAAAAAAAAAAAAATCGGTTAAGTATTACAGTTCAGACTTCATGCTACCATGTGCCAAGAGACCTAGGAGATTGTATGTGGTGAATTCTTCCTGCTAGATCATGTAAGGTATGATGCACATTATAAGAGTTTTCCATTTGGATTTCACTGCTTTTGGTAACATTCAAATTTCTACATCAATCGTAATAGAAAATTTCCTTTTACTAAATTACTATTTGAAAATGTCAACCTTAAACAAGCAACTTGGCCTGAAAAGGCTCTTTAATTATAGAAAGCCACTGTTCCGTAATTGAAAATATACTAAAATGCAATATAAAGAATTTACATAAATTCTCACATACAAAAATATATTTAAATATATTTAAAGTATACAAAAACAATACAAGGGAGTGGAAGCATATTGACAGATGCAGGAAGAGGATACAAGCTGTTAGCCTTCAGTCCCAAGAATTATATTAATTTAATGCTAGCAGAATAGAAAGCATCAGCTTTGACATTCAAATGCTTTGCAATCTTAACTTGCATTACACTATTGACATTAAAACTCAGATCTGAAAGTTCAGTTGTATAAACACTCTTCATTTCAAACTTCACCCAAGTTTTCACCAATTTTCACTTCCTGGTTCAATAATTATACAACCAAAACAAAATTCATTTCTAAATGAGAACATTTTCAAGGCTAACATGGTTGCTTTTTCTTTTCTCCGTTTTACCATTTTTGCATTAATATTTGACCTACCTTTGCTTCCTCCATTTGCATAATGTTTGCTTGGCAGTCAGAAATGCTGTCGTTAATGTAGTCTATATTCGCAGTTAGTGACTCCATCTCTTCATTTATGTTTTGGACATTTCTATCTGCTTCACTGCCACCCCCATCCTTGACGAGCTTCTCCCTTTTCTTTGAAAGCTTTTCTCTTCTTTTTGTAAGTTCTTCACGTTGCTACTTTCCCCAAAGACAAAATATTACATAAAAAGGAATTAGTAAACACTTAGGACATTTAAGCACCTTTTTGTTTTGTTTTCCTTTCTTTGTTATACTTGAACTAACATATCATGATTTCTACAGGAAGAAGTTATACATGTGAATATATGAATATATTTGCACATGTTTCCATTAATGTGCTTTTTAGCTCTTACTGAGCACAGCAATCCCATGGTCCAAATGCTTACTAGAGTTGTTAAGAGTCTTCACTGACTGCAATGTATTCCAAGTCACTTTGCCTATGCCACCATCACAGCAATTCCTTTACGGTAAACATAAATGCACTGCTCTCTCTTTATTCAATACAATGATACAGCCAACAGTGCACAGTAGATCACCCACCGTAAGTAACCTATTCATATCTGCCTCCATATTGGAAATGGTCATCCTCTGCATAATGATATCAGTCACTCTGCGTTCAAGTAACTGCCATTTCATCCTGGCTGCCTTTGAGGAGTAAACTCTGCTTGTCACTGCTTTCCGCTGATATTTCTTTCTGTGATAAATTCAAAAGAAACATACAGCTAAGACTAAAGTAGTCCAATTACACATTTGAATGTGAAAATGATCAAGCCAGAATATTTTTCCACAGACAACTTAATTTCTTGCAGAATTTCTTGCAGTTTTTCATTGCATCAGACAGCTACCTGCACCCAGCCCTGAACTCTACTGCACTCTAATTTATTGCATTTGAAAAACAGGTACCAAACACTGTGGCATCTTGTATGATGCACCATTGAAATTGAGTGCCACCTAAGAGTTGTTCCCTATTTAACAAGGGGATCTGCTTCAAACCACAGTGGAAGATCACCAATAAACCTAATATATTAAACTGTGTTTTCCAACAAGTTTTTCTGGCAGTGGACCACCAAGGGCATTTCTCTTTAAGAGTAGATTAACTGGATTTTGAAATTTTGGGATTTCTTAATATGATTTGTTCTTTAATGCCATTTTATATTACTCCACACTGTCTTAAACCCACAAAACTCAAATTGCATTTGATAACAGTAAAATGCCCATTTTATGAGCATTACATGGCAGCAGTTTGAAAAATAACTACTACAATATGTATCACCACAAGATTATCCACTAGAAAGTCCATGCAATTTTCAGTTCTCTTAAGAGAGTACTAAACAGTCTTAATCCTTACCCTGTTCCATTTGTTGCAGTTACAGATAACGCTTGAACCCTTGCAACAGGAATTCTCATCTTCTGCTGTGTTGCTGTTCTTGAACCATCGTGCTCGACTGATGAGCTAGAACTTGCTTCCTGTATAGGATGCTCAGGCAGGCTCAGCTTTCGACTTACCTTTCCTGCCACTTTATCAGACAGAGGCCTTACTTGCCGACGAAGGGCTGTAACCTGAAACAGAGTGCAGAGACATGATTACCTCTCCCCAAAACTGTGTTCTAAGTTACAGGAATACAATATCATTCTGTTTTCAAAGATACATTACTGTGCTACCACAATACCTCTTCAGTTTTGCGACGTAAGATGACTTCTTGATTTCTTTTCTGAGCTTCCAGAAGCTTGAGCTGATGCTGTGAAAAAATACAAGCAGCACGTGATTTTTTTTTTCCATTATCTGCCACAAGGACTTTATTGCATAAGAAAAGACCTTTACACATTAATATAAGTTTGCAAAACTGTTGTGACATGAAGTGGTCAAGTCACAATTGTTTCTTGCTCTTCTTGGTGCAGAATGAAAATTAGTTTCACTATATCAATTCACTACATCCAATATTCTATCAAAAAGAATACTTGCATGCAAGCAAGGTGGTAGCAACAGTTTTGTAAAGATTCACTAATAAAATAATACCGATATACATATTCAATAAGCCTTCTATTTTCTGTTGCACTTATCACCTGAAGCTAGGAACTGAGTTATTCTAGAAGTCAAATCAATTACGTGCATTTTGACTGGTGAAAATATACAGGTACATGCCTGCCTCAGTGAATGCATATACACATGGTGTGTGCCTGCAAGCAGATGCACATCATAATGATAGATGCTTATACCAAATGAAAGTTCTGTCAAATCACCTCTCGTTTGCGTTGCTCCTTTTTAAGCTGTGCAATCTCTCTATTTCTTCTAGATTCAGTCATTCTAGCTTTCTCCTGCTCTTCTTTCATTTGTTTCATCAAGCGAACCTGTAAAGAGGTCATCACTTAGAAAAGCTGTTTACACTGAAGTGCTGTTCCCTGCCCCCACTCACAGAGTTTCTTCTTCAGATTGCCATCTTCCAGTATATTACATAGTTTTAGCAATTTACCTCCTCCATCTAACGTGTCTTCTTCACTCAGTGCTGAATAACAGCTAATAAGCAGTGCAAGCTTCTCCATGTTTGATACTGTAATTTCTGTTCATTAAACCTAAAATCCACCCCTCTCCCCCAGGAATAGCCTAGTCTTCACATCTTTTCTGTTTTCAGACTTTTGAGCTGCTGACAGCAAGAACAGAGTTATCTGGTAGACAAATGAACAGGACATTTCAACCCATTTTTCAGTAAACATTCATTGTACAACACTTCAATATATGGAAATATACCTTGGTTTTCTTCATCTCTGTCACCTCCTGCTGCAACTTCTTCAGTTGCTTTTCATATTGAGACTGATTTTTAAGCAATCGTGCATGTTCCTTTTGTGCTGTTTGAAGTCTCTGCAGTTCTTTATTCATGGCTTGGAGTTTCTTTTCATATTCTGATTTGATTTTTTTTGCCTTTTCTTCTGAATAGGTCTCTACAGAACCTAGAGCGAAAGGGAGTTCTTAATCTGCTTTTGTTCAGGATATTTTCACTTTGCCAGCCACAGCAGATGACTGCTTCATCTGCTTTTAGTATTACCTGCAATATCTTTGAAAAATTTAATTTGTCTCTAGCTCCTGTCACCTGCACTGCTTCGAACTTTCCACCTTGTATGTCTTCTTGGATAAGAGATCAAGTATTAACACTTTCCTTCTGATTTTTTTGCACTAGACAACAAATATCTGAGTACATGAAGACACAGATACACGCATGGTTGTTCACACATACGTGCACAAGATCATAACAACAGCCCCAAGAGCCATCAAGCCTAGTATCCCTTTTCTGGCACTGGTCAAAAGCGAAGGTCTAAGGAACAATAAGGGAACAGCAAAAGCATATAAAGTATATAAAGTATATAACTATAAAGCATATATACTATATTTTTAAAAAGAAAGAAACAAACTACTTCCCCCAGTACTTTCCCAAAGTTCAACTATTTGTGGCTTAGGACTTCCTGAGCCAGAGTTACTTTTTCATCTCAAAACAATTATATATTCAAAAAAGTTTGATCAGTAAAGCATCTCTGCAAGGCCATTGATCCTAGTTCTTACTTTTATGCAAATCAAAAGAAAGAGGGGAGGGAAGAGTGGGAACTTTTAATTCAGGAACTGTCTCAAGGACCACATTAAAATGAGCTCCTGGAAAATTGAAAATGCTTATTCAACCAAATCAAATAACCTGTTAGTAGCAGTGTCTTTTCAAAGAATCTCTCTCAATTCTGGTAGAAACTAGAATGAGTAAAGTATGATTCACTGGCATTATGGGTACAAACCTATTTCTGTTTTCTGCAATTTCTTATCACATTTGAAAAAGAAAGTGAGGGAAATAGCAAACAATTCAATTTCAGTATCTTACACAACATCTAGATTTAAATGATTTTGTATGCCTTACCCAAGTTTTGAAGAACCTGATCTCTTTCAAGCTGAGTGTCTCGAATCTTATGTTGTAGCATCATTAGTTTCTCTTCATATTGTTTTTTCAGTGTTTGCAGCCTTCGCTGGCTGTTCTCTAGCTCATCGATCAGTTTCTGCTTAATGGCTATTTCACAGGTGATATTTGCCAAGTCAGCTTGATAATTTTCTAAAAAAAGAGTTGAGTAATTAAAAATGAAGACTTCTGTTAAAGTAACAGTGAGGATCACATAACTATAGATACCCCCTGCAACGGTATGGTCATTTCCTGACATGTAAATTGTGCATAGGAGAATTCTGCACAAAGCACAATGCAGCAAGCAAAACTATTATTTGCAATTCATTATAAAGTCTCCTCCTTAAACACTCTCCCCATCCTAGAACTGGGAAAGATATCTCTCATTGGATCACAGTTGCCCATATGTTGTAATTCCTCATGTTTAAATCTCAACATCAGCAGTCGGTCCTTCCCCACACAAAAGTTGCACAGGCTGAGACTTCAGTCACATCTCAGGGCTGCAGAATAACTGTCATTCATAAACCCCAGCAGATTATAAAAGGAAAATCTGACTGCTGTCAGACTCCAAGGGGAGACTTTCCATTCACTAGCTCTTAGAAAAATACAGCCAAAATTCTGAGAAGAGAAGAGCCACCTCAATCATGGAAGTGGAATGGTGAAGGGAATGAGAAAAGTAGGAAGAAAAACTAAGGAAAAAGGACTAACCCACATGCTAAGTTTATAGAAGTTTAATTAATTTCTTTAGTCAATTATGTCCTTTTTTGGCTTCAGATGATGTGCTCCAGAATAAAGATGTCATTGAGGATTTTTTTTTTCCAGGTTCTGCAACTCCTGCTAATAGTTTGTGTGACTCTCAAACAACAAGGAACCAACAGACTTGGTTTGCCCATTTGGTCCAGCTCACATGAGAGAATTGCTGTTGATTCTGTCTCTGATTCCAGCAGTCCTAATTTGCATACCACACGTAAGCCAGCTGTTAATGCTTCTACATAAAGCCATAGCCTCTGAAAATGAGGAAGGCTGATGGACTTCCAGCCTTTCAGAATTCTACCCATTTCCAAATTAGCTGAATGGGAACTATCACCTTGGTGATTAGTCCCGAGACATAAAAATAACCCAGTATTTAAACCTTACACTTTGGATATTCTAACTAAGGAAGAAATGTGTTATCAAACACCTGATGGCCTCTGGTCAGTTTTAAAGCCAGTATGGGGACACTCGATCAGATGCATATTACATGTTTTAGCACCATAACCAAAAAAGAATTCACTGGACATACTATCCACAGAGAATTATGGACAGTGAGTTGACAGCACGCTATCTTGCTTACCAAAACCCAAAGAATGACAGATAGTATTTGTAAAATTCTACAAAATATTGCACTGACATCACCTTTTTCATCAGAGTCGGAATCCGATTCATCTGAGCTTTCGACAACTTCCATGTCATCTTCATCCTCATCATCTTCCTCTTCTTCATCCTCATGATCACTTACTTCCTGAATTTCCTCCTACAAAATGTACAAAACAAAGATGTTGAAGCACGCCCTCACTTTTCCATCCCCCAATCACTTGTGACTATCACTGTGAAGCCACAGCATTCACCTGACCCATTCCTAACTTCCTTTCTGTAACTTTGTAAATCATTAAACAGACAATGAACAAATAAACCAAACACTTTAAATACTTACTGCTTCCAATTCATTATTCTCTCTCTCCGAAGTGCCTTTTTCATCTCTCTTCTCTTGCTCGTTATCTGTGTTATCCTCTTTAACACTAGCAGAAGAGGCACAGACACAAAATATTCACAAACTGAAATGGCATGTGCTTCCCATCCCCCAAACCAATAAGTTGTAATTCCAAATAAAGATGAAAACCAAAGTGTAGTTAGACAAAGGTACAGGTGTTGGGCATGGGTAAAACACAACTTCCAATCTCCCGCAGATAATAAAATAATGCTTAATTATGCAATCTTAGCTTGCAAAATAATATTAATGGTTAGTACATTGTTTTAGGGCATATTGCACAACTAGGACAATCAGAATACACATCTTCATATACTAGAGCAGTACTCATTTTGCATGGAAGTTGCAGTGTACCCAGAATAGCTTTTACAAAACAAGAACAACACTGTGTGCAGGAACAACATACGTTACAGGTATTACTACACTCTCATGCTGTAACAGAGCCTACTGTGCTTACAATTGTCTGAAAATTTACCTATAAGCCTTAAACAATATCCTAATTTATCATACTATAACTACTCTTTTGATCAGTTATCTGGGAACATCAAGGGAATGCTCAAAATAGGCATTGATACAACAACAAAAAGAGTTGAGAAATACTGAATTTTTGCAATAGGACTGTCCATCTCAAAAAGAAAAACTTTTGCCAACTATTATGATTACATCTTAGTATATTTCCATGCTTTTGTTTTTCAGACTATGGTTTAAAACTTATTTAAAAGTCAAGTATCTCTGTATTCTTTCCTCTCTTGGCAACCTGAACTGTAGTGATGGCTTATGCCAATTACAGCAGGGTTTTTTTGGTTTTGTTTTAAGGGTTTGGTGTATTAGCCATTAGGACAAATTTTAATGTTTTTAAGTGCACGTTTGAGACATCACATGCAAATGTAAAATTCAAAAATCAATGGCACTCTGCAAACTGTCATGGATCAAATGTCAGTCCCTCTAGCACTATATGTGCAAAACCCAAACCATCCCCAATAGATGGGAAATTGTGATAGAATAGGGCTAGACACCATAGGGGGTAATAACAAAAAAATGTGGTTAGGATTGCATAATGTGGAATCCGCCTCACCTAACTTCAGCTGCATAAAAGTTCGGCAAGTTACGTGCTGTCACTGATCAGGCAGGGTAACTAGGAATGCACATCTTCCTCCACTGACACCAAAAAGAGCTCAGACTCGAGGTCTAACTCTTAGACAAATCCAATACTCAGTGCAGCGACAAGAAATGTTCAGTAGATTTGAGACACTATAATTTGGCAAGTGACACCTAGAAACCACCTTTAAAACAGAGCTCTACTCTGAAGACTGCCGGTTAAGTGACACAGTGCTTCTGTGCACACATGATTTTTTGTTATACTGTTTTTTAACCTGTTCAGTGCTAACTGGTTCCTTCTGCCCCACTCATCACCAGTGAAACCGAATCCAGCTACAGCTGACCATGCGCAAGGCAGAAAGCTTTTGCTTGGACCATCTGAATCCACGCAGCAGCCGGGGAGGCTGAAAGTAAAAAGCCTAACCAGATTTGTCCAGAAAAAAAAAAGCCAAACAGGGAACACTGAGCCACGCAATCTCATTTCCGCAGATTCTCATCTCACTCAGCCCACAACACGTTCTGGTTTATGTTAGTTAGTAAGCCTAAATGATAACAGATCTTAGCTGCAATCTTCATGCAGATTGAGGCAAATGCCCAGTTTCCCTTCTGCCTGCACACAGGACGGAGCTCACCACCACACAGAATTTGTGTTCTGCCTAATAAAGGGGAGAGACAGGAGGAAGGAGAGCCAGCAGCTCTCCCATACAGATCTGTACTGCTTAATTTGTGTGCTACTGAGCTGTGGATTCACATCATCTGCATGAATTCAGTGGGGGTTTTTTTGATCAAAGTAGACAGCTGAAAAATAAAAGCTCTGTTGCTTGCATTTTTAATGACAATATATTTCTTTTTTTAGAGCCCTCAACTGCTCTCTACAACTAACTACTTTATCTACTGCTTTGGCTGAAACTGAACGGAAGGAATGGTCAAGGCTTCAGTCACATGCTTTCAAAAATAAAAGCAGCAGACTTAATTGAGGTGCGAAGGTCCAAGACCTTCTTGATCTCACATGCCAAAATTATTATTGTCATATACTGCCTGCTATACATTTCATACCATATGAGCTGCTGTGCCTTCCTCCTGCCTTTCATTCCATACAGACCATGCAAGAAAGAAATCTACTTAATTCTATAGCGATTCCCAAAGGCACCACCTCCCCACAAATGCTTGCTCAACACTGTGCAATCCCAGAGTCAACCTCAATTCCACAATAGAGGTTTCTTCCAGACAAAACACTTGTAAGTCAAAACACAGAAAAGAATTTTGAAAAGCCAAATGAACTACTCTTGAAGTTCTGTGAATCTGCCCAACTTCTTTTCATGTATGACAACCAGTTAATTGAAATGATAGGTAATTAAAAACTTGGGAAATATTCCAACCTTCTTTCTTCTTGACTGCTTTCCTCAAGTTTCTGTAGCCTTCAAAAGCACGAGGTACAGTATTGGAAGGCCAAGCCAATGAAGGACAAACCAGACAGTGAAAAGCAAAAGTGATAAGAAGGTAAAAAAATGATATATGAGCTTGTGGAGTTTAAAATGAAATTTTAAAAGATACCAAGAGACAACAAGTAGTAAAAAGGCAATACATTTTGCACAGTTGGAAAGTAAATAGAAAACAAAGAAGCAGCATTCGTAGGTTAACTAATCTGTCACTGTCAACAATTGTAAATTCAAATTACACTAAGGAAGAAGTTTTAGATATAGACAATATATTTTACTTTGAGAATTATTTCTAATATGGATTCAAAAAAATCTCTTGGTTGTAGAAAAAGCTTTCTCCTCTTTTGCCACTTAAAATTGGCAGGTAAAATACTGAAAATTGCAAGAAGTACTGCCACCGAACCAAAGTTATATATCCTCAGGAATATATCAGGAAAGAAACCAATGCACTAGTTTTACATATGCTGATAACATTGTAATATAAAATAGTAATGAGAAATTTTTAGTACTAATATTCTAAATCATATATTCTGAATATAATTCATATAAAAATCTCCAAACTGCATTTATTTTTTGGTTTAGGGTTTTGTTGTTAGTTTTTAAATAAAAAGCAGAAAATTGCTGTTTATTTTTCTGGGATTCAAAAAGTACATGCCAATGATTGCTTGTGATTTTTTAATAAATTAACAAAAAATATGCATCAAAAGCAATGAGATGGACAAAGTGTTAGTATTACTTGTACTTTTTCCTCTTGAACAAATGTGGATGTATAAGTAAAGAAATATCTGCATGACATAAGTGCAGAGATGGCTTAAATTTCAACAACTACTAAAATTCCTCATGTTCCCATTATGAGCAAGTTTTGAGCAAGAGCTTTTGCTGCCTTTTCACCTTATACTGCCTGCCATCTTCCTTCAGTGTCAGCTAGGAGCTAACACGCTGAACCTCATCTAATTTTATCACTAATTTAGTTTAATAAAGGTTAGGGAAGTCAAAAGACAACAGTCAAAAAAGGTTACCAGGTACGTAAGGCTGACTAATGATTGAAAGGCACATGGGAGGTTTGCTCTGGGGCTTCTGGTGAGTAGGTCACACCTACACTCCAACCAAGCATGTCAGTATTTCAGTAGCCAAAACATTACTGCTGTGTAAACTGCTTCTGATAAAGTTTATGACAGATGCTTATTAAAGGCTACAGATATATAGCAGTACATACCTGCTGCTCATTCAGAAACTGGCTCTCAGATCTTCAAAAGCTAGCTCACAACAATTTAGATAAGTTGCATGTACTCAAAGATATGCATCTTTCATCATGCTGACCCATAACCAGGAAACAAACAGATCAAGAAAGGTAGCAGATGGGGCAGAACTAGTAACTAGGCTTACCTATCCCATTTTAATAGAAAAATGCTAGTTAGACAATTTTAAAAGAACAACCACCCTAAAAAGAAATAGTACAGTAAAAGCAGCTAAATGCCTGTAGAAGGCAGAAGTAGAGCAAAGAATCCCTACCAAACTGCAGGGTAAATTGTCCCTTTGCAATACATTAGCATACCCGTTGCCAATTCCTGAAATTTCAATAGAATAAAAATTCACAGCGATATATCCTGAAGACGGACTTTGCATTTCATTAATTAGATAGAAGCACTCTGCAGATAACAAGCATGACAGGCTATATACATAAACCCTCAAATTCTAACATTTATTAGCTTCTAAGGAATTCTTCTCCTAATATATGCACCCCAGAAATGTATAAATATTTATTACAAAGCAGTCTGCAGACATGCCAGCAGATAGATTCAAATCTTACCAGCACTGTGAAGAGTATGATCCCATTCTATAGAACAAAAGACCCACTTTAAGATGGAGGCTGGACCATCAAGAGGTCTCTTCCAACTTAATTTTTTCTATGGTTCTCTTAATTCTATAATGCTAGGATAGAAAACTGGTTTCAAAAATAGTTTATGGTAAGTAGTCCCTACTTCTGGATCAGACCACTTGGCTATCCCGTTCACAAGATTACTGTCCTGGTGTGAGCAACTCTGACTAGATGCAGAAGCTTCTTTCAGGGGGAAAAAAACAAACAAATGAACAACCATGTGTTTTACTTACTACTGTATGTGGGGTAAAACTTCCAAATGTTTTTGGAAAGTTTCCAAATCACCTCCTACAATAAGAGATATTACTCAATATATCTAGTAACCTTTATCTGTTTTCTGGTCACAATCCTGTCTGCTACCTAATACTCAGGCCCCAACCTAACAATTGGGGCTCTATCTAAGCGCGTATTTAAATGTATGCTTGATTTTAAAATGTGTTGACACATACAAAAATCAAATCTCTTTGTTCTGGTATTTACAGTTAAAGAACATATTGAAGTGTTTGGTTGAAGAGACGCCAGAACATTCTGCTGATTTCATTTAATACTTCCATCCTCCCCTCAAGTTCCTACAAACATGAGACATAAAATCTATCAAAATCCCCATAAAAGTATAAGAGTTTCCTGAAAAATGATATGCAAAGGAAGAATCTAGTTGTTATTAAAATGAGTTCTCTACAAGTATCAGACATTTATGTGGTGAATGGATTTATAGATATAAGACCTCAAATTGCAGATATCACTAACTCAAATCTACTTTATACTTCAACTATATTTCAGGCTTACACTGTTTTCATTTTACTCTTAACTTATAGAAGTAGTCTGAAGGGCCATTAGCAGAAAGAGTAATAGAGTAGAAGCATGGAAAATTTCAAGGAAAAGGGAAACATCTCTAATGGAATCAAAGTCTCGGAGTACACAAAGAGAGCCTTGCTGTACTAACTGCTGTCTGAACAGGCACTTATATCAATGTCTATGAGCATTTTAGTAGGTGAGAAGCTGGACAACAAAAAACAGCAAAGCATGATGTTGCAGAGAATTAGGAAACCTCAAATTAAAAACATTCATAAAAGCAGAAGATAAAGCAAAAGAAGCCATTCCAAGAGCTACCAAAGAATTCCCAGCTATTTAGAATATCTTTTCTTCAGAAACCTGTTTCAGTTTTGGTATCTGGTAGAAAAAATTATTATAATTTTTGTTTTTGAAAACTTCTGTTGAATTTCAGATGCATTATAAAAAAATTTTTAAAAAATAATCAAAATTTATGGAGAGCACCTGGTGCTTTTACCATTGTGCATAATTACATAGAAAAATTCATTACAACAGAGACATTCATCCTACAAATACTGTATACTTCACTAGAATAAAAGATGCAAAAGAAAAACACCTATAACTTCAGTGTGTAAAAGGGTTTGAAGGAACAGCAGTTTGGGATCCAAACCCACACAGCAACAACGAATGAATTTTAAAGTCTCAGTGGTTAAAAAAAAAAATACACCTCTTTACTAATAAAGAGAAAACAAATAGCATTATAATTCATACACCACCTCTTTTTCTTTTTCCTTTCTTTTTTTTTCAGCTTTTCTAGATCTTTCTTGGCTATATCTAGAATTTCCATTGTCTCTTTCTCTGAAGAAAGCATAGAAGCAGAAAATGCTGATGGTCCACCAAAATACGTGGATCTTGTTGAAGCTCTTGACAAATTGCGTCGAAGATTTTCATTCACTGCTTCACTTTCTAATAATTTTGCTCTTAAAAAAAAAGAATTGTAGACCATGAATCACAAGTATTGCTAATGCATGAGATACATTTAGCATCTGAAACTGCAATGCACTACCTTCAGTTTTAAAAAAAACTACAAACCAAGGTGAAGTCTCACAAAATACAAGTGTAGTAAATCCCTTGATGAGACCATTTTACACAACAGTTACGTATATTGTATGTATATCATACACCCTAGACAGAATACATATAAATATAAATGTCTGTATAAACATACACACAGATATATAACTGCATACGCTGTATGTATATACACATTACACAAGAGCTACAGTATTATGTAGCTCTAACACTAACTGGGAATAAGCCAGATAATTTTTTTTGCATGATACACCTCCAAGAAAGAGAGAAATAAAAATATCTAAAATATTTAATACTTTTTTTAAATTTAAAAGGAAAGCAGATGCTTTTTTTTTAAACACTAAGTTGTAACAAGTAATTTCTCAGTAGTATCACTTATATATGAGCTTATTAAGTTACCATAAAACAATCATTCCAAGTTTTGCTGTCCTTTGTGCAACAATATTAAGTCACCATCATTATTTAGGCAACATCTTACTTTCATTTCTATTGTCAGCTTCATCTTTAACATATTAATTTTCTGTGGCCAAGAGCAACACCAGACGGTCTTAGAAGCTGAAGAACCACTGTCCTAAAGTAATCCCCACACAGGAAAACAGCTGATATTACTTGCTAATAGTTTTAATATTTTTTTAAATAAAAATTGTTCAAATACATATTATGCAAATACCTGAGATCTTCAATTTCCTTGATATAATTATGAATCATGTTGCTAATTTCTTCATTTCCTTCTCCTTTGACAGACAGAGAGGAAGGGGGGGGGGGTAAGAGAGGGGGGGGGGGGGGGAGAGAAAGATTTTGAAAGGACAACAACAGTATAAATATCTGAATACAGCTACTAGGCATGAGGTACCAGCAAAGAGAAAGTCATATGGGCTACACGTTTAGAACTTATCTGATATGTAAAATATATTTGCTCCTTAAGCTGCATTAAGTTTTTGGTTCCTCTGTGTCATATGATCAGGATTTCTTTTTCAAACAAACTTTTTCTGTTTCATTTTCCATATTAGCACGTTTTAACAATGCATGTACCATAAATCAAAAGTAACCTCACAAACTGCACAAAAAGAACAATGCAGTCATGGTAAGTCAATTGGTCGATTATTCTATGAAGTGAAAAGCAAGCCAACATTCACCCACCTGTACCCAGGTCCTCATCCAAAGCAAAATATTAAGTCCATGTACAGCTAAGCATACAAGTAATTCCTATCCAAACATTTCGTGTTGCTCGTAGTCCTAAATGAATGGTCAAATCAGAGTACCAAACTATTTCTATTAATAGAAGTCTCCAGTAACAGAGGAAAGAATTAGATGGGGGCGTATCCCTGCCAAAGCAGGTCCTGCATTACTGTTACAAAGGCATCACTTCATTCCAAGGGACCCATGAAGCAAGAACATATAACTGATTTAAGTTCATGAACTTATTAAGCAGTTTACACACATGCACAACACACCCACAGCATACCTGCTCTGGCTAGCACTTGGTTGGCCTGATCACTCATAAGTTGCGTTATTCTCGCTCTCAATGCATCAATAGTCTCTTGCATTGCTTTAATTCTAACACGCAGGTTGTTGTTTTCTGTTTGCAGCATTGCATTTTCATGAAACATGTCATTGATGCTTTCAACACCTTCTTCATCTATAATCCTTTTACCCTTAAGAAAGTAAATATATTTTATTACTAGCAAAGGCTGACCTACACATGAAAAGTTTTTAACTTGGCAAAGGCAATCCACAGATTACTTGAAACGTCAAATAGATACTCATAGCAAAAGATATAGTCTTCTCTCAAAAAGTTTAAAACAATGGATAAATGGATAGTTTTCAAAACATTGATGTCTGGCCAACACCTTAGCATTTGGGTCCTGTGTAATTCCATCTTAGTCTGAAATACAAGTTCTTGAAGAGGTTAAGAAATGAGAAGACAACTCTATCAAATCAGGATACTATCTCAAGGACAATAAAAGAGGAGGACACTGTTTGGTAGCCACATTTATTGCTGAAAACATTATTTGTCTAAAATTTCAGGAAGAAACGGGCATTGTGTAGTATAAGTATTCGGCTTATATAACAAAATATATTTTTAAAAACATGAATTATTTTAGCTGTCTGGTAAATTTTTAAAAGCAATACACAATAACTGTTCACGTTCATTTATGTGCCAATCTAAAGTGTGGTCATTTTTGCTTTGGAAGTGACTTTCTCATTGCTGAGCGTGACAAGGTCAATTTTTGCCTTTCAAAAAACAAACAGCATGCAGCATCTGTTGACGTCACTGGCATTCATTGATGTATCTTTACTCTGGGGATGCAACCCAAGTTTTCTAAAAACATTTGGTAATCACTGGAATTAGAGGTATTGTTTAAGTTAGGGTTACTATTCAATTTTTTTTAGTGTATTAAGTGGAAGCAGCCAACAGAAAAACAAGCTGTAGAACTATAAGCATTTTAAAGCAGAATTAGTCCTAAGAGGATAAACTTACTGTTTTATATTCCATTAGTTCCATCTGTAGCCGTGTAATCTCACTGCGCAAAGCATTTATTTGTTGACTAGCCCTGTCCTGATTAACCATCACTTTGTTCTTGATGTTTCGCGCCCGATTGGCATACTTCAATGTGTTCAATGTTTCCATGAAGTCTCGATCTGAAGGGCTCACACATGCTATCATGAGTGTTTGACTGCAAGTTACAGACATAGGTCAGCATTACACATCAAGAACAAAAAGAGTAGAGAGAAGCTAACAAGTCTTCAGGTAGAAGGTGAAACAAGAACAGTGACTTCATAACATTTGTGAAAATATTCCTCTAACTAACTCACAGTAGAAGACTGTCAACCACAAAGTCCAGCACTGTTATGTCTTGTATCACCCTAGCATAGCATAGGAGATGCTAGATCATTAATTGTTCTACATGTAAAATTATAAAAGCAATTAATTGGTCTTCCTAGAAGTGTTCTTCAAATTATATTCAGTTTGCCTAATCATACATTAAATTGAGATTTAAGTCCTTAAGATCAACCTAAAGTCCTAGAGAGTGATTTGGATCACACGGTAGTCAGGACTACCTACTCTCATTAATTCCTGAGGTTCCTACCTACCTAATCTGAAAGTTGCCTGAATGCTCATCTTAGCTGTCCATGCATGCGCACAACTGCCTAATGTACCTATTGTCTACCTCGCGTTCTACCAAGATCCAAACCGCCCGAATTCTCCACTGCAAATTATCTCCTGTTCTCCAACAGAAGCCAAAAAGCCAGTACTTACCCTTAGTACACCTGGCTATAACTATTTATTCCATGTTTCATACCACCACTGCTTAGAGAACTTCAACAAAAAGCAGCAGGACTTGAGATCTAGGCCCAAGAGGGCTACAAACGACCATCTTCCGTTTGGGTTTCTGCAACACCCTCTAACCATCCCATCATGAGATATGCAGGGTGAGAACATACTCCCTGCTCCAAACGAAAGATTGAGCAGACAGGACAACAAGAACCAGTGGGACAAAAGCAGAAAAAGGTAAAAAATTCTTCATTCCAAACAAGTGGTTTCATCATTCAAACAGGCAGATGGAGGAACCGGGGTCCCTTCCCTCACTCCCTGGAGCACACTCATTTCACATTAGATGAGGCGTCAGAACCAGAGTTCCAGCTATAGATCATACTCTGAAGGTGCCTACATAGCCTAAATTCTCAACAGACAGGGGAAAACACCTACATTTGATGGACTGAGTCCTCCCCACCAGGCTTTAGAGAAACTTGCTTCTCTGTTGTATGTGAAAGCTGAGGTGGTTGCATTAGGAAGAATGCGCTGTCTCCAGGGCAATGGAGCAATATCTGCATTAGGCAGACCGGATTCTGATCCTCACCTTCCATAATTTCAGACTGAGACAAACAAATTAATCCCTGCAAGCCTTTGTGAGGAAAACAATTACCTTCACCACACGCATTGGGAAACTAAACTGGAAAGAGTAACTAGCCTGAGGATACAGGAAAGATTCCATTTCACCAATTTTTCCTCAGACCTGCTGCATACCTTTGTGTCAGTTCCCCAACTGTTTGAGTTTAGTCATCAAAATAAGAATATGCGAGATTAAGAACAAATTTTTAATTCTGACATCAGGACTACTTGTGCTTTCAGTTGAGAATGCGATTACTTTTCTAAACCTCAGAGGACTGGTTCTGCTAGGTGTCTGTCTTGAAAATGGAACACCTTGAGCTCCACTTTCCTGTCTGAATTATATAATGGACTAGTTTTCGGTTTTGTTTTTTTTAAAAAAAGCTGTCCTACTCCCTTTATTTTACCACTTCTTCAAACTGCTCTCCCCCCAGAAGTTAAGAATTTTTTCATATTATACTTTATAAAAATCCTTTCCAAAACCACCAACACTCCATATTCTTACTTGAATATTTCAAGAAACAATTAATATTTAAATGCTGCTTCAGAACTGTTACAGCATTATATTTAAAATCAGCATTATGGGGAAAATAGTACAGTGCTTTCATCATCATTAACTCGGGACTCACTGCAGTCTAACCTGAGTTACCACCAGTAAATCTTTTTTAAGTATTTTCAAAAGAGAAACAATAACATGGACTGTAATACCTAGGGTGGAATTTGGAAGGCTACGGAAACAGGCTAACAGAAATCTAATAATCTGATTTCCTAGAAGAAAAACTGCATATTTATTAAAATTTAGCTTTCCACATTTTATGGTTACCAAAGCATGGATAAGAAATTATTCAAATTGTGTTAACATGTATAAATCTTCCTTAACAGCAAACTGCTAATTTGACACATCTCAGCATGTATATCACCTGGACAAGCTCAAGAAGTGGGCCCATGTGAACCCCATGAGGTTCAACAAGGCCAAGTGCAAGGTCCTGCACCTGGGTCAGGGCAACCCCCAGTATCAATACAGGCTGGGGGATGAAGGGATTGAGAGTAGCCCTGCCAAGAAGGACTTGGGAGTACAGGTGGATGAAAAGCTGGACATGAACCAGCAACGTGCGCTCACAGCCCAGAAGGCCAATCATATCCTGGGCTGCATCAAAAGCAGCGTGGCCAGCAGGTCGAGGGAGGTGATTCTGCCTCTCTACTCTGGTCTGGTGAGACCCCACCTGGAGTACTGCGTCCAGCCCTGGAGCCCTCAGCATAAGAAAGACACAGACCTGTTGGAGCGGGTCCAGAAGAGGGCCATGAAAATGATCAGGGGGATAGAACACCTCTCCTGTGAAGAAAGGCTTGAGACAGTTGCGGTTGTTTAGCCTGGAGAAGAGAAGGCTCAAGGGAGACCTTATTGCGGCCCTTCAATACTTAAAGGGGGCTTATAAGAAAGATGGGGACAGACTTTTTAGCAGGGCCTGTTGTGACAGGACAAGGGGGAATGGCTTTAAACTAAAAGAAGGTAGATTTGAACTAGATCTAAGGAAGAAATTTTTTACACTGAGGGTGATGAAATACTGGAACAGGTTACCCAGAGAGGTGGTAGATGCCCCATCCCTGGAAACATTCCAGGTCAGGTTGGACGGGGCTCTGAGCAAGCCAATCTAGTTGAAGATGTCTCTGCCCACGGCAGGGGGGGTGGACTAGATCACCTTTAAAGGTCCCTTCCAACCCAAACCTTTCTATGATTCTATGATCACAAATAAAAATAGGTGGCGGTGGCAGGAGGTGTCCACAAATTTAACATCAGTCAGAAACAGCCAGAAAGAATATATCTCAATATCCTTGTAAATACGCTGGGACAGCATTTGATATCTGTACATTGTACACTAAACTACACAATTAATCCTGAAGAACGGGAGGGGGAGCAGTGGAGCTGTAAAATGGGAAAATATTTTAGAGTCAAAATAATATTTCAACAAAAGTGCAATTTTGGAAGTGGTTTGAAAAAATGCTCATTAGCTAGTGTATTTGATATAAAATTTAGTCAAGAAATGCTATTTGTAGTTACTTCCAGAAAGAGCTTAGAAGAGCTATACTCTTGATTTCGGCTGATTTTTTCATAATTCTTGAGTTTCTTCCTCCCTTAAGCACTTCTGAAAATTCTAGCCTTTATTTTACTTGTTTTGTCTGGCTCTTTGCTTTTCCTCGCACTGCAGTGCTGCAGGGTGTTGCTGAAGTTCTCTCTGAAGAGCAGAGCAATGATTTAAGAATTCTCTTCTACTTTTCCCTATTGCTTTGTGAAATGACCAGAAAACTTCCTGCCTTCCTAAAAGTAGCAGTCAGCCATATTGGATTAAATAGCAAAATAAGAGTACTACCTTGCTAAAGTATACTCAACTACATCCCCTTTTGTATTTGTACATGTTGATGTTACAGATACAAAATTTGTATTATTTTAATAAATTTGTTAATGTTTGCTTAGACAAAGCTTCCAGAAGCCAAAGCCTCTCTTCCTTGCCTGTGCAGTAGGTATACAGAACAGGTTCATACAAAACAATTCTGGTGATACAGCAAGTTTGCTTTTATTAGGTTCTAATACAACATCAGATAACTGGACATATGCACCATACCCTGAGATATACAACATTTACAAAAAGATGGCAGTGTCTGTGGTAAGCTGACTTCAAGCTCCTGTGCATGGTAATCAGAGCAAACAATTAAGCACCATTTAAAAAAAGTAACAAAAAAAAAGTCTCTGAAGGAGAAACTCATCACTGGTTTAAACTATGCCGTAATTAATAAGGCTGTAGCACAATAACAAAGTTTACCATTTATGCTGTCTATAATCTAAAGAGGCCTTCATGGAAGGGACTTGTCCTGGAAATGGTAACTTCTAAATAACTCAAAGCCTCATGTCTAGTAAAGCTACAATATCACTGAAAAGAACAATGCAAAAAGCCTCTTTAAAATCTTTTCCCTGCACTGCCAGCGTTTTCTGTCATGACAGTAATTTATCTTTGGAACCTCCCTCCAACAAAAAAAGTGGCTATTTTTATCTTTATTTACTTTTTATTTATTTTATTATTTTACTTTATTTATTTTTATTTATTTTATTTTACTTTCTGAAGATCATGTACTCATTCATGTTCATTCACAATGAAATACATAAAATGTTCTAGTTTTCATACCTGTTTCCCCCAAGAGAGTCTTGAAGTAGCCTTGTGAGCTTTGAATCTCTGTATGGTACATGAGTTGCCTTCTTACTTTTATCTCCCAGTGCACTTATTACGTTGCCAAGTGCCAGCTATAAAACACCAAATCATGTAACGCACAAGTTAAAACTACTCAGGAACTGATTCTATTTTAAAAAAAAAAAGCTATAAACTCTCTGTATATTGTGAAGAAATGAATATGCTCATGAAAGTTAACATAATAAAAAAATTTCTGAATATTTTTACATTTTACAGTAGACATCTATAAACTTTCCTACTATGAACAGTGACTCAGATGACTTGCAGTCTGATATCTGCAAGTGCTAAGCGCTTAGCACAATTTGTGTACACTGTCTATCGATATGTCCATCACAAACTAAAGTTAGAACTACTTCATGTAACAAACATTTACTTTTGATGACTATTAAAGCTGATCTTCACTTCTAGCAGCAGCTATATTATTTTTAAAATTAATGTTATCAATCTGCTTTATGCTATATTTAGAATAAGATATGGGGCGTTAATATGAAAAAAACAGAATTTACTGGTTTCATATCTACAGATATGAAATAAGAAATGTCTGACAAAGATTTAAGCATTTAAGGCTTGAAATTATGTAGTCCATGGCTATCCTATTTCATTGCTAAGAAAGGGTCCAATTCATGTTTATAAACAACCTAACATTTGGCTGTAAAATTATTTTTAATGTGCAACTGCACGTACTTCAATCAGATTATTCATATGCCAAATTAAAGAACATTCCTCTAGATGGCACCTTGTACAGCCAGTTCTTAGTCTTGAAAATGGTCTTACTGCATCCAGCAGTTGAAGAACTGCATATACACCACATTCTGTGACTGCTTTGAAGTGTTTAAATCATTTTCAATCTGTTTCCCAAAGCTGAGGGCTGGATTTCACTGTAAATGAAAGTTTTGTGATCATAAAGAAGTATTACTTTTATCACACTGATTTTCACCTTTGTGCATTTTGTATCCTATTTGTTAAGGATACATCTATGTTATCTAAACCCCCAAATTTCTGTTGACTCTGTGTTTATTTCAATGATGAAACTGAACTGAATTCTTTTTCTCTTCCATATAATATAACCAGAGTAACTACAGAATATAATCACTGTCGTGATGGCAAGAGAATCACTAAGAAAGTTCTAGTTGCAGAATACCTCTCTGGTACTACACACTAAACCAGAAAAAAGGCATGTTTTCACATAAAAAATACACATGTATTTTTGAGCCTTTAAATAGAATTGCACAGAGCCTCCATACAGTCAAGTAGCTCAAAACAAAGGCATGAAACTACAGTCTCCACTGACAATCACTAGCTCTACTTTTCAGTGTAGTCATAATTAAATAAAACATTTAATACAGTTCATTAAAAAAACTGCATAGAAAGCCAGTACACAGACAAAAAAAAAATATATGAAGTGATGCTCTAAGTTAAAAATTTTATTTCTACTTAGAAGTGTTTTGCCTAGGGTTGTTTTACATCATGTTTCATAATTATAACAAAGAACCAGCATTTATTGATCATTTAAGCTTATTCACTGTCCACGTTTTACATGCCTGTACTCCTTGCAAACTGCTTGTAATGTTCTCCAATTGTTTGGGTCTTGACAGGATAAAAAATAAAAATAGAAAAAAGGGAAAGGACTATCTCTACAATATCTTTTAAAAGTTAGAGTAACTAACTATATTTCACAACAGTTATAAGTACTATAATTTGCTAGTCAGGGTCTAGTACAACCGAAAAATGTTAGCAAGCCAGAACCCAGTAAGAATCAATATATGCTGTTACGTCTCATGCTACAGTCCTTGTTCTGCACATGATGCTTTTCTACTTTAGGGATTACTAAAAACCAGTGATCCAAAAAGGAGGAGAAGATGGTACCAACAGCCTATGGAAACAAACTGTATAGTCTTACTAGTCCACAGTTGATGGAAATGCCTTCTTTTGCCCTTTCTCCTGTAGCTCCTGTTCGCTTTAACCTTTCAGATCCCGCTAGATCAACAAAATGGAACTTGGCAGTAAGAGTTTCAAATTCATTCATCTCAGAAGATTCAGATATTATCCTGTTATCAGTGGCATTATCCTGAAATAAAGAAGAACCCATAGAGCTTGGTAAGATCTTTCACATTTGTCTACTGCAAAGCTCAATCAATAATTATTTACCAGACTACCTGTTTGTCATGTCCATTTCTTTCCTTATTTACTCATTCTTTTGTAACAACATCAATATCTCTCAAAATACTGTCTCCATTTTAGTCATATCCACTATCATATCATTCTTGAAGACCCGGCTCTAGGTGCACATGAATATATACCAATATACCAATTAGTTCTAAATATGGCCTACA
Source organism: Pygoscelis adeliae (assembly GCF_000699105.1). NCBI lineage: Eukaryota > Metazoa > Chordata > Aves > Sphenisciformes > Spheniscidae > Pygoscelis > Pygoscelis adeliae. Next base: position 674,242 of record NW_008824865.1, on the reverse strand, counting down.
ATCATTTCAGGGCAGGGGAAAATACATATATTAGAAAATACAAAACTCATCAGCAAGTTGAGCAACAAAATTTGTACTTCTCCTGGAATGCAAGTGTTAAATCCATTGTCAAAGGAAATTGATTTAAAAAAAAAAAGTAACAATAATATTACCCTCCTAAATTAACAGTTCATAAGCCTGCCAAATAACTGAAAGGTATTTTGATTTTATACCTCTCTAATCCCCATCATCAGCTTCCCTTCTTCAGCTTTATTTTAGGAATTATTTTTTTAAGTCAGTTTTCCCAGCAGGCAGTATTCCACCAGCACTTCTGACTTGACCAAGAGATAAGGACAACAGAGGGAGAAGGAAGAGGTTCCTTTCTTCACCCCCACCCCCCACCCCCAGTAAGTTGTAATGACTGGCACCTGACACATGCTTCCATCAGTGCAGGGAGTCTGCCCAGGAACACACTGAGCTACAGGCAGGTACTGTAGCCTCAGACTCGTTCCACTTCACATCCCAAAGCACAGCAGTAAAATTATCCTTTTTCTTTAGATAATCCCAAGCTTTTTTCTGTCAATTAGTGTAACTGTACCATATACTGTGAAGATTTATTTTACCCTAAGTGTAGTTAGGCTTGTTGTAATGAAAGCAACACTGAATGAGGAAAAAAAAAAAAAAAAAAATCTTTAAATCACTCAGTTCCTGACCTTCTTGCTAAGATAACCACTGCAGGGCAATTTCTACCTACTTGCCATGGCAGCATGTAATAGGCATATATTGAGTGTATACTGGACTTATATTCACACAGCCCAATCTACAGGCTTTATTAGGAACATTCTATCACGGTAAGCATGGATTGTTTCGGTTTTTTTCTTTAAAAAAAAAACCTCAGGTATTCTGTGGCAATGATCTTTATGTCCTTAGTCAGCTAGTCCACAGCTCCCTCTGCTATTGCAAGGGGTAATGTGTGTGGCTGCAGACCAAACTGTTCTCAAACTTAGTTAAACACGTCACACTTCTTAAGTGATCTCCTTTTGTAGCAGTTTTAGAAGAGATCAGGAATTGTGCCACTTCCATGAGACTGGACTATCACACCTTTTTGGCTATTTTGACATTTATGCTGCTGGTGGATCACTCCCTCTTTCCCAGCCCTCAAAGCAATGATTAACACATCCTTTCTCTCTCACTTATTTAGCAAATCAAACATACGTCCAGAAACTTCTGAGAAGCACAGCTGGCATGAATGCAGCACGAGGAGCAGTGCGTCTGTGCACTGCAGCCCTGGCTGCCTGCCCACCCCAGGCACCGGGACCATGCATAGAGCTGACACGTCATCCCAGGAACAGTGTTGCCCTAGTAACAAAGGTCTCCCAAAATCGTTGAATACAGACAACAGCAACAACAGAAACTTGAGCTGCATCTCTCCTGGCCACCCAATAAGGGCTCGTATTAATTTATATTCCGGGAGCATTCAGAGGCCAATGTCAGGCCTAGTCTCTACTCTTCTAAATACTGCAGGGAAAGAAGAGGGTGCTGTCTTCAGATTCAGGACCTAGCAATGTCCTGCTCCAGACAGTCAAATTGTCTTGCTCATATCTCCCAAAAAAGAAGGAACAAAACACAGTTTGACACAAGGCAGAAGGTGGCCACCTTTTAACAGAAGGCACAAGCTTCTGTTAAAAACCAGGCAGGGCCAGGCAAGAGTCCTGCGGGTGGCTCAGCTGGTGGGGAAGGTTGCAAGTGCACAAGTGCAGGTGGATTGCCGTGCTGACAGCCTGCTCCCAGATGAGTTATGTTACTGTCCAGCTACACAAACAGTTTTCAACAAAACCTCCGAGCAGACAGCATCACCATGCAGTGACCAAGGGTCCTACGTGAGTGAGAAGACAAGAGAGCTGCCCACACCACCAGGTCCACAGTTTCAGCATGGAAAGTGGGAAGAAGTGTTTTTAACAGGTGTATAAAGCAGGTCTACATACCACAAAGGACCAGGGAGCAACCCTCATTTTGCCTGCAAATGATTATTTGTATTGTTAAAAAAAAAAAAGGCAACCCCCCCCCAAAAAAAGCACTACAAATCCAATTCACTGTTCCACATGTTTAAAAATGTGATATCTGTGTGTAAAATGCTAGCCAGGTACTTAGGAGTTCACCAAAATATTTTAAAATTCTGATACCTTTAGAATAATCAAATTAAAGCCCCCTGAAGCTACTGTAGTTTTCAGTAGTATGGATTTCTTCAGAACTCTCCGTTTTACAAGATACACCAACAGCAGCAAACAACTGAACATTCACATGAAAAATCTTCTACAGAACAGCTCCATGTACATTCATAGTTTAAATTTCAGGTTAAGTGCATAGACTTAACAACAGATCTGAACCCCAAATACATATATTTAAAATAAATATGCTAAGCTTCAGAATTGAATGCTTTTCTACTTACTCCTCATTGGATATCAACACCTAATCTGGAATATCCAAGCATTTTCAGTTAGCTGACTGCAAGCTTAAACCCACTAACTACTCAGACACTTAAAAACACTTTCCCAATTAAAGACAAATTACATTTTACCCTTCTTACTTGTGTATGTTGCAACGAAATACTGAAGAAAACGCTAGAGGAGAATGGGCAGGTTCATGTAGGAGGCTGCAGTTTATTGTTGCCTCTGGCTAGAGGATGGTTACATATGCACAGATTAAATCAAATTACTATAATGCTTAGCAAATTCATCGAGCATGATGATGACTGTAGCATCTTTACAAAGTGCAATTCAAATAGCAGTGGCTGCCAAAACAATATTCACATTTTGAAAAATGGTTACTAAAGTGAAGTTTAGTAACAGGAAAGATACATACAGTGTTAAATGCAGGACAGACTCTGGTTTGACATAAGTGTATAGTAAAGATAGCATGTGACCGTGAGCTCTGAACATTCATCTGAGTGCTGGCAGTGGTTCGAGACAAAGCCCCCAGCTTCAAGCACTGCATCATCTAGAAAACAGACAAGAAGTACATTGCATTGCTTGCAGTTTAAATAAGAAGTGTTCCTATAACACTTATTGTTTTGGATATAAACAAGCTTTTTCTTTGCTATGATTTCAGTTCCTATATGCCTAAAGCACAAAGATTCTTAAATAAACAAACTAAAAGTATTTTTTTGTGGTTTCTGAAAGAAAACACTTAAGTCTTTGTACCCCTCTTTTTAATGTCCCCTGGTAGTAACATAGCAATCTTCCTTCCATTCACCTGTGGCAAAAAAGGACACTTTTTGTACCTTTTGTTCAAAAAGGTACTGTACAATAACATTTGTATTCAGATTTGCAATGCACAGACACTTACAAACAGCAATTTATATCACATCAGTCATTGTGCAAAGACTTCTTGTCACAGGAAAAATAACATACATAAGATTTGGGAGATTAGATTTACACAGGTGCCAAAATTTTCTCTCCCAGCAGAACTACACTATTAGCAAAAGTCTGTTTCTAGCATCCCCCGAAAGTGGTATGCACTTAATATCAGACATTTATCAGATTTAAGTCTACAGAAAGTAAAGAAAATAAAAATCTCAGCTAAACTTTACACATAAGTTGTCTGAGATGCAGATGTTAGTGAGCATAACCTTTATTTTTAACTGCTTATCAAAACAGACAGACAAGATTTTTAGAAAGCACTTGGTATGCTACAGAATAATTTATTTTCCATGATCACCTCCGATTCTCCATTCACAATTCGGGTTGTAACGCCCACTGTATAAATTCCTCCTGCCGAATCTTCATGTATTTTAATATTTGATTTTTTATTCTTTGCATCAATATCACGTGTGGTATCAAACAGATCAAGAATTTCTTCATTGTAAAGCTGAGGAGAAAAAAAAAAAGACAAAAAATGTATATTACTTCAGGAATTCCTCCAAAGACTAATAAATCTGTGCATGGCCCATACAGAAGGTTCTAAAAATCCAAATGCCAAGGCTCTCAAAAAAGGATGCTGTGAAGAATCCAAACTTACAAGGACAATAGGATGATAGACAGAGCAGCTGCAAATTAAGTCATCTGCCCACCTTATTATTATGCCACTCTAAGAAGCAGTAACTTCCCCCACATCGTCAGATCTGGGAGAAAATTCTTTGGTGGGACCAAGGAAGGGGAGGCGCTCGGTGCCAGCAGAACAGCAGCGGCAGTGGTTTCTGTGGCAGGCACCTGCTGTCTTCAGGTTTGACCTTGGGCTTGGCTTTTGTTTTGTTGATTCAGTTGGCTGCACCTTCCTCCAAACACTTCAAACTCACTCCACTTGCTCTCCCTGCCATCACACCTCTTCTCATCTCCTTTCTCACACCTTAAGAATTCTATGTGTCTCTTTCATTTAGATAAACTGTTCCTGCCCTGGAAGGAATTTAACATACAATAGTTTTTGTGCAAGCTGCTTATTTAAGACACCAACCAGCAGGCCAAAAATATTATGTCATGGTTTCTTAAGCAGGGCTTTTGTACTTTCCTCCATACAATACCTACACTTTGGTGCCCCAGATTTAGTTACAACTTTCAGGCACACTCATACGAGCAACAGCAACTATCTACCACATGCTTCAGGCTGCTTAATGTTTACTGCCTGTTTCATTGGGTCCCCTGAAGGTAAGTACATGTACATTTAGTGGTGTTTCAACTCAGTATCATTAAGCACATCAGACTTTTAGGTCAGTAAATGATATCAGAACCTGCAAAGACATCAGAAATTACTACACAGTTATTTGTGTTAGAGGAGATGGATTATCATTTCATAGGAATGTTCTGGGTTTTAGGAAAGGTGTTTGGATCCAATTGAAGGTATCAGGGCAAATATTAAAAAAAAAAAAAACCACCAGGAAAAGCAGCATCCCACTGGGAATGTCATGGCTTAGGTCTCTGCTGATATACCCTGGAACAGTTCCAGCATCTTCAATTTGGTTATACCAATTCACTTCAGCAGATCTTAGGTCAGACTGATTATATCCCTGATCAATGTCCCTAGGTAAAAGCCAAAGAACCACTGCAATAGATCTGTATTCACCCAACGCACTTTCTCATACACTGAAAACAAGAGGCTTTCTCCTCTCATGAGTGAAAGTCCATCCCCAAGAAAAAAAGGCTCAGCATTTGCGAATGTGATGCTTTTAATTCTTTTCATATTAAAAAGGAATTATATTTAATTATTAGGCATAAATATTCTAAGTAGGAGCCTTCTTACTAATGTTTTACCTTGCTAAGTGCAAACAAACTGATGCCACGATTTAGAGAGGATCCTGATAATGCACCTACAATTGCATGGGACTGCACATGCCTATCTTTTAGAAGAGTTAGCAGGAAAGCAAGGAATTAAGAGAGGCAGACTTCAGCAAACTAAAGAAAAGCAAGCAAGTAGCAAACAGAAGTCACTGTTCCCAATAGTTATCCAGCTGTCAGACTTCAAAGTTATTCAAAAATAAAACATTGCTTCAACTTGTTCAATGACTAAATTACTGTTTATGTAATCCAGCCCTAATGGTAGATAGGATGGGAGGAAGAGGATACTTTCTGATACGAGAGTAGTGTATAATACATAACTAATCAGAAAAAGCTCTTTCTGGGAAAGCTCCAATATAGCCTCAGTGCAATTAAAAAAGTTACCAAAAAAAGTGACATTTTGTTAAGGGAGAAACTATTATAGACATCATTTAACCTCTCTCTAAATTAGATAAACGAGACAGGTTTTAGAATGTACATTTCATCTGAAATATGTTGTAATGGCTGCAATTCCACATACCGTTATCACTGTAACATTCAATTACTGCTCTGTATTTTGGGACTGTCAGTCACATTTGTAATGTTATGTCAAAAAACACAAGGAATTCAGAAACTACACTGGTTACTGCTCCTTATACTACTATTGTTGCAGCTGCCTAAGCAGAAATGAAGCTGCAGCTCCCTGATGTTCAGAGAGAGCATAAGAGTACAGCATTCCCACAGCCCATGCTCAAGCCTAGACTCTCTCTAGGCAAACATTAGCCAAAGCAACAAAAAGCTCTGCTTGAGGTTAGCAGTGACAAACCTATACTAGTGCAAAACTAATGCCAGCTGGTTAATCTTTAAAACAATTATAGGAACATATGGCTAAAGGACCTAGTTTACTTCAGCAGTAATAAAACCAACAGCTTTTCTCTTGGGTAATACAAAAGTGGTTTTTTACCCCGCCCCAAAGTAGATAAAGTGAAGTTGCAAATACTGAACTAAGTAATACACATTTACACCTGCTCTTCCTTAAATTGATTCTTCCTCTCCGTGTGCTTAAAGGATCAGATTTTGCAGCTTGGTAGTGAATGTAAGTATGTTACACCCAAATCAAATCAATTTAAAAAATAGTTCCACGGGCAGGAGACAGCATAAAAGCTGCAAGACTTAAACCAACAGCTGCTGCAGGTCAGAAAGATCACAGATGTTGTGGCCTCTCTTACCAGTAGCTGTGTCTACAAGAAAATACAAAGGGAACAGTTTTTCCACAGCACTGACCCAGGTTTTCTCTGGGCCTAATGAAAGAGGGAACAGTGACACAGAAACCCAATCCTAAACCATTGGGGAATCACAGAAAGAAGTATTTTTAAGCTAGGTTTCTTCTTTGGTGAAAGGAATATAACAAGTCTCCTGAACAGATTTTGAAAGCTAAAGAAATCTATGGCAAAGTGACACAAGCAGGTGAAGCATGGTCACTATTCAAAGGCACAAAGTACAATTGATTTTTTTTTTTTTTACAGTTTCTTGCCTTAAGGTTTTGTAAAGAATTATAAACAGACAAGAGCAACAGGCCCCACAAACAAATGTGTGCTGCAGAAAGGGATAAGTGATGACTAATGTAACTATTCCTACACTTCAAAATAACACTGCAAAGGAAACTACTAAAACAACTGGAATAAGATAAAAAGGCTCTTTCATAAATTGAAGAGCTGAAGCAAACTCCGTAAAATTTTCTTTTGAAATCTTGAAGATTAATTCAAAACATCTCGTGGGAAAAGAATGTGAAAGTAGCAACCAGAAAAAATGTTTAATTGGCTTTCCAAAAAAATACATGAAGTTACACACACAAACACAGATCATATTTACCTCTAAGAACTGTGCATTCACTTTAAAATCTGGAGGGGGAAGTCCTTGTTTAATAGCCGCTTGTTTTTTTTCTTCAATACATCTGAAAAGATGCTTAACAGCACGTGATATAATGCCTTGCTCCTCTTCTGTTATGTTGACATCAAATCCAGTGCCCATGGTGTATGTTTTGCCAGCACCTGTCTAAATTGAAAAAGGAGTAGTCACTAGAACACATTAATAGTACCGAATCATCACACAGAAATGCAGTTTGTGAACACCAGTGCTAGATAGTGACTACTAAGTCAGTCTGTCATCTTTACAATATTAACATGCACAACAACAGGTCATTTTGAAAAATGATCACATACAAGAAGGCAGGGACCAGTTCAACCTTTCATAACTTTTCCCTGACAAGCTTCCTCTAAGCTGCTTACATCAGCCTTGAGCTATCACCTCTGAGGTCAAAAGAATAGTTAATGTTTTCAACCGACTGCTAATTAAAGCATATATTTTGGAGGTAGAAGCAGAATTTGCAATTCTTTACTGAATAGATCAAATGACTCTCTTAATTATGATGTCTGAATATCTCAGGGAGAATATTACCATTGTTCTCAATTTACAGACAGCAGTGAAAAATACAAGTTGTACCTTCACAAGGAAAACAGTTTAATTAAACGTGGAGTCCTATAGAAGACAAGGTAGTGTTGTGTTTTCACTTAATCAGTAGGTCAAGTCTAAGACAAAGATAGCATCACGCAGCTGAACAAAATCTACTAAACTGGATCTGCAAACTGCTTTGTTTCACTAGGACTAGACTTCACCTAGCTAACTTGAGATACGACATTTAACAGTGGTGAAATTCAGCATCCAAGACCAAATTTCATGCAATCAATTCCTAAAAGAATATTCAGAAGACAGTAACACATTCTCTACACTGTACTCAATGATATTTCAGCTTTGAGAAGTAAAATGTGTGCCCAGTGTACTGAGAGGGTGTGCTCTCTGTGAAAAGTTCTCAAACTTTGGAATCCAATTTCTACATTTTACCCACAAAAAATGTGGCCTGAAGTTCCCTAGGATCTATTTTAAAAAAGCTCCTCTTCCCAAAAGCATCTGAAAGTGCAGAGGGATGGATAATTGCTTAGAAAAGAACCTCAGTATAACCTATCTCTATATATCAACTGATTAAGTCACTAATTTGTATTGCTGCATTAGGGTGAATACAGGAATTATATGGACTCATGCTACTTTCAGCATTACTGTTAATTCAGACCTACTGCCTACATACGTCTTCTGTGTTTCAGTTGCCACTGCACAGAATCTCTACAAACTCCTAAAAAGTGGCCTACAGAATATCTCATTTAAAATAAAACCAAGATGCTAAAACACAGGTTCATGCATTCCAAAATTTAAGAGAAAGATCAGTTACAAGAAACTGTTTATTCCAAAGTAAATACTTGAAAATAAAATTGTAAAGCTTACTTGGCCATAAGCAAAGACAGTGGCATTATAGCCTTCAAAGCAACCTTCAATCAGTTTTTCTATACATTGTATATAGATCTCTTCTTGCTGTGAGTCAATGTTAAAGACATAATCAAAAGTGAAGGCCTTATCTTTTCCCAAGAACACTTGAGGTTCACCAGGTGTGACAGATGTACAAATATGGCATCCTTCAATCTTCTCTTTGGCTAGCTGTGGTCTAATTCTGTTTTGGAAGAGACAAAAAGAACTATTAAAAAATTCTCATCATCAGAAAGAGGAGCATACAAACAATGTAAATAGAGATCCGAAAAGTATTCCTTACTGACTGAAAAATTCTCATTTTTCATCAAGCCAGGAAGCTTCCAGCTGTCTGAGCCACAGTACTGACCGTATCAGAACCCCACTCATACAACTGTTAATGTAAATGATGTTATCTTCCCTGAAGCTTCACCTAATAACTTCAAGTTGGCTATCTGCATAGAACTCCAAATGTTTCTGTATGTATGCTATGCATTACTAAAGAGCAACTTGCATGATCTGTTTCATGGAAATCAAGCTTTCCAATTTTAGCAGACTTCTTCATGCTTTCATTGTAAAAATAGATAATTTTTTTTTAATAGCAACAGAAATATAAAAAAAATGCAGGCTAGTTTAAGTAGTAATTTGGGAGCAAGGACCCCCAAAGCCTACTTATCATCTTAAATGAAAGTCTCCTTTCTATGAGAGCAAGGAGAAGGCTCACATTCCTTCTTTTCCTTTGACAGCAAAGGAGCTTTGTCACAGGCAGAACTGTGACATTTCACTGCTGTGAAATATTTCATTTCAGTGAAGCAGCATACCTTCAGAGGAAAGAAAAAACAATATCTAACAAGTTCTAAAGGTAAGAGTGTCTCATTCCTAATTATTTCCCCACTGAGACAAATTTCAGCTTTTATTTCAGTTTGGTTTCTGACAAACTACTTCGTAGAATACAGCCATCTCAGACTTCTTATATTCTATCATTTTATCAATTCCTCTGCATTCTCAATGTTCTTGCAATCTTGTCAATATTGAGTTAATGTACCAGCTCCATAACCGAAGAAGATTGTGGAAGTTTGTGATTCAATTGGTTTAATGGTTAACTATCAGGAAGAAAAACTCTGGCCAACATAACATATTATTCTAGCTGTAATTAACTAATAATTTTGTTTACAAAATTACCTTTTTTAAAAAAAGTGTTTCCAAGTTCTCAAAGCAGCACCAAATTTAAAAAAAAAAAACACACACACGCGTGCAGCTTAAAAGACAGGACAAATAAGGCTACATATAAGGGTGATAAAACATCAACAGTACAGCTACATACAAACAAAATCATGGAATATTTTGTATAGATTCTCCATTTAGATCAAACTTCAAGTACCTATATTTATCTTGGTGTGGCTACTTTCAGTTACACAATGTCAAAGTTGAAGATCTGTGTACACTGATATACTTTAAAGGCACATACTCGTTTCATATTCTGTGCTTTAAGAGCCATGTCTACCCTAGCGTTTGATTTGGAGTAGCTGTGCTGTCTTGAAGCAAATTCCCCTTACATCTTCACTTATCACGTGTTGGTTTGGATCACAGAGCAGTTTCAGTGTGCACAAATTATACCCCTTTCAGAGGAAACTAAGCCAAAACGCTACTCTACAAACACACGAAACCTGTTCCAAAATCGAATGGAAACATTAGGGCCCAAAGCTACCTACTGATCTACTGCGACTGTGCCAATGCCTGCTGATGCAGAGAGAGCTAGTCTCCAACAACTCTAAGTGGGCTGCTGCAGACTAATTCAAATTATACCAGCACACATATACTTTAGTACAAATTAGAAATATCCTGTACAAATCACACAGAGCATGATGTATCTTTTTTTATTGCAGATTACAAGTTTTTCACCCAAGTATGTGCATCACTGTCAGGAGTACTTTTCAGAATTTTTATTCTAAAGGTTTCATTATATCCCACTGTGTGACACTAGAGAATAACCATAAATGATTTATAAGGTTTTCGCACACTAATTCCTTTATGGAAGTTCATTAATGATCAGGCGGTCCCTCTCTTGTCAGCATACCCTCTAGTGTGGAGTGGAAATCAAGCAAACCTTTGAAAAATATCATTAAAGGAAAGATTATGTGATGTGTAAAATAGGCATAAATATTCTACAAATAGTGTTTGCATTTAAGGACACGGAGTATGTAATATAGGTCACAGATTTTCTCTCTAATAGCATAATCATTATCATAAATTTTTTCCTTTAAATGAAATAAGAATGCTAATAAAAAGCTCCTTCACTAACAACCAACTTGATCCACTAGCACCCGTGTCCACTAAACACAAAACCTGATTAATATGTGCAGAAGCTCATAATAAAGTTACTTTGTTCTAAATTAATGAAGATTTTGTAATAAAATAGCTTTTATTTCTAGGTAGAGAGAGAAAGTCTTCAAAGAGAAATTAGTCATATGCCTTTCCTAAAAGCACTCTAGACAACTGGAAAGTTGAGCAAATTAAACATCATAGCATGCTGTCTATAACAGTTAATATTTAGAAAATGCCAACTCCGTAGGTATCTATCAGGATATTAAGTTAAAATACTGCCTAGTATTTTATAGTTAAAATACTGCCTTATTTTAATGCTGTGAAGTCAGACAGAGGGCAAGCTTCTTTTTAAAACTAAGCATTCTTATTCTGTCACTAATCCAGTGCAGACAGCACAAAGGCAATCCATTGTTCTTACAAGCATGAACTCTGAGGGCTTCTAAAGCTCCAGAGGTACTTACTGCATTGTTTTCTAGTACAAGTAAGCCTAGAAAGACCTTTTCAAAATTAAGTAACCTCTTGTGCATCCCAAAAACCCAACTTCCCCCCAGTTCTGAAAGACTTTTAGCAGTAACTTGTAGAATGAAGCCTGACAACTTAAAACCAAAGTTTTTCTTCATATATTTTCATTCTTTTTTTTTTAAAGTTCAAAATTAATTTTCTACACTGAGGAATTGATGCAATTATGACAGGTGCCAAATAATTTTCTCCTTTCTACTACTAAGTAAAGGCTCAGAGTGACCACAAAGAGGAACAGCATGCCTAAGATATCAATGATTTGCATGATAATTATTATAGCGATGACAGGACTGTCAAGCGAGCAGTTTTGATGTCAACCTGCAGAGACTTCCCATGAGAATCCTCCCAGCTAGCTCCCTGCCTTGCAGCCGGGCAGCACCTCCGAGCGCTCTGCTGCTATAAAACCCAGCACAACAGCAAGCTGCAAGTGTATTATGTGTGACCATAATCAGGCCACAGCAAGACACCATTCCAGAGACCAGCTGAGCTGATGGAAATCTGTGTCACTACTAGCAGCTTGTTACTGGCTCAATCACTTCCCCTGGGCTGTAACACAACATCCAGAGACCCAGTAGCGATGATGGTGTCCTTCGTCCCTAACTTAGCACTGCCTTCAGATCTAGTGGTAAGAGAAAGTAGTGTTTCACCAGCACATATACAGCACAAAGGAGAAACAAAGCAAGACTCACCACATCATGAAAGCTTCACCCCAAAGTCAGACTACCTTCTCATTTTGTAATTGCTCTTACACAAGGTCCCTCTCTGCCACAGAGTTGGGAGGTAGCAACCAGAGAGAGATCACAGCTATGTCAGGTTTGAAAAACATCTTCCCCGAAAAGGATGCGCAGACAAGAGATCTTCATCGCCCAACCTGAGGTCTGCTCAAGGGATACTTCAAGCTCTGAAATCTATGTAACTCTCTTGATAAGTTAAGCACCAAGCTAATGTGGTAACCTTAATGCGTAAGCAACAAATGCCTCACCTGCAACCTAATTTCTGGCTACTTATGAACAGTGTGAGTGGATTACCTGACCCTCATAGCTCTCAAAGTTTTACTACTCACACTGAATGTGTGGTCCAGCAAGTAATAGTCCTCATGCAAGTCAGATTCTGCTCCAGCACTGCCTATAGGAACATTTCTTCCTCCTCCACCCCACACATCAATTGGGAAAGTGATTTTTCCTTCTGCTTACAGCCAAACCTTTCCCACTCTCATGTCTTAATGTGGTCACTTCTGTCAGCAAAGCAGGCAGCGCCCATGCTTTAAAATGTGAAAGAGTTCATTTTGGTCATCTCTCCTTCCCCAGTTCCCAGCCTGGCAGTCTGCCACTAGGATTTTTCTCCAGGATGAATTTGACTTCACCCGTTTTGTCTTCTACATGGCCCCATCTCACCTGTTTTTCAGGCTACCCTCTTAATTGTATACAATCGGGTGCTTTCTACCTATTTCCAATCACATCTCCTTAGATGTGGCAACTTCCCAAACAACATTTTGCCTTGCATCCTTCCCTCTCGTCCTCTCCAAAGCACGAACACACCCAACTCTTGTTTACATGTACTTTGCAGAGCCTCCAGGCCACACACATGAAACTTAATCCCCTAAATCTATTCTGCCTCAGCACACTGAGGCAAGCTGTCTAATTAGGGAGGGCTAAAATAGCCAGTGGTGGCACAGTAATACACTGTATTGTACTAGAACTAATCTCTCAGTAGAATAGGTGCACAATGACTCTGCTAAAAATATTGTCAGCTAGAACAGACTCAGATAATACAGTTCAGGGACTACAGTAATCATCAGGTCAATACCCTGTGTTATGCAAGACATCAGACTTCTCAGAATTGGTTCCTGTTTAAACTAGATAATATCATAATATCCCTTTGAAAAGCATCCTATCTTAGTTTATTTCTAGAGATGGAAAATGGTCCCAGTGATTTAAGTATATATTATTTTTATATATATGGATTTATAAGGATATAGATAGGTATACATACACACACATCCCCTTTCAGCTACTGAACAATTTTATCTCTGTGCCTGTTCATTTAAGAACATCCCCATTACCTAATTTTTCCCCAGGAATCTCCACACATCTGCAATCAAGCCATCCCTTAATCTCATTTCATATACTAAACAAAATGAGACCAGTAAATTTTTTTATTTTGCATCTCCATGTGACATATTGCAAATATTACTCTAACAAAAGGTAATTATCACAACATTTACCATATACCTTTTCAGCACCTGTACAGAATAGCAAACAAGAACTACTAAGAGTGACCTATAAAGGGCAAAGCATCAACTTATTCTTGTTTTACAGAAAAAAAAAAGGGGGGGGAGGGGGATAATCACAGATTAATCTTTCAGATAGCAATAACTAGCCAGAAGCTGTGTGTTGGAAAGAGGAAAAGATGACAATGAAGTCCCATGTAAAGTTCTTTTTAATTAAAAACTCTGCTGTGGGGAAAGGACTCTGTTTTCACCTTGCTCAGAAAAGCATAAATTCAAGCATCACTCAAACCACATGCAGTGCTGAGCAGGAAACAAGTTAACCTGTAACCCCAAGACTCTCCAATACTCCTCTCTTACTACAATAAGCGTATTAAATTTCACGCAATTAAGTTTCACATGTGGGTATATGAAATATTAAATCCAAGAGCACCTAATAAAACATTTAATGAAGTAGAGCAGGCAATATAAACCAGGAAACAAACAAACAAAACTCTTCAAAACCAGAAAAAAACAGCTTCCTGCCCTTACTTCAGCATCACGATTCCCTTTCCTTTCTATTCCATTACATTTATGCTCATCAAACCACTCCCATTAAACATACTCCTTCACAACAAGGAGGGAGTAAAGAAAGCTAAACAGATTTCATCCCAAAGACACCTAATACTTCCGCTTGCATAAACTTTTCAGTATTTTAGCTAGCACATGTTGGAAGCTTGCTTGATTCTATGATTATCAGCACCTCCAAATGACACCACAACTATTGCACCTGAACAACTATTGCACCTGAGTGCATTCATCTAAACTAGCTGATCAGTATGTTAATTCTTTACCTCTCAACAGGGTTTAAGGATATGAAAAAGGCTGGCATATGACAAATGCCAGGTCTACCTCTTGTTAACACAGCAATAAGGACACAGGAACAAACCTTCCGGCTCATGCCAGCAGCCATCACCTATCAAGAGTTTCTGTTCTGTTGCCAGCACATCTCAGTACAACGGCCCCTGCACCTCCGCTGCCTGTGGCAACAGAGTCTGTGATGCTAAATAACACCAGCAGGTTAAAAAAACACTCATATTTGGTGAGTTACCATTCAACACCTTTAGCACAGATGTAGTTCTGTAACAGCCTTCTCAAAATTTCCGAAGAGGTTTTTGGTGGCCAGTGAAACAAGTATGAAAAGTCTGAGAACTGTTTTAGTATGCTTTTACCCTGCTTTGTTCCTCCAGAAACACACACACATACCCATAGTTCATAAAAAGTATAAAAGTACTACAAGTCAATACTGCACCTTCCAGCCCAACTTCTTTGGAAGAAATATCACAATGTTTGTTTTTTTTTTTTTAACTCCACTTCAGAATGACACAAAATACAAATTAAATTCAAACCCAATGCCTACAAATAATACCACATGGCGCTCTTTCCCAAGATTAGCATCAAAAT
>NW_008824865.1:655238-659070 GCF_000699105.1 Pygoscelis adeliae | reverse complement strand
ACTGTTATGGTAAACTACAGGTAAAATCCAGGTCATTTGTCTTCTGCTTTTCTTTTCAAGTGCCAGCTAGGCAGTTGTCTGTGAGCAAGCCATAAACATACTGTACTATCAGTAGCCCTTGACGGCCTTCAGGGTGGAATCCATTTGTTTCAGGTGCCTACTACAACGGCAGAAAAAACCCAAGTCTTCAAAAAGTACTTTAATGATTGAATGAATAATGGAATAAAAGCCATTTTTATAAACAAAAGCAAACAACATGTAAGACAAATTCAGGGTACCTTTGTAACAGTGCCACTTCTGCAGAAAGACTAACTCAGTTTCTGGATGCCTTTATCATTAGTATTCAGTGGTATCAGTTAATGGTACAATTTCATATTAGTGATATCAGTCATTGGTATGATACATACTGGTATTAAGATTTAAAAAGGACATGCAATTACAGATATGCAAGTTACAGTGATTACACAAGACACTGCTCAGCAGCCAAGCTGTGGCAATTGGCCACTCAGCACATTGCCAAGTCTTTCCCCCCGCCATGGGTCAGCTCCCATCCTGTGAACCTGCTTCGCCTATGAGAGGCGCAGGCACATGCCAGTCACCCAGCCAGGGCAACGAGCACTAGCTTGCTGCGACTGTAACTCAATCGCTCCTACATAAGATTTGGGCACCACTCCCATCAATGTTTCTCTAAAGTTGCCATGGTTGCCATGGTCTAGACTGAGCTCAGCATTGCCAGCAGGTGTTGTGTGTACCCAGAGCCCACAGAAACTAGGCACAGTCCAGGTGTTACTCAGCCTAAACTTACACCAGCTCCCTGTGCAAGCACAAGCGAGGCAGATGGTTTTTGCCTGTGTACCAATGCTTGCCTTTAGACAGCAGGAAACTTTCAGGCACATCAAGTAGGTATCTTGATGCGAGTTTGGCAATACTAGAGACTAAAACTTCACATATAGGGCTTGGACATAAAAATGTATTAAGGACCGTGGCAGAAACTAAAGCGGGATCTATATGGTCCAGATTTTACTCCAAAGTCCTATTAAGATACTGATAAAAAGGTATCAGCATCCCTTCGATCCCCATGTAGCCATTAAACATGACCATTAAGTCCTTAGCTTAAAACATCCAGCAATATCAGCCACTAAATTACCAAATGAGGACTGAGATATTACATTTTCAATAGCTAACTTATTTTACTGTAAACAAAAAAAATCCCTATTCAAAAATACACATGCAGAACTTTGTTTCACTGCTGCAGACTGTCACTTCCAGTTTGCACATAATGAGAAGACAGCAAATGGAAAACTGGAATTAAATTAAGTTGAGGAAAAATACCACTGCTGTAACTACATTTGCCCAGTTCTCCCCCTCTACACTCAACCTCTACCTCTTCAGGGGTTTTTTTGTATTATTATTTTTAAACACAAATTTAATTTCATAAAACAATTACCCTTTTCAGCAGCTTGCGTCTGATCAGCTCATCTACTCCTTAACTGTTCATGCTGGGGATTACATTCACAGTGCCAGGCTGAGGCGGTTTTGCAGGCTGCTGCTTTCACTTGGTTCCTGACACACCGTAAAATAGCTGCATCTCTAGGCAGCCGCTACGGCTAGCCAGAAAACAGTTTAGCAGTATGATTTCAGATTAATTCTTGTGCAATTCTGTAACAGCCTAGCAGGCTGTGCAATGCAGATGACATCCTCACACTGACAGGCACAGTCCTGTGCTTTTGCCAAGAAAAGAAAACACGGGGAGGGGAAAGGCCCAAGCCTGCCCTCACACAGACCTCCTACTGCCCCGCATGCTCCCTTCCCCATCCCCGCCACCCAGAGAAGGGCTAAAAGACCCTCCAGTAGATCTAGTAGACCTCCAAACATCTTTCCTTAAAACATGAATGAATGCATTCATCCAAGCCTCCTTGCGACTTCTCCTAGACTAATTTACTCTCCAGTGAGCGAAGAAATCCAGCTTTTGAGAACAATTTGACTTTTGAGAGAGAGAAGGGGGGACTGTGCTGCAGGATTTGTACAGGCCTTGATTATTTCTAGTTCAAGAGAAGGTCAGCTGCAACGGAAAAGCAGCACTACCATAAGCTTCCACGTGCCTGCCAAGCACAGAACTGGAACGCCTCCAAATCCAAGTGCAATTTGATTAGAACTAAACTGATATTGGAAATCACATTTCTAAGGCAAACAGATTTTTTTAAAATTGTTCTACTGTGCTACTTGCCTTGTTTTTTGTGAACATTTAGTGTTATATGTCTCACCACTCTCAGAAAGCTAGAAAAGAAATAACAACACAGTATCTTAGAGAAAATGAGATCTAAGCAAATGCAGCAAAGTTTAATTTGTTAAGACCTGAAGTATTTATGGTTTGTTACCAATAAATGAAACAAGGAGTTAGGCCTTCCTAAAACTAAAGTTCAAAATTAATTTCATACCACAGAGGAATGCAGGCACATCTGTATCATGCAATAAAGTCACAGACTAGAGACCTTGGTTCCAGCAATCATGGGTCAAACATACTCCAGTGCTGAAAGGGACTACAGACACCTGATCTCCATGTAGCTAACTAGCCTGGAAAGGCTGCCTCTCCTCATCAGGGAGCATGAACAAGTAATTTTAGAGAGTAAGAAGCTTAAGTATCTCTGCTGTTACAGCACAGTGGAACACAGTGCTCAGCTGTACTACTAGCGTGGTCAGCATTAGCTCAAGGTCTGGACACCATGCTGTACGAAATATGTGGATACACCCTGAAATATTCAAGTCACTCACAGGCTACTCCTCCTGTAAGGATTAACCCTGAAAGTATAACCCCATGGAATCTTTTTCACCTTTTAAAAAAGGAGCAAAAAGGAACTCCAGAAGGTGCTAGCTCATTTCAGTTTTTATTTTGAGCGGTAGCTTTTAGTCTTTTTGAAAACCCTATGTACACTTTCAGCTTGCTAGTCTGCTTACACTGCACTTCTGGACATCAGTCAGTAGAACAGAAGAGACATTCCAAATACCTGGTTCAGGCATGAAGGGCAGGTCCCTTCCCTATGTGGTCTGGGAAACCTAACATCTCCAAAAGGCCTGTCAGAAATCAAAGAAATGCCTTCAGAGCCAACACAGGAAATGCAGGAACAAGGGAAATATGTAACTCAAAGATTAACCAAAAGGAAGCTGAGCCATCTCTGGCTCTAGGTTTGGATTACGGCTCCATGTCACCAAAACTGTAGTTTCCCAGAGGGTTCAATCAGCTAGAAGCCTGCAATTTGATGGCTGGGCTCTGGATATATTTATGTACTAAGCCAAATATCCAAAAACCAAATAAAGGACAGAAAGACTGCCTTAAACTGCATGTTAAATTTGTCTCTCTCACATGAATGCACTTGCTTCTTGTAAGTTTAAGGTTTCTATTGAAAAATATATTTTAGCTTTTGTGACTGATAAGCTCATGCATAGAAGTATGAAACACCATCTTTATTTCATTGGTGGTGTTTCACATGAAATCACTAGCACTGACAATACTGAAGACTAGTAAAGATTACTATTATGAAAAATTTATGGTAATAGCACCTGACGGTCACACTGCTTAAAGCACATAGAGGTCACAAATTCAAAAGGAAAGAGGAAAGCAAGGTCTTTTGGTGTGTCCCCAGACCAGTGTCCACAACTACTGCACTCAGGGGTACAAAGAGGTCAGTTAGGCAACCAAGCGTATCTTTCTGTGGATAAGGATTCATGAAGAAAATAATTCTATATACAAAAGAAAGAGCATGGCACCCTGTATTTCTTTTGCAAATTATGGGGTTTTTTTCCTCCAAAATTTAGCTTTAACACCTAAGTTAGC
>NW_008824865.1:648650-655182 GCF_000699105.1 Pygoscelis adeliae | reverse complement strand
TTCCTGCTCTGGAGCGCATAGCTGTAAGGAGTGGCTGAGTCACACTTCTGGTAAAGCTTACCAGAGCCTGGTATTAATTATCTAATTCGGGCAGTATCAGGAAAAGGAATACACTTTCCGTAGCATCTTTCTGCGATATGACTGAATGCTTAACAGAGATTAAATCTGCTAAACAAATGTCATTATATGTAACTTAAGATGAAAAAACTTAATCAAAAGAGAGTTTAAGGAAAGCTTGTTGAAGAGTGCAGCGCCCAGCAGCCTAGCAATGAGTCACGATAACAAGTGCTGCCAGTATTTTAGAGACGCTTTCTTTCCAGAAATTTTAGCATGCAAGAATTCAGCTGAGATAATACAGTACTGTCAAAAGTAATGTGGTGAATATAGGCTATCCAACCCCCCAAAATACTGTAGTCACTGCTGCTTTACCAAGCTGCAGTATAACATTTATTTAGGTGTAAGGGGAAAAAGGGGAAGGAATTTAAAAAAAAAAAAAAAAAACCACCAAACCACACACACCACACAAAACCACAGTCTGAGTACCTGCAAACCTAAACTCAGTCACATTTATAGTTCAGGGATTTTGGGGTAATTCAGATACCTCCTGTAAGCCAGGGCCCAATCAGCCTACCATATCCAAACACACGAAGCCCATAAAAAGTACACCATTCAGCATAAATGTGGATGGTGTCAACTCTTCATAAAGCACACTTGTATAATTACCAGAGTCAAACTTTACTGAAAACACAGTTTTGTGAGACAGCTGGTTTCAAAAAACATTGCCCACCACATCACAGTACACCGATGAATGAACCAATAATGCCCACACAGTATTTTCAATTAAAGACACAGAATTGACAGTGGCTTTCTGGTTCAGAAGCTGAACAGTCCTACCTGGAGCAATGACACTATTTCTGCACACACACACACCAAAAAAAAAAAAAAAAAAAAAAAATCTTTTTTACCTGTAAAGTCAAAGGAATAACTTTAAAAGAAAATTATTTCATGCATTTAAGTGAAATATTCTAAGAATAAGTACATACATTCAGGAACTTCCTTACATTCCAAGTTACCAACACCTTTAGGGAAAATCAAGAATAAGTGCTACAAGTATATTCAGAAATAAGCAAACAAAACAATGTTTATACACTACAGGAAAATATTTTTTTCAATATGAGAGAAAACAAACTGATGTAATGCAAGATTATCCAGATGACCAAAAAAATGTCAGTCATACCAACACTAGGCTTCATCCAATTTCTTCCTCATAACAGTTAAATGTACGTCTATTCTAGAAGTCCACTACTACTTCAAAATAACCTAATTTTTAAAAAGAGGTACTCTATTACTTTTAAACAAAGTTAAAAGGGTTTCCTATGTCTGCAGCAAAGGAGAACTCTTAATTATTGCCTCCTTTACCCAGATTTCCCTTTCATTTTCACAAACACCCACATACTTACCTACCCACACACATACACTTACTCTCCCAGCACTTAGAGCTATAGTCCAGAAATCACGACACGTTCATGCCAAGACTGTAGCTCTGAAAATTGTTTTCATTTCTTTCATCTCCATACAGAGAATTTATCTTCCCAGTTATATATTCTCAAGTCTAGAGCAGTTGGTTGCTTTACACTTACAAGTCACAAGTCCAAGAATTACATTTCACCAACTTCATTTAACTCAAAACAAAGTTACTGACGTACTTATATCTAAAGCTACAAGCCACTTTCCAAGTTAAATAATACAATATAAGAAAAGGAGGATCACGTCAGTTAAAAGAAAACTACAAGTTGTCATTAATAATTACTGAAATGACTGCTTAGCTAACACTACTAAAATAACAACCAGACACTTCACAATGGGACAAGACAGCTAAAAACAGTGTTTCAGTAATCTGCTCTGAATAGTGCTTTCACGCTGTTAATTTTCAGTGCAACATTCTCGGAACAAAAACCACTGTATGACTTTCCTGCCACTCGTTGTAAAAAAAAAAAAACAAACCCAAAACAAACAAACACAGTTGTATCCATAACACCCGATCCACCAAGTTCCAAAGCAAACTGCAGAAAATTTCTTCATATTTATTGTTGACTGTTTCTAATGAACAGAAGTTGCTCTGTTTCAAAACAGAAGGTAGACTGTTCAAGCAGTGACTGAAAGCTCTGACCTGGTAAATCCTAACTGTGCAAAGTAAGGGAAAATAACCCACTTGCTTTATTTAATACTGTTTTAAAACTTGCAAAACAGAAAGGAACAACATTACCTACTTTCTTCAGTCCTTCTGGTTCAGCTACACATTTTTGTAAGTCTGAATGTCAATCCCCAATTTTAATTCTTTCCTTCATGTCTGTTCATCCTATTTGCAAGGCTGCAAAAACATCCACATTAGCAGCAACAGCTAGAGATGAATTCTTCCATCCTTCTGTTCCTATGCAGAGACACTGTATTCAGCTGCCCTGTGAAGACTTGACCACCTCACTGCTCTTTGTTGGCTTCAGATGATGCTTTAAAAGAAGGCCTCTAAACAGTTAGTTAAAAGTCAGGGCAATTCAGGAAACTATGCTAGAAATTCAGTAGGTAGCATTTTTCCTCACTGAGTCATGCTCCAAATTGATTGCTCAGTAGGATGCTGATGCTGGATGCTCTTTCGTTGCAAGCCAGCATTTCAGGCAAATATAAAGTGACAGTCCCCAAACTTCCCCACACACACCCCTTCCCATTCTCCAATCCCCCAGCAGTTGAGGCGTTTGCAAGCCTCTTGGTACTGATTCTAACAACACTCCCCATGAAGTTTCAACCAGGTGCAAAACTTGGATTAACTACAGGCCATAATCTTTTGTTCTGTTAACTGCAGGCTGATTTTCAGGTTTAGTGGAGAGGGGACAGGAAAAAAAAATATTTTTTGTTAATGAGAAATTATTTAGCATTTATATGGAAATACCAATGGAAACCTGAAGTAATTGGAGCTTAAATAACAAGAGAATTTAAAAGAAAGGGACTGGTCACAGCTGACTAGCAAAACAAGTCTGCAGTTGGTGCTGCTGTGAAGACTATCAGGGCCTTGTTCAACATCATCTGTGCAAAAGTGTCTACTGGTATCTGGAACTTCACAGGAAAGCCAGTTTCCACATACAAATTAACATGCCAAGGCTAGCAGGAAGAGAGCTCTCCACTGCAGCAACAACTGCACCAAGGGCTGAGCTGCCACCATTTCACTTCCTCAGCCTTTTCTCCAGTCTGAGGGAAGTAAGTAATGCAGAAGGACTTACAAGGCAATATAGGACTACGTAAGTGCAGGGTAGTGGCTTCTCATAGAGAAATCCAGTTCCCTTCATTTATACACCTTCAGTTCTCACGGAAGAAAACACTTGTAGCACACACTCAGCTGTATTACCCTGGAGAAAGGCAAGAAACCAGCATGATCAAAAGCTTTTTTAATAAAATAGTTCTGGCAGAAAATTGGGAATTCGATTAAAATTAAGACCTGTGTCTAAATGTGGATACTGCATGGAAAATAGCTTTCTGGCTGATAAACCAGAAATTTCTTCTAAATATTTTCATATTTTACTAAATATATGAATAATTGGAATATTTCAACTTCTTATTTGCTTGATTTGGGCAAAGATAACTACATTGGGCAAAAAGCTGCAGCCACTATGGCTTCTTCCACATTGCCTAGGGTATTAAATTTCCCCACTGCCAGTAGAGAAGTACATCCTCTATGTAAAGATGGAGAAATATATTAGAGAATGGCTTAAGTCAAAGAAAGCCTGATTTTCTAACAGTTGAGCTTCCACTCCAGGCAGGTAGAAAGTCCCTGTTGGCTAGGCTGAGCAAATTCAGTGTGGGAATCATTGTGGAGATACAATCATTCTCCTGGTTTAATTGCTACTAGCATGCAGACCTCACTGCACTAGCAAGCCTACAGTTTGGAATTACCACTAATAAAAATAATACTGGTAATAGCATTTCAGCAAAATTTTAGCTCCAGGACAGAGCATGTCCATGAAATAAGCACACCCTGGTAGTGCACCACAATGTAAACTGACAGGTTCACATGCCAACTACAAAGTTAACTCATGACATACACACTGCAAATAAAATCCAGAAAGAACTAGCTACTTCCTTGCTACTTGTATCTGCTTTAAACAACTAATATCTATGCTGGCATAACAGTGAGGCTAAGTACTTTCTGCTTCACGTTCTAGCTGTGCGCTTAATTTTGCATTAAGGCTCAGGTTCCCCGATTAGATTACAAATCCAACCAGAACTCCAAAACTATTAATTGAAAGTCACTTAAAAAAAAAAAAACAGATAAATCATGCAGCCAGGTAGCTCACATAAATTAAAAGCAGTTCTCTCAATTTTATGTTACAAGCATGGGAGGTTCTGCCTGTTTCTGGAACAATCCTCCTCTTCAGCGCGCAGCCGCTAGCCTGGGCACTGCTCTGCCAGCCTCCCTCAGCTCCAGCACACACAAAGCAGCAACACCTGATCCTGGGATCATTTCTGTCTGCTGAACACTTGGCTGCAGCTCCTTGGGGACAGAAAGAAAAGTCTGGCCTGACAAGCTTCTTCAAGGTCAAAACCCATTTCTTTGTCTTGACTGAATTAAATCAGCTCTTCTTGGCACATAATGCTTCTAAAATCGGGCATTTCCCAGCTGCTCTCAGAAATCACCAATGCAAATCACTTGTGGTTTGTCTGCATAAGAGTTCATAGTCCCTCATGCACTGGAGGTAGCACAGATGCTTTCAAAACAAGTATTCTAATATAAAATAAACTGTTTCAAATTGCCTTAGAAATTTAAGCTTACAGTAACTGTTTATATATCAGGACCACAGTAAAACCAGCTGAGATGGCTATGGTCCCTGCCACAAAACTTGTGACCAAATATCTCATTCCTTTGAGCACTTAACATCAGACAAGAGAAGAGTTCCTCTGGCTAAAATGAGACCTAACAGGACAATGCACGAAGGGAGGTGCACACAAGGTTTTCCAGGATCAATACCTAAGCTAAGAAGAAACTTTACTGGGAAATGGAAAACTAGGAATTCACACAAAATAATGTGGTAATGGCATACTGGTAGTGCCTAAAGCCCAGGGAGGGTCTTATGCTAAGGCTTATATAAAGCTTTCATAAAGGGTCATACATTTATGTAACAACTAAAGCATACAGCAATAACAAAGCTCTAGTGTTTTGGCCAACCTTGTTTCCACTTAAAATAATTTCCTTTAGCACTACAAAAAACATTTGGGGGATGGGGAGAAGTAGAAGGCTGTTTACTCCAGCATATGCCAAGGTAGCAGATATTTAGAAAGAAAAAAGTTGAATATTTAGACAAAACTTCTTAAGCTAACTGGTGTTCTACAGAAATTGCCGGGAAGCAAGATCTTAAAAGGGTGTTAGCAGATCAATACTATTTTTTTTTTTCTAGAATTTCCAGATTTCTCTAAAACAGGTACTTATCATTCTTCCATGACAATCTGCTTTTACAATTTCAGTGTCAAAGTTAAAGAGAAAAATCTCTGTGCTGTTTTAAATTTTAATATTTTGCTAACTCATGCTACACAATTTTAATTGTACGATTTAACTGATTTCACCACTGAATCTGAAGAATGCTAAAGCAAGGAACAATGACAGCAATGAAGGCTCTTTCAGTTCTTAATTTTTTTTCTTTTTAAATAAAATACTGTCAGGTTTTTTTCTTTTTTTAAAAGAAACATGACAGTTAAGCAGATAGTACCACCTTAAGATCCTCCCAGAAAAGTTGGTTTTCTCCCTGGTTTCAGCTATAGATTTTGCTTGCCGGTGCCTTATCAGTTGACTTTTGTTTACACATAAATACAGAATTCTGTCATCAAATGAAGTGTAACTGCAATGCAGCCCTTATGTAAGCTTCATCACATGAATAATTAGCAGGGCCCATAGGAAACCACAAATAGCTTATTTCCCAACTGTACTTAGCAGAATTAACCATTTCTAGACCACTGAATTAAGAACCACTGGCTGAAGAATGGGAACAAGACTAACTGAAACTGTGAGCAAGCGACAGATTCAGGACAGGCAGCAGGATTACCTGCAACTCATGAAAGGAGAGGATTTCCCTGCCTCTTGAAATTTGAGTCAGGACTGGTTGCACTTCACATACAATCATGTTTTTAACTAAACACATAATTGGATTCTCAATCAAATCCAGTTGACTGGTGTTACACCAGTCACAGGTGTTACACAATATGTCAGATAATCTTATCAGCGTCAGAATGGATCAAAAATCTACACAATCTCTTGTGTCTTCTCTATACTACCCATCATGATCCTAATCTGGAGGTATCACAAACAGTTTTCAGTTCAGAGTAACAAGACTTCAGCCCTGTGTTCCCAGGCAGCCATTGCAAAGCAGCACATTTAGGTTGTTGACCTCTAATCTACAGCAGCAGTGTTGGCAAAGGGGTCTTGCAAAGGCAGCAAAAATGGAGCAACACAAAGACTCAGCAGCTGGAAAATAGTACAGCAGTGACACTCCAT
>NW_008824865.1:646148-648611 GCF_000699105.1 Pygoscelis adeliae | reverse complement strand
CTCTAACAATTCTTGCTGGAACCATGGGGTTCTTTTAAAAACAATAAAATCTGATATTTGAAGTCCTTTGTCACCTACCTTAGCTAACAATTTAAAGTAAACAAACTAGACCAGGACTCAAACAAGTGAGAAAGTCCTGACAAAAAAAAAAAAATCCGTTTTCCTTTAAAAAAAAAACAACCTACACCCCACATAAATGAGGTCCTTGTGCAATCTGTAGCTCTCCTGTGATTTTTGCATCAGCCACAAGCACACTGAACTGAACAAGGCCAGTATGTAATGGCACATAATAAGGATATCCAGAAAGATTTGTGGATTAGAAGAAAGGAAAAAAGTTCTGGCTGTCCTTGAACCTTTCAGACTTCACAATAAAACTGGAGAGTCCCTGGTTCTACATCCTCTTGTCATTCCTACCTAGCTGTGGGGAAAGAAAGGGAGAGCTCTGAAAGTCCATTTCCTTTGGGAACAAAACTTTTCAGCTATTTCCAAAGTAATTGAAGATATCCCCTACCTTTATGCTCCAATTGTACCTAGATCAATAAGCAATAGGAGTCTCCCCAGCACGTTAAATACTGAACAAATATTCAGAAGATGCAGTCACTGATACTCCAACAAGCAGCAGATGCCCAAAACTTTGTAGCTTAGCCCTGTGCTGAAGAAAAAAAAAACAAAAAACTAAAACAAGTCACATAAATAATTTAAGTATTTTCAACTTTGGAAGTGAGATGGCCCGTGTCCCCTAACCACACATTTGCTCATGCTGCACACAGAAGTGGGGACACTGGTGTATATAAGGTATATGGCATCACCCACCTCAACAGGTAGTAGTATACCCAGAGAATTCCCAGTATTGGTAACGGCTGCAGCAGAGAGACCCCTTAAACACAAAAATATCTTTCAGTATTTCTCCTAGCAGTTTTCCTTCTGGTGTTTCTCTTATCTACTTTTAAAGATCTCCAGAGATGGAACTTTCAGCCTCAAAGGACAAACAGATAAGGAAAATAAGCCTCAATAATCTAATTTATATATTGCACTTTACTTTTAAAGTGACTCAGAGGGAAAAGGTCTTAGAATGTGTTGAATGCATTAATACCTGAAACCCTGAGTTACAACATAACTTAAAATCATACCTTAAACTGATTGGTTTTGAATCTTTGAATGCCGCCCCATAGCCATTCTGAAGGATCTGACATTCAGAAGCTGGAGGCAGATCTTGCAGAAGTATGAGACAACTAAATGGCCAATGCATTATTAGCTGACAAGGAAGAACCAAACCAAAATCTCTACGCCCTACAGAAAACAGCAAGAGTGACTCAAGAAAAACAAGTTTTCAAATTTAGTATTTGAAATACAGCTACCATCACTAAAATATTTAATGCATTAATACACTAAGTTAAAATTTTAGCACTGTTGCTATTTTGGACAGAAAGTGGGTTAACAGTCAGGATCCTACAGTTTATTTTTTATTATCAGAATGGAAAAGTAACACAATGCCAATTCATGTAACTTCTGAGCAAAGAAGAGGACCTCTCACACACATTGCTGTGCTGGAGTGACCATCCCCCTCTATACCAAGGAAGCAACAAAACAGGAGAACAATTTTCACTAAAACAGTGCAGTACATTACAAGTGTTCTGCCCCACTGGATATTCCTTGGTTAGACATATAGCCTTGCCCAAAAGAAGTTTAATCTTAAAATGAAAGATGCATGTATAAATTACAGAATACACATATAAAAAAAAGCAGTCAGTTGTCCGGCTAGACTACAATTAGTCAAATTTCCTTGACCTATCTGATAAAACTTGGAAGTCACTAGCATTTGCTGGCTGCAATCTGAGAAATCAAAAGCATATATCTTCAAGAGATGCAGATATCATAAGCTTCGAAGCACTTTCCTCAGTCTACCAATACATTACTCTGCTTTAAACAGATTGAACTTCAACCAGACAACTCTTACACAGATATTAGGCAGACATCCAACAATACAAACCAAGCCAAATGTTAACTTTGCCCAGTGCTCCACACACATTATATGTACACACAAACCCAAAGAAATAAATAAAATTTTTAAATCCGTTTTTCAACAGACAAGACAAAAACTGATAATGCACAAATTATAATTCATTTCCAAAAAGTCATAAGAAACTGTTCCAAGATAAGTAACTGATGCGTTGGATTGTATTCACAAGATTATCATGTGCTTCATGTGATAAACCACTGACTATTGCCTGCGTTTCTTTCTGACTTACAGAAGATATTGTTTGAACAAGCCAGCAGAACTGAAAGAATGAAACATGAACTGTCGCAGGTGGGGACAGTGAAACAGACACAATTATTCTATGAGATGGCTGAGGAGAGCATGAACATCTGAAAAGCAAAGAAACATTAAACAGTGCTGGAGGTTAATTATTCTCATTAGTCAGCTTGGCCAAAAGAATAAGTGAGCTTAAACTGTGGCAGCAC
>NW_008824865.1:634992-646103 GCF_000699105.1 Pygoscelis adeliae | reverse complement strand
CCCATAACTGAATCACACTCCAAATGCCTTCACAGCAGCAATATCGCATCTACCATGAAATAGTCTTCAAGACAGGTAGGGAAGGGTTGGATGAGGGGAAGGAATAAACTTTAGAACAGAAAGAATGTAGAAACCATGCAAACAAAATCCTCCAGTACTTCATGCTGTGTATGCTTACAACACATTACCTCCTAATAGCAGTCGTATCACCAGCACCACTGGATGACTGTCAGTCACCCAAGAATCTGCTCTATCACATTCAGAACTCATCTGGAGAAGAGGCTACACCCCCTTTGCTAAGCTGTCCCCCATATCTCACCCTTTCCAAAAGATCACAGGCACAGAGCTCTTCAGTATCTTCCTGGCTTTTAGGCCTTGCCTGCTATTTTCCAATACAGAAGATTACCAAGACAACAGACCCAAGCTCCTTACTGAGGTTCACATTGGGAGGACAAGAGGCAGTGGTCATAAACCAAGAAACTTCCCAACTTGGCATAAGGAAAAAAATTTTGCTCGTTAGGACAGTCAAGTATTGGTTGCCCAGAGAGACTGAGGAATCTCCATCCTCAGAGGTTTTTCCAAGACCTAACTTGATAGAGCCTTGAGCAACCTCACCTGAATTTAGTTTTGACCCTGCTTTGAGTGGAGGTTAAATGACCTCCTCCAGTCCCTTCAAACTTGAATTAGTCTAAGCTTACCCTTCCAAATCTGTAAGGCTTTATTGTTCATGTGAACATTGTCACACCCCTGTAAACATATTCTGACATCTGAATGGGATCATTCAACTGTGCTGAATTCAGGTCCTGGAACTCGACATGCAGCTTCACAGAATTACAGACAATTGGGATGGAAAAGAGCTGGAAAGGTCACAGAGTTTATTTACCCACTCTACCTTTCTGGACCAAGGTAATATCAACTAAGTCCAAAGTGTTCCCAGCAGTTATCAGTTTGAACTGTTTTTAAAAGTCTCCTATATGGGCAATTCCACATCTCCACAGACATATTGTTCCAGGATATCCATCCTTACAATAAAAAAATATTTTCTTATCTTTTACTTTTCTTACTGTAATTTAAGCCTATTACCTTTTATCCCCTTGACCTTGAACAAGAAGGACAGTTTATTCCCTTCTACTTTGCATTTGACTCTAGGTATTTCAAGGTGTTCCTTAGCAATCTTCACTCCTCATATCTCACACTACGGAACAGGTCATGTTTTCTAGACAAACAGTCATTTCCCTTCTCTTTTCAATTCCCCTTGGTTAGTCCACATTTTTCTTGAACTGCAGCACTGCATGCTTAGTTTTTATGCATTATTCATAATCATCTGAATTCTTGCCTACAGCAGCGGCAGAGAGCGCACTGGCCCTTTATTTTCAGTCAAGTGTCATCAAGACATAGGCCAACACCATTTTATGCAAGTCCTCTCTTCCCAAAGAAACATCTCCACATTCAGCAGTCATAAGAGTTAAAAATCAACAGAAGCATTGACCTGGCATGGGCCAGCCCTGCTTTCAGGGCTGCAAACACAGCCTAAAGCAGTTTCATCTGAAGCTCTCAGCTGTACAATGTTTCTTCCTCTTTGGGGCCTACCAAGGCTTTACTTGTTGACATTTAGAGAACAATGAAAAGTCCATCTGTTCCTCAAAAGCTTTGCTAACAACAATAATGAAATATATCTACAGCTACACTTTAAAATGCAGAGCCAAGACAGCGGGTTGACTAGGTGACCAGCCAATGTAGATCACTCTGGAGACTGTGTGGGGAAGAAAAAGAAAGAAAGGGAAAAAAAAGGGGAGCATTTAATTATACTGATGTTTAATTGTCAAATAGTTTACCTGTCAATACCAGTTCAGCCCTATCTCAGATCTCATTTTTAGAGCTCACTGAACACCAAACCACTTATGCTGAACTCAAAGTTCTGCTAGTGAAGATCAAAATGGCAATTTTATTGCTCCCGAGTGATGGGCTGACTGATTAGACAGAAGCGTAAGCCGTGTTCTAAAGCGATATAGATTGAACAGGTGGCCTTCTCTCTGACCTACTACCTCTTCAAACAGTTAGAAGTAGAATCCTTCTCTTTTCTATCATGTCTAGAAAATATATATTTAGATATCTACTCCCCCTTAACCCAACATGAAAATATTTTTCTGGTCTTTAACGTGTTTCAAACAGTTTGCTCATAAAACAAATCAACCTTTCCCAAATGTACCAGTTATTCACATACGATATAATTGTAACTAGAAAAAGAAAATACAGGAGATGTTTAGATAGTATCAATAACCCCAGTCTGCAAAGTAATGTGTATAGATAAGACTTCTTATGAAAAAAACCAAAACATTCAAAGGCATCACATTACAGGCCAGAGCCTAAAAATAATTCTTTCATATGTACTTAAAGACCAGACTTCAAAAGGAATGCATTTGAGACCAGAGACTGAAATAAACCTTACCTGGACAACTTATGTAGAGTGAAAACTGAAGCAACGTACAGTTTGTTTAACGGGGGGGGTGGGTGGGCAGAATGAGTAGTCAGCTATTTCCTACAGATCAAAGTGTCTGGTACAGGCATAATTTTTTTTCCTCTTCACACAGAAATAAATGGTGGGGGGAAGGAGAAACAAAGCCATATACATGCTTTGGCAAAACAGAATTTTTAATTGTAACACTTTTCATAGAAGGTAATAACTCAGGTGTTTTAGTAGCAATTGCTTTTCTCATGATACTACATCATGTATTATTTATATCACACCATAAGCGTTTACTATACGTCGAAGCTACATCTTTGGCCTGAGGAGCTTATGACATAATTCCGAGATGACAAAACACAAAGTGCCAGTGGAGCATGGAGAGGGACGAGCAGGAAAACAATATTAAAAAAAAAAAGACAAAAGACTCACAACCTACACTCATAGCCCTCTCATAACCTCATAAGGGTGGAGATGGGGACATAGAGATTCTGTCCCAGGACAGAAAGCACAAACTAAGACAGAGGCACTGCTACAGTTGGCAAATATATTTAATCAATACTATTGAGTGAGAGAATAGCAACTCCAAGATCTTGAGATAATGAGCTACTCAGAGTGACACAAAAGGTCTCAGGACTCATCTCCCAGTTAGTCCCATGCTAAAGGGAAGAAATGTCGAACAACGTGAATGCTAAGAATTACTGGCTTTGAAAAACAAAGCTAATTAGATAAGTAACTTCTTCATTTTCAATATTTTGAAGAAGTTATATAAACAGACATCTTTCTTCAGTCAGTCTACCTTCCTATCACTTTATGCCAAGAAAATGCAGTCTCACAGGCAACATGGTACCAAATGCTTCAGAGTGCCTTACCTGGGTTCCCACATTCTATACAACACTAAGGGTTATATGGTACATGGGACATTTCTTAGCAGGCTTGCTAGTGACCCCAGAATTATGCAAGACTGTAGAAATATATTGCAAATAATTAAATAGAGGATATTCTTTCTTTTATGTTTTAAACTATTACTGATGACTTGCATAACCTTTTAATCAACATTGCTAACAAGTCATATACTTCAATATAGTCTCTTGACTGATATTAATACTCCACAGCTATATAGCTTTTCAGCTTAAGATGCCCCCTTAACTTTGTTTTAGCAGTATTAAGCAAAAGACAACTAACGTGGTTAGAAATGGGAGGAAAAAAAATAGTCAATGAAAATAATGAAAAAATACACAGGCTTAAACAAAGACAATAACCAAGTGGTTGGATCACTGACCCAAAATGTGGAAGACCTTCGTTCAAGACCCCAAATGAGATTAGACCAGGTAAAGAGAGAAGACTGTTTGATCAAACTCTTCCAACTGAGATGTCTCACAAGAGAAACATTTTCTGTCCAGTCCTATTAGCTATAACCTTCCACGTGTTCAGCTGTGGTAGTTGAACTGTCATGCTATAGCATGCTACAGTCCTTTAACTCTTATCCACCTTGAGAATCATGTTTTATGCATGTTTTTAAAGGATCAATTATGTTGAACATAAATTAAAGGGAAAATAAGTGTCCTTCAAAGCTACAGTATACAAGAGAAAGCTTTTCAAGAAACCTGCAGTATTTAAGAGCGAGTATGGAAAAACTACATGAAATCCAAGATGTCCTGCAAAGAGTTAGGTATTTGCTAACCAACTGAAGTATGCAGAGTTCCTGTAACAGCATGAACACAAGAACCAGCAGTGAGACACCAAAAATTACCTAGACAACAAATCCTTTAATCCATTTTTAAATCCAACAATGGAAACGCACTATTCAACTTGAATGCATATAAATTGTTGTGTATAGCAGAACAAAAATATCATAACCTTTTACTAAGGTTTTGTTGCTCTCAGCTTTCTGTGTTGAAACTCCACAGTAAACAGGCTCAAGGGATGTGTCATTCATTTTTGTTAGGCAGACTTAAAGACCTAAAGATGCTTAAAGGGTGCATGGTCCCAAACAGCAAGCCTAGCATTTGTCAGCTGATTTAAAAAAAAAAAAGTTATTTAAACAAAAATATATTATTCCATCAGTAGCCAACTTTACCAAATCTGTTGAGGGTACTAACAAAAATAAAGGACCAGATGGTACCCACTCCCCGCTCCTTATTTCCATACAGAGTCTACCCAGGAAATATTTTATGCTAATCAATTGTTAGATCTGAATCAGCAGTTTTTCACATTTTAAAATACATATTGAGCAGACCTTCTCTATGCATCGAACCCACTGTGATGCTGAACTTAAAACCCTTTCACCGTTCGCCATTTGCATCTTGTTGCTATGGTAAACACATCAAACAAGAGAATATGGGGGGGGGGGGGGAGAAAGGGGAAAAAAAAAAGAAGAAAAAAAAAAAATCAGGCTGCATTTCTCCCTTTAGTCACACTGAAGCAGACACATTTATTCCAGAAGAGTTTCACCAGGGAAAAGTGGAAATAAACATGGAGAACTACAAAAAAGGAGGAAGGACGGGAAGAAAATGAACAAAGATTTAAAATAGTTTTAGAGAAGAGAAAGCACAAGAAAAAGGCACAGCTCATGTAGTTACTCTTGCTGGACTTGTTCAGATCTGGTTTGATTTCTACTTAAACTTTCTTGTTCACCAGTTCAAATGATACTTTTAACTTCTTGCAAGTATTTTACATAGGAATAATATTAGCATAACAAAAATTTTCTGCTCCAGCAGCTGCAGATATGGCAGGATACTGAATCTTTTCCTTTAACAGGAAAAAAAAAATGCACCTAAAATGGCTTTATTTCCCCAGCAGTAATCAGGCAGCAGAACATGAAAGCAAGAATTCCAGCAGCCATCTCTGAGTGGGCAGCAAGGGCAATCTATAAAACGCTTAAAGCAAATAAAGGGAAATTTTTTTTTAGCAAGGCTCCCTTGATCCCAAGCACAAGGGCCATTCAACTACTGTAGAAGAATTCACAGAAGTCACACAGAAAACTGAAAAGGTGAAGCCTTGAGTTCAGTAATAAAGGAATGTCTAGGCCAACAATATAAATCCTAACTCTCCAGAGCATAAGTAGCAAAGAAAACGCCATTAAATGGAAATTGGTGACTAACCTGATGGATTTTCAAAGCAAAGTAAACTCCCAAGTCTTCTACAAACTTTGGGAAATGCCAAGTTAGAAATATGATTCATCCACAAGCATGAACAGACCACTAATGCACACCACTCATTGCTTTTTCTTCTTCTTAAATTCAAGACATATCCATCTTTTGGCAAGGAATACATGACATCAAGGGAAATGTCCGACTAGGATTTCTTTCCCCTCCATCAAAGAATGAGTTTGTGTTTACATCACATGAGTGGTGGAAAGAGAAGTTTATTTCCTAGAAAGCAAGATCACAGATTTCAGCCTGCCCCAAGCAGTATCAGTTACGGATGATCAGGTCGGATATGATGAAACCTGAATTAATTCAGCAGCAGATGGTGTCGTGTCTTTTACAGCTAAAATGCAAAACATATGGATGGAGTAGAGTAAAGTTTCAGTGAAAGACAAGGGAATGTTTAAGTCAGGGAGCAAAGAGAAACATCAAAACTTACAAAAGATATGCAACATGAGCTTTCCAAAAACAAGATCTCTTTTGTAACTTTCCACTAACAGACTCCCTCTCCAAAAGAGGTATTTCTCAACACCTAACATGTCCCCCCAAAATTACTATTTAATACTGTCGAACAATTTTTTTTTTTTTGTCTTTGGTGGAGCATACTTGCATACTGATAGACTGCTGAACTTCATTAATACAGTTATTTTGAGACAGTTTCCCAAAAAAACTTTCACAGCTTCACATGATTACAGATAGGTAATAACTATTGTCTAATGAAAGGAAAACTTTGGTTCATTTTAAGGAGCCAGTGGATAGTACTGTAATCTATTGCTGTTGCTTATCTAGTTACAGAACTATTTATGAGAATGCTTAGCACTGTATGGGAAGCACGAAATTAGTACCTCTGCCCTCCAGAACTTACAATATACACCACAGCATACATGGCCATTCATCTGACATTTGAAGATCTATTCATGGTAGGAAGCTTAAACACAGGTGTAAGTGTTTGCAGAACAGCAGCCCAAGAAAGAAAATCAATTTCAACAGCCATCAAAGTGCTTCAAAACACACAAAAGAGACAGGTTCCTTCCATTCAGCTGCTTCTTTCCTAATGTATTTAACAGTAGCTGGATCTAGCACAGAGAAGACCTTCAGTGTAAAAGCTATGAGAAAAAAAATGCTGAAAAAAAGGAATGCAAGAGATGAAAAGGTAGAGGGAGGCACGACAACAACAAACAGCAGATTCTGCATGGGGAAAAAACACACACAGAAACCAGCAAAGGAGAAAAAAAAAAAACGCAGGACACGTCCAACTGGTCACATAGTTCAAGAACTGGGGTATGAAAAGAAGGAGATCGAGTGTTCCCGTAACAAACCTTTGCAGTGGAAGGCTAAGGTTACAAGGGATGAACATGTTCCATTTGCCTTATCAAAAGTTAACACTGTATCCTGATTTCATGCCACAAGCAGCTTGATCAGTTGTAAAAATCTCTGTTCCTAAATTGAATCAGTAATCAATAATGTTTTTCTAGAGTACTTCATCTCCCTTTTGGAATATCAGAAACAGAAGGTTTTAATTCATCGGCTACACTTATTACTCCCACTGTTATTAAAATAGTTTCCTGATAGATCCATTACATTTTGCACATGTAATTTCTGTACTTGGCAAACATCAACATTTCACCTTTGTGAAGCAGTGTCACAACATATTGCAGACACCCAGGGTGGGCACGAGAAGGAAACTTTTTAGATGATTCAGGGAAGAGCTGGGTGGCCGGATCTCACAGGCTCTCTACACACGTGAGGAGGAAAGTAGCAACACACCCTCTTTGCTTGAGGGATGATACACAGAGCAGGCGTCAATCACAGCAGCTGAAGTAGTAGCAGTGAGGCACTTACCAAAGTAGGGAAGGCGGCACATATACACAAACATACTGCAGATGATGAAAAGAGGAAATTTTCACAGCTCCGCTCTTTACTGCTCACTGATGTTAAACACATCTGATTATAAAACACCATCCCCTAAGTCCTCTCTCCCCTGGTTCTTTGCATTCTGCCCATTAACAGTTTCAGCCGGGCTCCATCTTTCACAATGACAACATGCCCAATGCCAAAGCCCCGCTTCCTTTAGCTTCGCCAGCTGCCACTTCATGTCTTATTATTGTCCACTCCACCTGAGGCATCACCCAAGCATGTCTGAGTGACCATCTTACTTTTCTTGACTACTGGTCAGTTTCCACAGCTATTCGTCTTTTCACATTGTTCTTCATTATTTCTTCTTCTGTTTTCATACAGCATCTTAAAAGGCAGTATTACAAATCAACGCTGAAGCTTATCATCTATATGTCTGGCGTCTCCGTTGACTCAGTGTGAATGAAGGCCATCTTCCTCCTTTGGAGGACTAGAAGATAGATGTTTACTTCAACATTGTAGAATGTTACATCTTCACCATAACAGGATCCAAATAACAGACATCCTTCCATGCTTTATCAGACAGTAGTCCTCCATGCAAGCCTTCTGGTGAGCTCTATCCAAACATTATTGCCCTCCAAGAGTTCCCTTGTTTAGCACGTATCCACAAATGCAAAGGACCTAAGTCCAACTTTCTTGTCTTCTTAGATCATCACTGCTAGGACGTCCTAACCCTATGGCTCCAAGCTACATGGAGTGAGGATAGGCACTAACTGTTACTTCTCCATTTGGAGCTATTTCAACTCCTGTGACACAGCTCAGGTCTGGTAGCTGAAAGTAAGCATAACTCTGACCTAATAGTTTAGTGCACTGACTGCAGTGACCCCATCCAATCCCTGGATAGCTCATACAATGACTCTCTAAAACACAATACTGACACAGACTGTTGGCTACTGAGGATCTGAGTCTCAGGCGAGAACTTCATCTACCCAGCATGCAGGAAGCCTACACACTGTATTTCAGCTGTGGACACCACTAAAGTGGCAAGACACACAAGAACTAGGAAGCATAACCTATATCCTTTTTGTGGTCTTGGTTCCAGAAACATGAACTATGATGTTTATACCATTTCATAGCCTCCTCGACAAAAGTTAGGTTTCATATGCTGAAAAGACATTTACAAAAGCAAGACAGCAATTTCAGATTTACAAAAAGGATAGCTTTTCACAGTTAAAAGAATAACCAGCCATCTGATTAGATAACTATCATCAGGGCTCTCTGTTTCATCTGAAAACAGACACTATACACAGTCACAGGAAGAGCAGAGCTCTTTGTTGAAGTTGTACACCATCATCAAAATTGTAACTCCACAAGTCTTTCAGTGGTGGTTGACAATAGAGAAAGAATTTTTTCTTAATTGGGGAATTTAACGTTAGTTACTGGATTATCTGCCAAACTATTTTCAGCTTTCATGCTTCACTAAACCAGAGTATTTAGCTCATCGTTCACAAATCCATTATTACACTGAAGAAAATGGGGTGTAATTAGCATACAAGATGATAGCTTAAAGTTGGTGCTAATTGGATAGAATGAAGCATTTTTTAATCATGTTGTATACAATTAAGTGAGATGTTCTGGAAAACCAATTTGCTAAACAATTTCAGTGATGTCTGTTTATAACCTGTGTTTGAACTTTAAGCAAATTCAGCTTTGCAGTAAGTTCAGTGCAATATGCCTTTCCAATAGCTTACTTCAGTTACTACCACAGAGGCTGCAAATTAAAAGCTGGTCCTGCCATAAAGCAAGCCTTGTTCAGGAAATACACGTACAAAAACAGCGACAAATTCATCACAACAGTGGAGATCATCATTGAACTAAGCTCTGGTTCCCAAAAAAGAACCGAAGAACAAACCCAACAAGAAAACAGAATGTAATATTCATAATGCACCGTACAGTATGGCGCTGATACGCAGCGAGTTGCCACACCAGTTGAATTATAGGACTGTGCAAGATACACAACCAGAAATAATAGAAAAACGTCTACAAAGAGCTACTGGTGGGAAAAAAAGATGTGTATGCTTTTGTTCATGACTGCTAAGCAGAGAGGGAGAAATGTTGTATGTGAATAGTTAATTTGCCAAAAGGAAGAAAGCAGACAGGAGGAAAGATGCAATTCTTCCTTACTAGTGAACTGCACTCAAGACATAAGATGTTAGTTAGACAATTATGTTACAGAAATATGCCTTGTAACATTAGGGATTTGTTTTCAAGAGCTACAGCTGGGTGATTTTAACTCACTTTTACAAATTCTTTGCCATATATTATTTCTGATCTATTTATCACACACCTACAACTATAAACATATTTGCACCAGTAGGTTTTATTTAATTCCTAGCTGCAACAAACCTCTGTATTTGTAAATGAACTTCTACATCACTATTTTTCTTGGCTCAGAACATATTTAATATTTTCTTCAAATGACAGAGCAGTCTGTAAACCTGTAACGCCCTATTTTTAGGATCACACTTATCTCATATTTTCCTTTTTAAAAATACAGCCTAATTATGTTTTGGAATAATACCTCCCTGTACTTTATGTGAAAAATGCTTCAACAGGTAAAAACACTCACAAAAGCATCTCTCCCCACAGAAAATGCTACCATAATCGGTGAACAGACTTTAATGAACAACTGCAGCATACACCCCATGTTATCATGCAGGGGCGGTGTTTCTCTGTTTACTGAAAATGTTATTGAACTGTTTCCCCCACATGCACATACCAACAACAGCATGCAGTAACATCGCTTATTCCTACGCCCTTCAGAGAAAAAACGGTCCACCCTCTTTGTCTTCCTGTACAACCCTTGAATTATCTAAGGTGAGATGTATGTAGTGGTTCCAAGGACTCACTGGTAGATACAGACCCTTCCCTAAGGTCTGATTTCTTGTGGCATAATACTCCAAGTGCATCAGCATATAATATAAACTTCTTTAAAGGAAAGAAATAAATCATCATTCAGTAGCACAATTAAAATCGAAATATTGATGTACATATACAGACATATATATATTTCTCTTCGTGTTTGAATTATGTAGACATCTTGAAAATTAAGGCATCCGTGGGCTAATCTGGAAGTTCTTCAAACAATAAAATAATATCTTCACATAGAAAACCGAGAACAGCCAAGAGCTCACTGATGAACAACAGATTTTTATCTCTGATAAAAGAGTAATTTGAACTAGCTGATGTTTTAAAATGATTTAAGCTCCACTCCCACTATGACTTCTACATATACCTGTTCTCATTTACTGTGAGCAGCCTCATGGAAGTCCATCCCTCCCGGTATCTAAGGTTAGACACAGCCTCCGTGGGATAAAAGCCTTTATCCTTCTAAAAAGATCAGTCTGCCAGGATCCACTCTCGCAAAGCTCCGTGATGCAGACTGCATCACTACAGCCAAGGGACTGCTTTACTTCCATGAGTAAGCACTTGCAGCACCGAGCTATAATTAGTTGGAATATTTTTAGGGTCATTGCTGAAAATTAGAGAGAAATGACGGAGAAAGATCTCAGAAAGGGTTTTTTTTCTCTCTCTCCTCTGGCTATTTTCAACTGCTGCAAGGAAAAAGAGGCTCGGCGAGGTGA
>NW_008824865.1:633625-634177 GCF_000699105.1 Pygoscelis adeliae | reverse complement strand
GCAGCTCTTCACAACACGCACGCAGGCACACACACACACACACCCCCCTCCACATACGCCCGTCTCCACATACACACCCCCCTCCACACACACCCACCTGCTATTTGGACACACGCTCCTCACACACAGCCCTTCCCACACGCACCTTTTGCACGCCCGCCTCCTCGCACACGCCTTTCCACACACACGTACGGTGCTTGCCTCCCAAGCACAGTTCTTCTCGCGCATGCACTCGCATGTGCACTTCCCACACGCACCTCTTGCACACGCACCTACACACTGGCAGCTATGGGCGCACACGACGCCATTCGTGGCATCTGGCTTACACGTGCCTCTTCCCCCCCACGCCAGCACATGCGTGGCACTTGCACGCCTGCATGCAGTGTTCCACACGCACAGCTCGTCCCCCCACAATTCGCCACTCATGCTATCCACATGCACAGCCCTTGCCCTTGCCCACGCACACACACACGCACAGCCACATGTAAGGGCTCTGCACACAGCTTTCGAGGCCTCCCTGCTGGGAAAGAGGAGCTTAACCCCCTGCCAGGG
>NW_008824865.1:610298-633556 GCF_000699105.1 Pygoscelis adeliae | reverse complement strand
CCCCTGGCCCTGTGCGGTCGTCACGACCCTCATGCCTGCGGGAGCACGCAGCTCTCCCATTTTTCTGGCCGTACTCAGCAGGTTTGTTTGCCCTAGCTGCTCCAGCCAGGCATCGCTGTTCTCACTTCGCTAATGAAATGCCTGGTTTTTAGTTGGAAACTGAGTGGGCGGATGACATTAATTTTTGATGCAAATAGTATCCCTGCCAGGAAACAAGCCCGGTTATTTTGCCCAAAACAATTCACATTCCTAAGGAAGATTTTCCATCAGAATATGCCTGGGTTTGAATTTGTAATGATATGCTAAAAACCTTGCAG
Organism: Pygoscelis adeliae; assembly: GCF_000699105.1. NCBI lineage: Eukaryota > Metazoa > Chordata > Aves > Sphenisciformes > Spheniscidae > Pygoscelis > Pygoscelis adeliae. The sequence continues at coordinate 633,239 of NW_008824865.1, read as the reverse complement.
TTCAAGTTGTTTTGCGTCTGATAGTGAAGGTTGTTCACGCCCAGGCCCCAACTTCTGTCAGAGATGGGCAGGTGAGGTCTGCCAGCAGGATGGGGTCCCTAGCCATGTCCCCGGCTCTCTCAAAAGGCAATTCCCTCCTTCTCAGAAGAAATCAACTGTATTATTGTTACTCTGCATGTTTCTCATAGTTATTTTCTCACCCTTTTCTGTTTTTCTCTATTAATTAAGAAATTGGATTGTTTCTGGAAAATGGCCCACCTGGAAGTTGCTATACAAAACGATGGTCTTCTTTCTTCTGAATTACACAGCACCACCATACAGAGCTCTGACAGCATTTGAAAGTGTGGAGGACTTAAGCTGTGTAGCATATGGCTGAGGTAAACTGAGATAGTATTAATCTGAAAGGCAGAAAAATGGAGACACAGGTAATTCAGTCTGAAGCCACTGAGGGAATCTGGTACAGGCAGAACAAAGCCTGTGTTTCCCTGGGCTTCCAGGCTCACTATCCTCTATTTAATGCTGTAGTCCAGATGCTTTGCTTCTCCTTTTTTCGCAATATTTTATAGAATGGGCAAGATAGCCAATAAAGAAAAAGCTCTTGCGGGTGAATTATGTTAGCATTCATATGAAGTAGCCTCAAAATGAAAGTGATCGAAGGCTCATAGTTCAGGGTGTTTCCAGCTCGTGGGGACTAAACACTCATGACTGTGTCCTACATCTGCCTGTATTCTACTGAGCTATTTACAAATACCGGCAGCCCATCTGTGGTGAGTGGCATCCTATAGCATAATTAGGTTATCATATTTATTTACATCAGATTTACAAATCAAGCTGACAATAAAGCTTAAGCAAATACGGGAAAGGCAAAGGTCGCTATGTTTTCGCTGTAATAGTGTTAGTAACTTGGATACTTTCTTATCCAAAAGTATCCAAAACTTTTTTTCAGCTGACACAGCTACAAGGTTAATGTAACAAACACACTCAAGCCAAATTTATACCCTGGCGCTGCCAGCCTGCATTTGTTTCAGGCAGCATCTTTTGCTGGGTAGGCCGCAGTACAGCAAAGCTCGCCCACATCACCCTGAGCATGCCTGCACGATCCTGCTAAGTCAGTGCCTCCAGTTCACCCTGTGAGCTGCGCTAAAAACCCAGCGGGGAGTAGCAGCCGCAGGAGCTCCTACTTTCTCAGTCCTGGCAGCTCAGACCCAGGATCATATTCTAGATTTTGCCAGGGACATTTCTTTTCTGGCCCTTGTGTGCCCCTAGACATTTGCCTCAGCCTGACCACATCCAGCCCTCTCTCTTCCACTTTGAAAATGAAGTTAGCAGGTTAAAAAATCTGACAGAAGTCCTCCTGAGCTTAACGTTATGTATACAGATGGGTTGGTATTTACAGGTTTGGGACCTTAATGACAAAGATTTGTTATCCACATTGGGATTAAACAGGAAGTCGTAAATTTTGGTGCTATAGTAAAACTATTCTCTTCTAATTTATGGTTATTTCAATCCTACAGTATTACACGCATATTTTCTAGCTTAAAGATTTTACTCCAGTGTCAGACTCTTCCAAAATTGGTATAGCAAGTTACATTTAGCCTCTTGCCATGTTTCATGGAAATTGCCTGATTTGTGGCCATTCAGATGTAAAACAGGAAAAAAACTTCGGTCCTGTTTCTCTATTGGCAGATTTTTCTCCGTGTTCCCCATTTCCAGGAAGCATACGATCCTTTTGTTAAAATAAACTGTTTTATTTTGGTTTTTCCCAACTTGTCCAATGTAAACAGGCAGTCTGCTCTACTGTTAACCTGGCTGCCCCAAGAAACTTAAATCAATTCTCCTGCTTTTCATTTCTTATAATGTGGTCGACCTCTGCTCTCCAGCATCCTGTTCATCTTGTTGAAGGATTAACTTGAATAAATAAGGGCACAATTGCTCCCTTTCTTTCATTGCCTACATATGTAGCCATACTGCCAATGTCTTGTTTATGTTTAATAAAATTGCATTGTAACATGTACAGATTTGTCCAACCTCACAGCTAATGATTGAGTTTCCCGGAAGGTCCCCTCTCCTCATGCTCCTTAGTCAGCATGCCTACAAGTAGGACCTGCAGTAGAGCACCCCATCTCCCCTGCGGCTCTGACACCACAGGTACCAGCCACATCTGGTCACGCCTGAGCAGCTGCAGAGGTTCCCAGAGAGGGGATGAACTACAACTCTGGGGAGCAGGAGGGGAGTTCACAGCTCTGGTCCCTGCTCGGTGCTTAGAGGAGGACTGCTAGGAACATCCCTCCCTGGCAGCCATCCCGGGTGATGGCTGTTACACTTTCACCCTCTCCATCCTCCTGCCATATGACTCAGCAATACAAGCTTCATCCACTGGGGCAACCAACCAAAGACCTGCACTTGGAAGGGTGAGGGCTCTGACTGACACACACACATGCACACCCTGCACAGATGGTGAAGCTGCCCATGGAGTTCCTTTAGGCATCAGAAGCTGCCTAAAATCAGAGCTGTACACAACCTGAATGAGCCAAGCGGACTCCACTGAGGAGTCAGAGCCCTGCCTTTTGACACATGTATGTTTGCAGACAAGTTGTCTAGGCCTTGCCTATGCTGTACCAGTTGGTTTTGAAACGATCTAATTAAAATAATGCAAGACCACTTAAACAGTAGAGCCCTCGCTTCAAATTTTTCAACTGTGATAATTCATCAGTGCTAAATAAGCCAGTTTAATCAAAGATTCAGCTTATTAATTAGGGCCATGCTAGGGGATTGCCTATTTCTTTGACCTGCTGAAAATATCATTTAGTTCAGAAAAGAGATTCTGTTGATGGAAATAACAACAAAGTGTTAGAAGATATTGACACTGAGACAATTCATAACCATGAGGATCTATTCCATAATGGTTTGATAATGATCTTTTATTTAAGATTTCACTGTACAAAACCTTATCAGGTAACAGCCTGACATTCATTATATGGTTGTGATGTTTTCTAGTGCTTTTTCTGCTGAGTAGTGGAGACAACAAAACAAAACACTGTTTTGTTGAGACAGGCAATAACACATGAAACCACTAATTTCTGATTAATCTGTATCAATTAGAGCAATTGCACCATGACTGGTAGAAGGCTTCAAGCAAGATTAGTGTTTTTTGACAAGTTAAACACTAGGCCCACCGCTATGGAAGGCAGTTATTCTTTTGGATACAGACTGGGTAACATGAAATGTTCAAGCATTATGGAAGCACTATTGATGTCTTATTCCGAAGGTCATTAAATCTAATCATCTGCATAATTCATGCTGTCTTATCAAATTCATACGCATGAAAAAGACAGCTAGTATATCATCTCATTAGTGACAATTGTTTTTGAATGTATGTGTTAAATAAACTCTTTTTAGCCACATACAAGCCACAATTTATTCAGTGATTTTGGAATGACACACCACGAAGCCTAAATTTATATGTAAATGTACGTATATAATATATACGTTCTAATGTGCGAATTTTTTTTTTTCACATTCATTCGTATGATAGCTTGAAAAATGTGGAGATTTTTGCTCATGAAATTTTCTCTATATCTTTCTCCTTGTCTGGGTCTGTCATAATTCTATGAACTGCGTGACCCAGCAGCTGCTTGTATTCCAGTATCTTCTGGTACAGGAAGGGTATCAGGACTCCCATGAAAACTGGGTTTCATGAGCTGTTGCTGATGGGAATTAAGTCAGCAACATTCACTCGTCAGCAATAATCACTCCATTTTATTTAATAAACACTAAACTCTTCATCATTAACGTATACAGTGCTTCCAGGTTTCTACTTGGCAAAGTCGAACTTCTGTTTGCGTTTTCCATATGGTGCCTCAAGCTTACACAAACCTTAGGCTTTTCCGTAGTCAGCTTTTGAAAGATCTTCACTACATATGACACTAAACTTCTAAAAACTGCTACAAATTGATTTTTAAGGACTTTCTAGAAGTAGTTTTTTTCTCTGACTGGCTTCTCATTTCAACCTACAGGTCTTGGAAAGCAGTCAAACTTATAAAAGACATTTCAAATGCTTTCCATTTTCTTCCCATCACTCGCTGAGACTTTTGATTAAATAACAATGAGAAAAGAAAAGTGTTAAGCCACTCTAAGCTGGCAGGCAGAAAAGTACAACAGGGGAGTCTTTCCTTCCAATAACTGCGGAAAAGAAAGCAGGCTGCTGAAGGAAATTATCACTTGGTTCATGACAGGATGGGGGAAGGTAATTTCAAAGTTGAGAAGGAAGAAAGGATTGCAAGATGATGTTTGTATAATCAGAATAACACCAGATGAGGAAAGGAAACAGGCTGGTTTAGTACAGACAAGTGTGGAGAGAAGATGGTAGAGAAACCAGAAAGGACAGGGTGGAGAAGGAAGAGGGATCTCTGGAGTCGAAGCCAAGCAATGGCTCTGCAGGGTTGTTTCTGGAGCTGGTGAGCACATGAGGAAAAGCAGCACCAGGCACTGCCAAAGTGAGAAGAAAGGAGCTGGGGTTTTTCCATTCACCTTCCAGAAAATGACTGAACTGTAAAGGAGAAAATATAATGGAAAGAAACACATGATTAAGAGATCGTATCTGGAGCTGAGCAGAGGATTCAATGGGAATAGAGCTGCTAGCTACACCACTACACATCATGAAGAAAGAAAGAATTTCTTTATGTACTAATGCCTTTTACACACAAAAATTGTACTGTGTTAACTATACCTCTGTTAACAAAGCAGTACAGTTTTCCTCTGCTCCTGGCAGCTCAGAGTGTTTGTGTTATATGACAAAAATGTGCTTATACCCATACACTTATTTATCTTTCTTCTGGGCCTAAGGACTGCTGTAGTTTGTACTACTATAACTGCTGTCCACACTAAGTTGATTATATCAGGATAAATATTTGATATAAATATACATGTTGCATTATATCCCATGCAGTACACATACATTAGATCCCCACCAAACCAGCGCTGCTAGAGCAGAAGAAAGCATAAGAAAGAGAACAGGGCTAAAACACATCTCTGGGGAAAACCTCCCCTACGTGATCTTAACAGACTCATGACTCAAATCAGTGGATTTACACTAAGGATGAACATGCCTTTTATGTCACCACATTTTAAGAATTTGTTAGTTAACTGAAAGTTGCCATCAGCTGTTTTGCAGTAAAATCTTGCAGATTGACCCTGGCAACTGGAAGTCCCTTCAGGTATTACAGGAAGAATATAAATAATGGAGATGAGGGGGGAAAAAGATCAGAAAGTAGCCTTTACAATAATGTAATTTAGTTTAATCATTTATGATAACACTATTCAAATCTAGCACAGTATGAAGAAGAAAATAACTCAAGTCTTAGCAGGACAAGACTTTACTGTGGCTTTGGTTTATTAAACATCTCCTGAGGTGTAGCCAGGTCCTGCAGTGTTTGGCAGGGACTTCGTCCCATGGGTCAGAAACTTGTGCTTCTAAACCTGATCTTTGGGCCTGATTCACTAACACCTTGAAATAAACCCGAAATGCTACTAGATCAGGGTGACTGAATGTTATGCTTTCTTCATGCTATTGCAAAAGACTGCAAAATATCTCCAAAGGAACAGAGTAGTAGGCCAACTGTTTTACAGATCTGAACGAAAGCAAGTACGGCTCTTCCCCTTTTTCGTATGGGGAAACTGAGGCAAGAAGGACAAGGGAATCGCAGATGCCCATAGAAGAAATGGTTGTCAGACCCAGTATTAGGGCTGACTCCTGTGACTGTGCAAACACTATTAGACTACACCTTAATGAGACAAATTATTAATACAAAAGCTGCACGGGAAATTAATTTCTGCTGCCTCTCACCAGAACCAACTGTTCAGACTTGAATGTGTTGCAGTTGCACAATACAAATTTTGCCTTAAGGATACGGTTGCCCAACATGATGGATTTTTCATAATGTCCCTCCCAATAGTATCCTCATCCTTCCTCTGTCCTTCACCCTTCCCCCATCACCACCATGCTTTCAATTTTTGGTTCAGCCTTGTGGAAGGTACTGAATGATGGGAGTCCTGTATGCTTATGGTGAGCACAGCATTAGCAGTCACAAGGCAGCCTCCTCTGGGCAGCCTTGCCAATCTGCCCTAGATAAGATAGAAAAAAATGAGTTTACATATTTAAACAACAAGCATCAAACCCCTAGCACATTCCAGATTAAATAAATTTTAAGTTCTCCATCTCTGGTAAAATACCCAGATGAAATTAGTTCCATCAAGGCCAGGAAATTTTCCATTTCCCTGCAGAGCCTGCTAATGACTATTAGTAGAGGTTAGTCAGTGACCAGTTTTATGATCACTCTGTGTAAACACCTTGTCCTCCTGTGTTGTTCTCCCAGGCTTCCTCCCACTTGTCTATGTATTCACTAGTCACGGTGTGCCTAAGCCCCAGATGGTGAGTACTTTGGGTTAGAGCTTGCTGTACAGTTTTTTACGATGAAGTCCTATTTCCTAATTGGCGTCCTTAGGCATTACCACAATAAAAACATTAAATAGTAATAACAAAAAAATAAGGATGGAAGGTGGGTGAAGACATGACTAATTACCTAAACAATATTGGGACCACAAGCCACAGGCAGCACGGGAGCTTGGGGAAGAGCGAGTGGGTGGAGAGTCACCTGCATAACAGAGGGTTGGGCGGGTAAAGAATAGGTCTTGCAAGACAAAACTGAGAGTCTTTGTTTTGATAACATCATGGAATTTATAAATTAAGGGATGACAGCTGTAGATTAAGCACGACACGAGTTGCTTTACTCTCTATATGTGTGTAGCCTGGCTTGGCACTGTCACACAGACTCATGAAATAAAAAGTGCAGTCGAAATCATGATGTAACAAGCCAGGAGATGTGAGAAGCAGGAGTTCCCAAACAGGGTTTGCAGAAGGACCACTGCTGTACCATGTGCTGTACCATGGCAGCAGCAGCCAGGGCCGCTGTGCCAAGCTCTGCGGCAGGCTGCAAGCCTCCCCTCCCCTTCCCACAAGAAAACACGTGCTTCCAGGTCTGTGCTGGGCTACACGTAGGCAGAGAAGAGGCGTTCACTTACCGGGTAGCAGCTGTGGCTGAACAACCATTCCTCACCTTCCCCAGGAAAAATGCAACAAAATGAGCGTTGTTTTGCTTAATATTTATTTGAAGTTGTTTTCATACAGCTGTTTTCATTGTGTATGTATCGCTTGGGAACAGTTTGGCCAAAGGATAATACTCAGAACAGTGGCAGGCTGAATCTTATGTAAATTTGCATTTATGGACGGGGAGTGTAGATGTAGTTTGCTCCTGAAATGAAAAAGCACTTCTTTGCACAGCAGGTAATGAACTTCAGGAATTCATTGCCACAGGAGGTTGGGGAAGCAGGCTATTAGCCAGCATAAAAAGAAATTAGACAAGATTTGTTAACAATGCCTCTATTAACAGATAACAAAAGGAACAAGGCAGTTCCAATGACTGTGGTCTTAGGAGACTGGACCAGAGGAAGAGGCCAGGTACACGTGCTCTCCCAGAACAGCATCTCCGATGATTGTCACTTTTCAGGCTTTGCTATCTGAATCTGCCTGCCCTGCCTTGGGCAACGTTGTGCTGGGAGCCTGGAGTACCTTGCAGGGTCTGCTGGGGCCTTCAAAATTTGTGGCTTGATCAGGGTAGATGGCCAGCACCCGTGCAGCTACCGCAGTGCCATCACGAGCGTTGGGCAGCAATAGCATTTGTGGCTGTTGGTCTGACCCAGCAGGGCGTTTCTTAATGCTCTGATGGGTTAAGTCCTAAGTGGTGCTGTTCTCACCAAAGGGGCCAGCAACCAGCATGGTGGACTTGGAAGGGAGTTGTAAAGAGCAAAAAGGAACTGGCTTTAACAAATCATCCACTGAGGCTCAGAAAAATATAAATGGAGGAAGACAGAAGATTCTGTTAATACAGTATGAGTTTGATAATTGTTTGGGATAGCATCAAAAGGGCTCACTCTCCAAAAAGTGCATGAAAATAGATATTCCTTAATTTCAGAGGTGACACTGAAAGGAGGAGTGGACAGCAAACTAGCCATGAGTTTGCAGCTGTCTCTTTCCAGCTGAAGGCTCTAACTCCATTTGATTTCTCCTCAAACCATTTCTGAGCATATTTACCGCCCTTCTCTGGACCTCTTCCAGCTCTGTTACATCTTGCCTGAGATCAGGCAGCTGCGCTCAAGATTAGGCTGCACCATGGATTCCTAGCCCAGCACAAGCATGTTCTCTGTTTTTCCTAGTCCTTTTGCAAGTAAGTCCTGAGATTGTGTTTGTCTGCTTGACAGGCACTGAGCTGACATTTGTTATCCACCATCTAACATCTCCTTCCTGCATAGTAATAATGAGATATTCTTTTTTCCCCGCAAAATAAAGACCATTTTCTCCTCTGTCTTTGTGCTCTGAATTTCATTTACCACTTGTTATCACTGAGTCATTCTGTATTAGGAGATTCTTCTAGATCTTTTAATAACTATTAAAGTTGTTATCTCATTGTCTGGCTTTTCATGGAAAACAGATCTTAGCAAAGATTCTTACGAGGCTCTGCTAATAAAAGCATTGACAGATTTGTGGCTGTTTATAGAAAAATAACAGGAATGGGGAAGACCTGTGATGACTGGTAGACTGCTATATAAAGGAAAAGACTTAAAATAACTCATTATATATATATGTATCTCTGACTAAAAAACAACCACAGAGCACATAACTAAAGAACAGAAATATATGGAGGGAATGAATGAAGAATGACTTAGGGTGGAACACAGACTGTGATTGAGAAGAAGAATGCAGAAGTAAAGGGAACATAGAGGATCTCAGGAATAAACTTCATGACAGTGACCTATGTACAGATCCAAGAGAATCTCTTTAGGGAAGTAAGAAATCCGGTATCACTTGGACACTGCAAATAGCACTGGGAAAAAAGGGCCAGGAGCAACGGCAGTGAGCACTCACAGAAATGGACTGCATGACCTGATGTATATCTCTGGACTTACGGGTGATGACTAATCAACACAGGAAAGCATTCTGGTTTGCTTTACATTTTTGCTTATGCACTTTCTGTTCTTTGAGTGAAGTCCTACTGTAACAAATGGGGCACAGCATCATAAAAAAAGCCCACTCCTCTCACTATTGAATAGTAATTTATTAGAGAAAAGAGCACCACCTAGTGCTAAATGCTATTTGTTGATGCTGAAGTGTATCCATGTGCTCTATCATCTTCTGCATGTCTTGATTTTAGTGTTTTCCCACAGTTTATCCAGCCACAGAGGAACTAATCCTTAGCAGCAAGGAGCATCCCAGCTCCCCATAAGAGTAGCTGGTTCATCAAGAGCTCAACATCTCTCAGTTTTGTGCACACTAAGGTAATGCCTTAGGCACCTGGTTAACATAATTATGGTTATTCGTCTGATTCATTCAGGCCAGATTCTACTACCTTTACTCACCCAGTGGAGTTATGTGCTTCACAGATAAGCCTCACTGCTTTCAGTGGAGTGAAAATTAATCAACACTTACAGGACAGGCTTAAGAAACCAGAAGACCAAACTCCAAATGCCTGCACTTTCAAAAACGGGGGGATTCATTGCATTTACTTTCGATTCTACACGCATCAAATTTTCAAGCTTTTCTTACAAATGTGAAAGCTGTACACTTTTTTGCTTGTTTGCCTGTTGTCTTTTTTTTGGGGGGTTGTTTTTTTTAGGAGGGAGGTCTTCAAAGAAAATGTTGCTTTCCATGAGAGTTGCCTTCATTATCATGAATATAGATCATGTGTAAACGTAATTTTTTTTTCAGCATTTATGGTTAAAATCCACTACTGTTGGCTTTGTTTTCTTCTGATTGTCAATCCACATAATGTTAGCGTTCATATTTTTGGTCTCGAAACCTTTCCACTTTGTCTCACAGCATCAAGTTTTCTGTCACAATGTAATTAACATTTCAAAAGAAGGGAAGAAACAGGTAAATCAACTTAGAATGATTCTGCATCAGCTATCATTATGTATTATTTAAATAGCTCCAGACTTGAAGATACATGTAGCATTGGTTATGTGGGTTAATTTACATAAAGATGTCTACAGTAAAATGTCATTTAAATGTCTTACTCCATTTAAATTTGTGAGTTTCCTAAGTGATCTTCAGTGGCACCATGCTACCATGGCTAGATTAAATTTCTCTTATAACAGAATTATCTCTTCTCCCCTTGAAATTATTCAGCACTGCACCTCTCATTTGAACTGGAAAATGATGATGAAACTTGGCTATCCAAATTCCTTCCACATCCTCTGATTTGCAAAACATAGTTTAGTCCATAGAGCTTTTTATTTCTGTCCTTTATAATCCTTCTACTTTTTTACCCTATCAGGCAGTCTTCACAAAGTGTGTTCTCCAACTGAAAAGAAATGCACTGGGTAACCTACAGCTGCTTCTGCCATGTTGTATCTGTAGCTTCACTGTTGCAACTATCGCCAGCCACGTATGACCATTTCTTACTTAGAATATTATTTTCCTTTCTAAAATATCAGGTGACTGGTTTCGGATGTTTTTCTTGATAGGAATGTTTTGTTGTTTGGTTTCTTTTTTTTCAGTGAGTGGGATCTTGATTTATTCTTATAGATTTATGACCTTTACCAAGAAAACACAGCAGAATTTGTCTGCGTGAGTACATATATCTGAATATATGCACAGGCCGTTGAATAAGGGTGGTACAAAGTCTGGGTACTTACAAAATAACCGCGGTGCCTGCGTGTGACATGTGATTTCAAAGGCCACATGACTGCAGGGCTCTAATTCCCCCTAAAGCTACAGGGGCGCAGACCATTATCAGTGTGGCTGCAAAGGCTGCAGTCTGGGGGCTGCTGGTGCTCACTTCTGCCACAGACGTGGCAGGACTGTGTCCAGCACCTGCTAGGGCTCTGTGGGACACCAACATGGAGGTTGACAAAAAAGCCTGATTCAGGACATCTGTAACCATGCTGGTTCCCCATCCTACTGGGCAGGTCTCAGCCGCTTTGTGGTAGAGAAGTAAAACTGCTGTACAGCTTCTGCTGTCTCGGTCTTGGGATTAGAATTGTGTCTGCACCACCTACGGGCCTCAGAAGGCAAAGGGGCTTTCTCCTCCCAGTCTCTTGAAAATATATGTGTACTATCATATGAAGGACACACTCGTTATGTCAAGATCCCATGGCTCTGAAGTAAAAACATGACAGCGCGCGGATACATGTTCATCTGAGCACGGATACATAGGACTTATGCCTGTAGCTGTGTGCATCAGTTTCTGGTTCACGGGAACCACCAGCCTGGTACGCTGTACCGTATTCCCAAGGATGCACCGCTCCCTCCACAAGCACACACACAAGATATGCAAAGGAACTCCCAAGAGGTGACACTGCAGCTATCTAGGAGCTGTGCAGAGCTGAACATCCCCAGCTCGGCTGGGGGATTGCTGAAGACACACTCCTGCCCTGGTGTGTCCAAGAAACACCGACCTCCGTGGCTGCGGCTGCACTGCTTACTGTGGGTCACCAGTGGGTGTCATCGGGGCTCTTTAAGGGGTATAATTTCAAAACGATGTCATGATATAAAATATTTTGGAAAATGCTGGCTTTGTTTTTGCATCTTTTCTGTAGTAACAACTGTGGGGAGCGTGGGAGAGTCTGTAGGGAGTGTTATCTCATTGCACGTGGGTTTAATTCTGTCACCGCACTCAGCCAGAGAATTTAACATCTATTCATAGCTACACTAGTGACAGTGTAATTAACTAATTAGTAGGGACTAATTGTTAAGAATATGGTATTGCAACTACACTAAATTAAATAGCCTGTGTACTTCTAACTGGGAGAGTTATGAGTCCATGCTTTTTCTTCTTAGGAATCAAACAAAATCCTGAGAAATAAAACTAAACCCAGCAATTCAAAGCAAATTTATACTTTGCTATGACTAAACCAGGAACAATAAGAGACTCTGGAAACTGCTTAAAGGTCAGGTTTATGGCTTCATGCAAGGAGGAGAGTGTGTAGCCATACGTTCATGGCACCCAGAAGCAGGTAAGATCCCTGCTGGCACCAGGGGCCTGCAGTTCTGCCCTCTCCAGTCTGGCACCTTGGCTTTTTGTTTTAACAGGAAGCAGAAGTCACCAACCCTACCCTTCAAACTGAGTGGTGCTGGGCTCCCTTTACACCAGCGCAAGGAGAGAGCAAGCCCTGCTCAGGTCTGCCTGGCAGCTGTTCAAGCCTCCTTCACCTGCTTGCTCCACGCTTCAAACCAGAGGTGCTGCCAGGTTCTAGGGAAGAAACCCCCCACCTCTTAAAAAATACAGCTGTGTTAATGCCAGTTTGGGAGGGTTAAGTTCCCCCAGGGGGATCTCTTTCTTTGCCCTGACACCGTGCCCACTCTCAGGAAGGTTCGGCAAGGGTGAGGCTAGTTGCAGGCAAGAAACAGGAGTCCAGCTGTGCTTTAAGGATAGCTTTTGCAGGAGCAAACAAATGACATCTGTTTAAAAACTGTTACAGACCAAAGATTTTTTTTCCCAGTTTGTCTATTTGTTCCCAGTCATGGTTTTGTTCTGTGTTTTCAGCGAGCATGTAATTACCATGAATTATATAGCAGAACAGGGTGTGTATAAGGCACACCTTGAACAAGCTGGTTCTCATTGGCTTGAGCAATGGCTTGAGAGGTGCTGTTTCCCAAGCACGGCTTCCAAACCCACGGTCTGGGAGGCCTGTGTGGAAACTGTCTAAAGTTTTAAAACTTTAAAAAGTGACATATCATACCTCCTGCAACACTGATAGTGCACTCTGTAGCTCTTGGATTAACTAACTATAGCCCCACCTTATAACAAACACATAAACCTTAAAGCTCACAAATTAGAATGGTATTAATGCAGATACAGATATTCACTGTCAATCATTTTTAGCAGACGTCTAATAAACCCTTCTTTTCATGTTCGGGCAGGGAAAAGTACCCATCTTGCAGATTTTGAGCCATCACTGTATTTCAGTTTAGCCCTTAGATTATTCTGTTACAGAAGTCTTTCATGAAGGCATCCTGAAGGCTTCAACACGCAAGGTGATTTTAAAATGATGATGCTGTCAAAAACTAAAGCAAAGAGCAAATCTTTGACTGAAATGCTCAGTAGCAGAACATGCTGGTAGAGTGAGCTCACCTGACTGGAAAACAGTGCTGTTGCTCAAGCCAAAATAAGAGGTAACTGATTATCGTTATAGGCACAGGACTAAAATATATAGGGAATATATGTTGATACTTAGTCTTCCTATTTACTTATTTCTGCATAGACCTGCTCAGTCTAATTTCCCAGCTAGGTTGATACAGCAGTGATTTAGAAATTTGACTGAGAACTTGTTATGGTTACTATTTGTGCTCCTTGCTGACAAAGCAAAATGCAGTAAATCCAACCTGCTACCTATGCAGTGGTTAGCTCAGGTGTTAGATGGGGGCAGGGCATGAAGAAGCTCCAGGGCTGTATACAGAGGATTTCTAGATCGATTTCAACTCCAGTATCTTTCACTGCTGGAGTTAAGGTTTTCAGACTGAAGAGCTGAAGACGGTCTTTCTGGTCTGAATTAGCCTATTTACCTGGTAAAACAGTGACCACGTTTTATTGCTTGATGAACTGTGGGACAAAGTCCTACCTCACTTTCCTTTTTGTTCAAGCTGAAGTGCATGATGTACACACAGGCCTGGAAACGGGAAACGTGTCCAACTAAACTGTGAAACTCCCTGCCATGTGATACCATCAGACCAAAACCCCCGGTGACATTCAGAAGAGACCAAGATCTTTCTGTGTCCTTGTGCGAGGTGCTCCTCGTTTGTACAAGCAGCCGAGTGGTGCTAGTGGCCTGTACTTCGCCATGCAAAGTGATAATTAACAATGACAAATAAAACCTTCACATACCAAAGTCCAAGCCACGTAGTGAATAACTGGGATTATAGGAAACTACCCCTGCGGGCAAATTTTTATGTAATTGTCCACTACGGGTACCTGTCCATGCAGCTTCTGAACTGTCTTTCAAATTAAGCTAAACCACTGAGACATTGATCGAATTCAGTGCAGCAGCTCATTCACCTGGCAAACCCCCTCAAGAGCCACAGAAAGTTTGGTCTGAAGTTGAGTAAAAACCAAAGGAATTGATGTAATACTGCTTTTAACTTAGGAGGCAATTCCTGCCTCACCTTGGCCAGGCAGCGATGTGGGCAGCCATTTCCTTAGAAAGTCAGGATTTGCCACGAAAGCCTTTGTGCTGCCTTTTGCCTCTAACCACTAACTTAGGAGGCAACAAGAATCATCAATGAGTTGTGCCTAAGGCCCATAGACCCAGAATCCAGCTACATACTAATACATCTTAATATTCATCACTATCTAATTCACCATTCAGTCTTTAGCATAACTACATGTATTTCTCTAGACTGCTCAATTAAGCATCCTTAATTATACAGGCCTTCCTGTACATTTTCTAACTGAACTACTATTTACAGTATTTCTTTTAACCTGTGGATCACGTTCTTTCAAATGAATCTGAACCTTAACCTGTGTTACTGTCATCGGTCACATGCTGAACTATCTTCTGTTACCCAACATGTTTTATAAATTGATTTTTGGGTGGCAAATACTATGATTTATGTACTATGATACAAACCCCTTTTTAGTTACTAATGAAATCTTGTGAAATGTTTTCTAGGAGGACTGAAATTTTCCAGGCTTGACTCAGTTCAAAGGTATACACATAAAAGAAAAAAAAAATCTTTTTTGCTTTGTTTTGTTAGATGACATAGATAAAAACATTTTTTTTTATTTTATAAAACAACAGTTTTGCCAGTTCTTGTAATTTTATCAAGAATTTCAAAGATTTTATAATCTTTGGGTTTTCCATAAAGCCCAAGCTCCTACACACCCATAATTACGCAAGAGTAGAATCCTTCCGGATTAATAAGAAAGTATCCAGCACTCATATTCGCAAAGAAAATAGGAAAATTTAGATTAGACATATCCTGAAGGCTCAGAAATCAGAAACACAAAGATAACAACAATCCAGTATTTGTTGTTTTGTAAAAATATCATTATTTTTAAGCAAAGCTGCTTGAGGTGTGGCGTTAGCAAACATGAAACCTTACTCCATTCTTCTTCATGTAACTATCAGAAACGTTTGTCACTGGAAGCAGATTATGCAAGTCGTCCCCAGCATGTAGCACCTAGTTTTGAAGCATGAAGAAACAGGTTTTGAATCGCCAAGGAAATGGTACTGAAATATCTCTCGGTAAGAACAGGCAGGGAAACATTTTGTCACATTCCGTAACTCGTAGGTCCAGCTGGCTGTGGCACGTGCGGCAGCACTCCTCAGAAAACACATTTTCCACGTTTATTTACACAGTATCTGAGGCATGCCTCAACAGCCGTATCAAGGCAGCATCTACTGGATGCAGGGGGAAGACTATGCCGAAAAGGCACGAACACCATAAAACTTTATCCACATATTTCCCAGGCTGCAGCAACCAGCAGTTTAGGAACATTCCGGTCTTGCCATTGCATTCAGGACACATGTTTGATAATCACCAGGGGACATACCTAAAGATGTACGTGGGTGTAAATCCGTGCTGGCAACGTTGAGTGGTGCTGCATCCGCATGAGGCATAACAATAGCTCTCAAAAGTCTTGATTACAGTGGAAATAAAGGGTAATTTCACATCTGAGCGAGCTGGTTGGCGATCCACCAACAGCCTTCACACACTGCTTTGTGTCTCACCCACACAACAGCCACCCAGTTTGACTATTCTCCTACTCTGGGGACGGAGTCTGCTCCTCATGGTGATGGGGAGCTGGCTGCTGTGGGTACTCGTGTCAGCACATGCCACACACAAAGCATTAGGTGGCCCTTGCAGTCTGTCCCTGTGCCCCAGACGCTCATCATGCTTATTGCTGGTCCCAGGTGGGTGGCCTGGGATGAGTGTCTTCTAGCATGACAGAAGGATGGTGGAAGTGCTGGTGTCCAGGCAGAGAAACCATAGCATGCCAGAAAGGCATTACCGTGGTCATGGTTGGATGTGGCCAGAGGTTCCTGAAGGCATCTGGTGTCCCATAAGGACCAGGGATTTAAAGATGTTCTACAAATGGGTTGAAAAAGAAGCATTTAAACTATCTTTGGCCTATGCAATGCTGACTAACATCCTGTCGTCCAGGGGCTTGAAGTCAGCCTGGTTCTAACGATTTGCTAGAGGTGGGCAGCAACTCCCCTGGCTGTGGGCAGGCTCTTCTGGGGCAAGAATGAGATCTCTCCGCACTGGGAGGAGTGGTTTTCCAGCTGCCCCACCTCACCCTTGCGGTTGGTTAGGGAGTGGGTCCCTGGCTGGCAGTCCCACTGCTCTGCTCTAGCTGGGGAGCGGCTCCTTACTCTCATTCTTGGTTGACTTCATGGCAGCCCTTGCACAATCCCTGGAATTACTGCCAGGCATCTCTGTTATGTGAACACCCCCAGAGCTCTTATGTACTCAGCTTGAAACAGACTTCAAAGATGCGCTGCTTCTGGTCTTCAAAAGAAAGTTGCTGCTGCCCCCAGAGGGGAAGCATTCCCTGGCTTCCCTCCTCCCTGGCTTTCTCTTTCCTCTGCTGCACCGCTCGTTTTTCTCTCCTCCGAAGTGGAGGAGAGAAAGCTGCCCTTTCATCCTCCCAGCCTTTAACATCACCTCATCAGCATGAGATAGAGACTAATGTATTCCTCCTTCCCCAGTTGTTTTCACCACGGCAGGGGGCTTTGGCAAGGTTTCCTTGCCCAGAAGCGCTGCAGAAGGACACCCCACCATTGCTGCTGGCCTCTGCCCTGCTCCTTCACTGGGGCATGGAGGACGTGGCGTTTGGGGAAGCCAGGCTGGCAGCTGTGTTTGCAATACAGAACAAACATTTAAGCTGACAGGGGTGCGGGGACTAAGCTGTTTTCTCAGAAAAGCAAATTTTCACCTTTTTTATCACAATCTCCTAACAGTTGGATTTACACACACACACACACACACACACACACACACACACACACACTCTCACTCTCTCTCTCTCTCTCTCTCTCTCTCTCTCTTCCAGTTCTGTGGAGGTAAGTAAAGAGAAGAAAGCCACAGCTTTTTTAAAATAAATAAATAAATAAATAAATAAAAAGCAACCTATTTCTACCTTCATGGCCAGAGAGTAAAGCCTGAAAATATGAACCGCAGGCAAAGCCAAATGCAAAGCAGTGCTGTGGGTGCATATGCCACCTAGGTTCTGCCAGCGTTGTGTGGCAGCCCCTGTCCCGGGGACCTTTCCCAGCACCTCCTCTTGAGAAAGCCAGCCCGGGGTGTAAGCAATTGTGCTCAAAACTCAGTGAATAAATAGAAGCACAAGCACAAGTGGAAAAAACCCTAAAATTTTCCAAAGGATCTGACCCCCTTATTTCACCATGGAAGGATAGGGTTGGGAGCATGTCCCTCTAATCCTGTCTGTCATCTTCAAATTCTCCGGCCCATGGACAGACAGGTAACGTCAGTGATCCCTGCAGTGGAAACCTGTCTGAAAGTGAGCTCTGACAGTCTCAGATCTGCTTTCTCTGGGAGCCTCTCTGGGCTAACCTCTTCAAAGTGCAGGAGGGAAGCACCATCTGCCTGCTGGATCAGAGGAAGAGTGAATGAGATTTAATTAAGATGATTTTTGCCCTCCAGTCAGGTTGTTTAAAAATTAATTTTAGTTCTCCTACCCCTTCAATTAAACTCGTAAGCTAGAGGGGGCAATGCACCCTGAAATATTGATTCTGCCTCTCAGACAGCAGTGACCTACATTTGTGGATGCTCAGCCCATGAGAGAATGCCCGGGATTGCTGCTGCTCTGCCGCACTGCACACAGGAGGAATGATCAAGGTGCTGGTTTGGATTAAAGGCAGAGTTTGACGTGAATCCTTTAACTTCTTTGAAATGCATCATGATTCATTATCTGAGGCAGGATCCCATATCAGGTGCATGAAGAAAGCTTTGTGAGATGCAAGCTGACGTTGTTTGATCAAAGCTATGCCCTAGGCAACATGAGAGCGCTTCCCAGCCTACTACATCTGCTTTCTGTAAAGGCAGACAGCACCAGTTCGAGTGCTGGAATTGACTGGAAGGAAACTTTGATGTGTTTCATTTTTTTCCCCAATATTTTTTCCCCCTCAACTTATCAGTCACGTCAGTCCTACACAACAAGGAATAACTAAAGGCCAAATTCAGTTCTGCTTTCATCTACACCTGCAAAGCTTACATCATCTTCACTGAAGGCTTCCTAAGTGTGGCAGACGAGTATTCAGCTAGTAAAATGTCAGCCTGACAGAGATAAAGTCATGAAACTCTTGGGAAATGCCATGGTTACTGAGCCCTGCCCATAGCAGTGCTGATCAGGATGCAGATCTGCTCCAATTAACTAATGCAGCATGCAAACAACGGAGAAAAGAATTTGGGAAGGAATTTGGGATCTATGAATAATTTCAACTTCAACTCTCACCGATTATATATTCCACGCTGTATTGCATAGCCAGTCACTCCCAAGAGCTGCCGAGCACCTTAGAATTATATTCATACAAAACAAACCCTTAAGTGCCTTCATAACATTAAGGGTCATGAATGCAGTTGTTATTTTATGTGTTGTGCCTGAAAGTAATGGCAATTTCTTAGCCCGCTAATAGCAAAAGGAGTTGCAAATGTCATCATCAGAACGCACTCACTATCAATAATCTTTACAGAGGACGCTTGCCAATAAAACTACTCTAGCTATCCTGCGAAGCAAGCAAGCCTGGCTCAGGAGCAAACCTTGGCAATGCAACGCTGATATGAGTCTGCAAACTCAGCAGTAACATGGGTTCTTGCAAGTTCCTCTCTAATAATCTAATCAGCGTCATTAAGGAAACCTTTTAAGAACAGCTAGAGATGCCTGATGACTCTAAGCTTCACAGACGAAACATTTGTTTTGTTTGGTTTCCCTGACATGCCCTGCATTTTACTGGGAATAAATTTGGCTCCACTACTCAACGTGGTGTTCACCTCGGCATCACCTTTCTTTCCTGCCAGAAGCCCACTGGACTGGAGTTTTAGCAGCACTTTCCAAACAGGATTCCTGAGGCTTAGCATTACACGTGGCACAGGAAATCTGAGCCTATAAGACTGCACAAAGGCTTGTGTATTTGTGCCTGAATCTGGTGCTCAGCCAACTGCAGGAGAAACTGATTGAGGTAAATGAAGCAAGACATAGGTGATGAGCTCTCCCAGCTCTTAAGTGTTCCTGCATGCTGATGAAGTGCGTTTGTGATGAAACTCTAAGACCGTAAGGTCTCCACGGCATGCGGCAGATCTGTGTTCTCGCCCCCGCCCAAGCCCGCTGTGGATGAGGACTCAGCTTCAAGTGCAACAAAGCAAATAGTTTCTGCTCGCACGTGCCTCATTCTTCAGGAGAGTGTGCGGACTTGCCTCTTCTGCCTTGACCCACAAGAAATCCAAAAAAACTGAAAAGATCAAGACAGTCAGATGGGATTAGAGCACAAACCCAGATTACGGCCAGTTTAAGACCTGTTTGGGCAGGTGGATGCAGACAGCAGAGGTCTCCAGGCTGGCACGGCAGGAGCCTTCTCTGATCTGGAGGCAGCCCAGCGCTGCGTTTAGTGCAGCCCAGTGTCGTGTTCAGCCTGGCACTGGGTAATGCAGGGCAGCTCCTGCGTGAAGAAGTGCCTTTTTGAGGTGGGCAATGTTGGCTAAACGGGCTTTCATGGGTGCCGGGGCAGGGCAGCTTGAGTGTGTCTGTACTCGCCCATCTATGAATGCAGGAAAAGAGCTGGAGAGACTCATCCTTCATGGCTCCAGGTCTTCAGGCCTTTCCTCCCAAACTCACAAGTAGCTTTTCTCTGCAGTGGCTTTCAGCATGCTGGCCGAGTTGTCCATGAAAGCACGAGGCATTGCAGCCCTGTTGACTCCAGCAGCACCGGAGTTCCCACTTTCATAATTACCCATCGGCCAGGAGGGGCTGTTTTGGCACCGCCTAACACAAGCCATAGATGCCATCGAACAACACCCTACGCCAAACAGGCACTTTCTGCTGGAGCACCCCAGCACCCATCAGAAGCAAAACCTGTCCTGGCTTCATTCGAGTCTGAAGTTGTCTACTTCCAACTTCTGCATCTCATTTATGTCTTTTGCAGCAGCGTAAGGCTCTGAATTAGCAAAGTAAACACACACCTTCAAGCATGGCTTTAACAAACAAACCAAAACACTTTGAACATGGCTTTACACGTCATGGCAGGCTAGGCAGGTATTTGATGGTACACCCCTGAACTATGTCCTAGGTAAGGGCATGCTTTGGCCCATCTGATCCAGTTTGTCTTTAAGGTGCCCCTGGGAACTCCAGCCTCCACTGGAAACTTTGACAGGCAGAACAGGAGTTAAAGCCAAGTCAGTGAGGAGATTGTTTTTTAATAAATAATCCTTGGTTGGAGGTGAAGGGGTTTGGGGAGGTTGGAGCCCATGCTGGTACAATAACCTCGCATTTCCCAGAGGCCCTCAGCGGGGCAGAGGAGCAGCGGCGTTGGTGGTGTCCCGTGGGGAGCCGTGCCGCGCAGCCCTCACCGGCATGGCTCCATCCTCATGGAGCAGCCCAGCGTCGGAGCAGGGCGAGCAGATCACAAGTGATTGACAAAGCCAGATCAGATTGATTAAGGGACTATCTAGCAGGCTCATTTTCAAGAAACAGACATTTTTTAATACCTTTAAAACTGATGATGCCACCAGGGTTTTTTTTCCTCGTTGTTAATTAAAACCTCTCTCAGACAAGCAGTTTTCAGCCCATGACTTGAAAGAGGAATTGAACCTCCCTTCAGGAGTCCCTGGAAGTAAGTCCTTACAAAGGAAGTGCAGTCATTCTCCCAGGCCGGCCTACCTTGCCTCCGCTTTCATCTTGGCATGAAATGCATTAATCACTCTTTTTTTTCACCCATAATAACATAAGCAAGAAGAGTCTAATAAACAGAGTCCTCATCCTCTGATGCTCAGCAATGAGCCATATGGCACATACAGAAGCGAAGATTAGCAATTAGACAGGGGTTGAATTCTCAGTAACGTGATTACGGTATAAAAATAGGCTAGCAAGAGACTGCAACAGCGCCTCCTTGCATGCTCATTTTGCGCTAGCAAGGAAATGGGGATTTTCATAATTTTGCTTCTGTGGCTGCCATTTCATACTGGATATAAAGGGATTTTTGATTGAATAGCAGAGCTTAGGCAAGGCATGTCATTATTTAAGAATTGATTATATTTATGGGTTACCTAGAAATACTCCAAAGGTCATGATGAAAGGCAGTTGTGTGTTTTTGATGATCACTTGCTAGGATTAGAAGAGGATTATTCATTTTTCATGAGTATGAGCTGTATAACTTTTAAACCACCCTGGCATTGCAGGCATAAACTGACACTGGGATGTGTTTGCTCAGTGCAGGATGTCCTAGTATTATGAGCATACATCTAGCAAAGCCCAGCTTTATCGCTACTAGTTGTTGCACTTTAGTACCTTGCATTAGTACCTTGTTAGCTAGTGATCATTTCAGTTGCGCAGACATTATTTCTTAAGACTTTTCCTAAAGGTGTTTGCTGACTACCTATAAAAAACATTTGCAAGGTCTGGCCATGAGATGCTCAAGGACTTCTCCTGCTCACCCACAGGTTCATGCAGTGCATTTCCCCGGGAGGAGGGCACCAGCACGCGGATGTCTTAGCGCTGCACCCATCCCGGCGGGGACAGAAAGCAGGCCAAAAGGGTGGGAAGGAAGACTTAGTGCAACCTGTATAATAAGGATAAAGATCTCCAAACACACCGGCACAGGAAACACCAACTGATAGAGGTGTCTGTCAAAAATTTCACGTATTTATAGCACAGTGTGGCTATAACTGAGGAGAACATTTTAACTGAGATACAGAGGACAAGAAATTAGAATTAGAGTGCAATTTTTTTGTTTGCTTTAAATATTAAATAGGTTGGGTTTGCTTCAATATCCTGCTTATCGTTTATGGTGAGAATAATTTCTACTTCCCAAAGACCCATTTGAGAAAAGCATTATGAATCTGATTTATTTGAAATGCAGCTCTAAAACACAACAAACTCTTTCATTGACATTTCAATCTAAATAACTTTTATGACAATTTTCATGCTAAAATTGATCAATAAATTAGCATTTTTGTTTCTGTTGTTGTTTGTGTTATCCTACAAATGTTGTATCAGGGCCAGCTTGTCTCTATATGTTTGATGACAACAGAAGAAAAGTAATGTGCCATTGCATAATCATTTTATGTCCAAGACAGGTTTCATTATTCCCTTTTCCCATGGGCTCCACCATGGGCTCTCTTGGACTGGTTTTTCCCAGACCTCATCCCAGCCTGGTTTCTCACTGGGGGCTCAGCCCCAGGACCCAGCTGGCTCCTCAGCCCTACATAGGCCACCATCACAATCTCTTTCTCCCTTTTTTAATTACCTGTTTAAAAACAAATTGTTCATACACATCAAACTTGCACTGGGTGGGCGCAGTATTTTTAATACGTCACTGTTACCCTCTCACAGATGGTCTCACTTACATGAGGTTAAAGACACGAATTTAAAAAATACAAGGCAGGTGCTGCAGAATGAGCCATAATCAGAAATAAGGCCATAGAGAGACAGCGTAAGGTGTTCTTCCAGATATTCCCCACTTAATATAAATTTCACCTGTGGGAAGTCTTTGAACACCTCTGCTCTGAATATTTCCCGAGTCCTTTTTGCTCCCGTGATAGGAGCCTTGCTGTCCTGTCTCTTCTGGGAATACTTAACCCTTGGGCAGAGGCTCAGGGCTCCAGCACTTCACAGCGAACACATGGCACCAGTCCTCTGGTGGCCTGATCAGAAA
>NW_008824865.1:604694-610282 GCF_000699105.1 Pygoscelis adeliae | reverse complement strand
AAGAGCAGACACCAAAGCATGTCTTACCAAAAAAGGTGAAACTTAGGTGCAACCTCGCAGCTCTCAGCTCACCTCCCCCACTACAATATAACCTGTCTCCTCCCGGTCTGATATATGAGCCCCAGCGTGGTCCAACAGCCGCCCCGAGACCCCCAAAAATGCATTTCTCATGGCTCGTGTCCTGGACTTCGCTCTCTGTCGGTGCTCTCCCTCTGAGTGGGTGCAGTAGCTGGAAGGGAGGCACGAGGCACAGGCCTTCAGTCACACATAAGGATCTAGTTCTGAAGTGACCACCATCGCCACGGGCTCCTCAGTGGCATAATCCAGGTTCTGTACCACCACACAGTACCTCACCATTCCCTGCCACCCAGCTGGGAAGGGGCTAGACACAAGCCAGCTCTGGGTGCTAAGGAGTCAACTGATGTCCTCATACTCCTGGTAGTCTGAAGGGCTAAAAAGACTGTATTTTTTGTCTTAATCCCCAAGAAAAAAAACCTCTCCTTTTCTAGGCCAACATGGGCACTTGCTTGTAATACTTGTGACATTGATGCTTTATGCATAACTTTTTATCTTACGAAGACCATAATAACAACCTTTGGGAGTGATGCTGCTGAGGCCACCCGATGTTGTGCTACTGACACCGTCCTCTGGCACATTGCTCAGTGCCCAGCCTCCCTGCAGAGCTCCCCAGCAAGTGGTGGCAGCTCTCGTCACCTTCCTGTCATGAATCAGGTCCACGCTGAAGTGGATAGGCATGAGACATGAGAAACCTCACAGCAGCCTTTGACGCCAGCCTGATCTAGGAATGAAACACTTGTTTTAACCTGCAAACATGCAACATCCACCCCAAGCTCTCCTGCCCCATCACAGAAACAAGGGATGGGAAGGGGGTCCCAGAGCACACGCAGGCAGGTCCTGGCTGCTTTGTGAATGACTCATAAGGAACACTGCAAACTCAAAGTAAATGCAACATGTTTTATTTGAGGTTGAAATAAATTACAACTGTAAAGCATAATTTATTGCTTTATAAATTGTCTGCTCTTAAAAGGCATTAATATCAAACATAAACAAAACAAAGACACATTCGATTAGCAGTTCAGTTCTCTTAAGCTTCATGAACAGCTCAGTAGGGGGATTTCATTCTATATACGATCGAAATCTCTGATCACAGGCTCGTAAACTTGACTTTGACATGCATTATCATCATTTAGACATATTGAGGGGACTATAGATGTGTTCATTTGCTTTAGGATATAATTTTTATTGCAATTTTCCCTAAAATATCCCATTGAATACCCAGTCCTTCATTTCTCACTCAAATACAAATCCCACTGGTTTCAAAAAACTCCTTTAAAAGATATGTGGGGTTTTCTACCCCTGCAGAAGGAGGGCTTCCAAGTCTAAGACAGCAATGAGTCTGGTCCCAAAACTAAGTGGAGAACAAACTCCTCCTAGGTTAAAATACTGAAATCCCATGCACAAAAAACGTGTCCTCCCATTCTGAAGATTCTTGCAAAAAATCCCGGCATTATCTGAAGGAACTGATGTGGACAATTCATATTTTTATTGCACAGTTACTCCATGCCTGAGACTGGTATGAATTCTGCTCAGCACCTGTGCTCCTCTAGGATGTAGATCCAGGCAAGTCCAGTCTGCCCTGAGTCCTGGGGGATGAGAGGGTGCTCACAGGAGGCTAGGGGCACTGAACGCTTTGCAGTATCCAGCCCTGAATGCATAGATGCTGTGACACAACGGGCTGGATCTGGCTAGCTCCAGCTAGATGACAGGCAGAAGGAAGGCCAAAAATTCTCTTCCTCGGCCTCCCGGGGAGTCACAGCTCCTGAATGCCAGAAAGGGAATGAACATTGATGAGCAGCTCTCATTGCACCACGAAAAAGGATTCCACCAGGGCACCATGCCCTGCTCTGCTCCTCTCGCACCGCAAGGGCCAAGTGCTCCCCGTGCCTCGGCTCCAGAACAGTGTCTCCCTGAGCTATTCCCTGGCAGGGAGCGTGCACCTCTGCTCATGCTTTCACAGCTGGCTCCGAAGCAGCACAAAATGAGCTGACTTATGCCCTGTATTACACCAGAGGTAAAAGTCACCAGAAAAAGAACTGGAGACTCCCGTCTCAACTAGCCCTTGGAACAACTCAGAAAGTTTGCAGAGAAAATCTCCAGGGCAGCTTCTCTTCCAGCCACAAAACTAACTTTAAAAATAATGAGCCACCTGTATAGAAAACCCTTCTAAAACTGGCTCAGTATTACTCAGAAAGTTCCTATTTAGAGAAGGCGTTTTTCTCATACCAGCCTCTGATGTTCTTGTCATGCCTACAAGAATGTAAATAGCCGAGTGAGATGCTGGGATATTTTATGCTATATTACTGAATGGGAATGGTAAAGTCTATTACTGGATCCAAGAAATATATATCGAACTTCAAGGAAAATACTATTACCTTGATCCTGGTGCGATTTCAGTTTTCATTAAAATTTCATCAGTATCTTTTGTAAGTTTTATGCATAATCTCATTTAAAAAAACTAGCAAACAAACTTTCTTCTTCTAAACACGTTTTCCGCAGAAGATTTCCGCGTTTCTGTTGTGCCGTGAGGGATGGTCACCTTCGATCTCTGCAAGGCGGTACAGCAGATTTCAGGTGCTGCGCTTGCCCATAATGGCTCCCAACAAGTCAAGTGCCGTGGCAGAGCTTTGGTGGGAGGCTGGGAGCGTGCAGGGCCGTACCTGGAGCTGTGCCGAATTGGGCCAATTGTTCAGCACTTTTCAGTGTCCTCCTCATTCAGGGACCGGACAACCCCGGTTTAGCTCCCAGCCACATGGTAAAGCGCTTAACAGCGGGGTGGGGATCACTAATGCCCCTTCCTCGACCTCAGCTCCTGCCTTGGGAGAGGCTTGTGGAAAGGTGGCTTTGTGGCTGCTTTGCACTAGCAGATGGATACGCCGCAGCTGGGACAGGGGCATGCATATGGGGTGTGCCTGATTCATCACCATCTTAGAGAAACATAACTCAGAAACATGCAAGCCTTTAAAATCATCAGTCATCTCATTTATGCTCACCGAGAACAGATTCTTGGCTGACTTCTTTTTCTCCTTAGCATTTTTGAATTTTTATTTGAAGATGAGAAGGAGGAAAGCTAGCCTTCAGGGAGAGGGACAAGCAGAGACACTTGCAAATTAAAATGCATGCACATGTCATCCACCACGGCAGTGACCTCTAGTCTGCACTTTACAACACAACATCTTATTATCTTGAACCTTAATTTCTCATCCCTTTCAAAGGTTCCCAAGAGCATTCCTTTCTGTGTCAGTGAGATGTCCCAGGGGACTCTACAGAGAAAACTAGTGAGAGTATCAAACTGTTGTCACCAGGACAAGTTACAGCGTTACATTCAAGCCACAGACTCTGGAAGAGTAGGACGGGGAGCAGACTTGTTTCATTTTCTGGTGCAAGTGCCATACCAAGCAGCAAGACGAGCACACAGTGAGAAGGAAGATGGGCTAATGGTTAGCGCACTGGACTGGGATTTGGCAGATGGAGTTAATTCACCTTCCCCTTGCTCTTGAAACAATCAGAAAAAGGGAACAGTTTATATTAACTTCAGGGTGCTCATACATTCCCAGCTCAGCAAATACACCCAAAATATTTCTCCTCTCTCAACAGTTCTGAACAACTTATGCATTGCCCCTCTCAGACTAAGCACACCAGACAGAAATCTTCTAAGGAATCACACTTCTAGGAAAAAAAGAACCAACAAACTTCAGGATTGCTACATCTCGGCTAAGGCTCATTTACCCATCTGCAAAGCCTCTTACCCCTCCTGACCTTCACTCCCAAGCTGCCCATTTGCTGTGCACTTGCAGTCACAGAGAGCAGATCAGGAGCTCTTAAATCCATTCACGTCTTTATTTCTAATTCACCAGGTTTTGCCTTCGGCAAGGCACTCGGGCCAGCAGTGTCTTAGGGGTCTCTGTTTAAAGCACCTTCTGACTGAGGACCAGGTTCCTACTGAACTGAAAAGCAGATCGGACAATCAGTGAGTGCATCTGAAAGCAAAGCTGTTAACTGGTGCGTTTGCTCACAGGGAGGGCAGTGTTCAGCCACTCTACCAAAATACGGCAGGCATATTAATTAGTGGTTACAAAATGCTCTAACTTTTCACAGACCTTTGTAAGTGCTGAGCATTTTAATTGGCAGGACAGCCATGCCTGAGAATTCAGTGTATTGTTAGAAACTGACATTTTCCTCTCCTACAGTCCTTCCCGTCACAAAGTGTCTCATGGAACAAACAAGTGTCTGTATTGTGATTTTACCAACGGAGGAACTGGGTCAGAGATGGATGCCGGCTGGACCAGACCCATGGAGCAGATGAATGACTTACTCAAGTGAAAACTAAGTCACTTGATGCCAGGCCCAGTGCTCCATCCCCCCCACCAGAGGTTACTAAATAGGGAACATAAATAATCCCCAAAAGGAACTCATGTATCATGAAGGGCAAAGAGCCTCTGAAGCTATGCATAATGGCATAAAGTACAGCACAAGTATATTACATTATTTAGCTCTATCCCTGCTTCTCTGTTGCGAGGGCAGCAGGTTGCTTAGACAGTTGTCTTCTGGTCACCCTATTACGTTATTTGCTACAGAAATGCAGGTAAAGGTGTGTATGCGATTCAGTAGTAGAACAGGAGTTTGGTTTTACATAGGCTGAAAGAATGTTTCTTATACCCAAATGAGATTTTTGCATGCATCTGCATACTCACCCAGATGCTGCCTCTGCCGTGCTCCATGCCTGAGTTTCATGCCATGTTTGCTCTGCGTAGCAGGCATATCATACGCACGCAGTGACCTGGTACAAGAGCACATTCTGCAGGCCAAGTCTCAGGCAAAAATTTACCAACAAATCCTAAGTGTGTTGGTAGTTTTTTGCAGTGAATCAGGCTTTCACTAGGAATTAACATAAGCTGCTATGACTAATCTTATACTCTGTGCACTTGCTTATTTTCTTTTCACAGTTCAACCACTTTCTTCCTTAATACTAAAATGCTAAAGTCTTACAGAGCATTCAAAGCATTATTTTCTGCTGGCTGTTTTTCTCTATGCTCTAAGCCTCTATCACAATGCATGCAAAGGATAATGGCTGAATTTGTAATGCTTTTAACTAAAAAAATACTTTTAAAAACATAAAACATAAATTATTTATTCCTCTTTGTCCATTGTTTTAAGCACTGAGTCTTCTCCCAAGATTTTACACAGTTCATTCAGTCTCTGCTGCATTTTAGGAATTCCTGCAAGTTGGGATTCCAGTCTCTGTTTTTCCTCACTCAGGGATAAACGGATAGCGGTGTCCAACTGCTCGAAACGCCAGCCACCTTCTCCATCAAACTGCAGCAAGTGAGTGTGGTACTTCCTGCAGTACAAATTAAAATGTTAGTAATGGCTCAGGGAACAGACGGTTCATTTTTCCATGCAAATTTGGATGTCTGTGTCTCTTTCCAATGGTGCCTCTCAGGAAGTTGAGAATTGTCCCATTTTGGATCACTGGGTAAGACTTTTTCTCAGTGACTCATAATCCCAGG